>NC_133125.1:58121476-58424506 GCF_048418815.1 Hemitrygon akajei
GAAGTCATGACTCAAGCATTTTCTCTGCAAGAATTTTTTAAAATATACTTTATTCTTAATATCAGATCATAGCTGGTAAGGCCAGTACTTAGGGATAATCCCATCTCCCTGAAAAGGAGGAGAGCCACCTCCTAGAATCATTATTCTCCATGTGCTGTTGCTTCTTCCACAATACCCCTTTATAGGAGTTTCCCCAGCAATGTCAAAGAATCGGCAATGTGAGTCTAAATATGACCTGTGGTGTAGAGTATAAATTAGAAGTTGTAATGTGCTGAGTATTTGTCAAGTAACCTTCTTGGTAATAGTGATTGTGCACAATTAACCAACAGAAAATGACCAATCACTTTCCGTATGGACATCTGTACTGATCTTATTAATACTACTAGGAGAACAAGAGAACATGCATTAAGAGTAAATGAAATTGTTTGCTTCCATAGAAAAGTTTTTCAAGCAGAATGTCCCACATAATGTTAATCTGGGTTCAGTACTAACTTGGGTGTTTCTTATGTGGAGTTTGCACATTCGCACTGTGACTAACCTTTGGATGTTCAACTATGTTCAAATCATAATCGCTCAGGTTACTGAGAGATTCTAAATTTCTCCTTAGGAGTGGTAGAAGTTGGAGTAAGTTAACGGGAATGTCGGGATAATAAAAAGTGGGATGAATGTAAGATTGATGGAATTCAATGGTTGATGTATTTGGTGGGCTGTATTATTATTGTATTATATTATTATTAGTATTATTATTCAATGATACTTAACTAATATTGTGTCCAGGTAACTTAATATTCCAGAAGTCAGAGAAAAGAAGACTTCATCAGAGGCTATATGGAAACAAGACAAACTGGAATTCATCACGGGCAGGACTTGTTGTTCAGTTTACTTGAGAAATGCTTTTGTAGCTAACTTTTTTTCACATTTACTATTTCCATCATCTGCACTTACATTACTGGTCTTTCCATTCCCAGATATAGAGTTACATAGGATATATGACATGGAAAGGAGACAATCAGTCCAACTAGTCCATGCCAATGTGTTCTATGTGAGCCTCTTCCCAGCTTTCAAATTTCAAAAATTCAATATAACTCTATATTCCAAGCTCATATATGTTACCAAATACAACCCTGGGATTTGTTTTCTTGTGGGCATACACAATAAATCCATGAAACGTAATAGAATGAATGGAAGACTGCACCCAACAGGACAGACAAAACAACCAATGTGCAAAAGCCAAAAAAACCCAGTGCAAATATAAAAGAGAAAATGAAATAATACTAATAAATAATAAATAAATAAATGGATGAATAGATAAATAGATGGATAGATAGATAGATAAATAGATAGACAGATAGATAGATAGATAGATAGATAGATAAATAAATAAATAGATGAATGAATGAATGAATAAATAAATAAGCAAGCAAGCAATAAATAGCAAGAACATCAGGCGAAGAGTCATTGAAAGTGAGACCATAGGTTGTGGGAACAGTTTAGTGATGGGGTAAGTGAAATCGAGTGATGTTATCCCCTCTGGTTCAAGAGCCTGATGGTTGAGGGGAAATAACTGTCCCTGAACCTGGCTGTGTGGGTCCTGAGGCTCCTGTACTTGCTTTCTGATGGCAGCAGCAAGAAGAGATCGTGGCCTGGATCCTGGGGGTCCTTGATGATGGATGCCCTTTTCCTGTGACAGTGCTCCATGTAGACATACTCAATGGTGGGGAGGAATTTACCAGTGATGCACTGGGCTGTATCCTCTACTTTCTGTAGGATATTTCTCTTTTCAATCTATTGGTCTAATCTTCTATTTCCTTCTCTTTAAACGAGTCTCCACTAATCACTTCAACAACCTCTGTGGTAGCATATTCCATATTTCCACCTCTGGCTAAAAATGCTTCTGTTGAATTTCTCAATGTTATTTATGGCGGCTTAGTTAAGTTCTTTCCATCTGGTGAGAGCATCTCCCTGTCATCCATCGTCAGGATCCTTTATAACTAAAAAAAATAAAGACTCAATGTGTTCATCCTTTCCCAACATATAACTCCTTGCATTTCTGGTGTCACCTTGTAAATCTTTGCCACAGTTCCTCATTTCCCTTTCCATGATAATGACCATAACTATACACAGTACCTTAAATGTGACCTAATGAAGATTTGATTATGGCTAACAAAATCTTACCCCTTTTTGATAATATCCCTGTAGAAATATACTTCAATATTTGGTTAATTTTATCTTAAGACCACGCAGACTTAGAACAGAAGCTTTAGAAATTTTATACTAAGATCCCTTTGTTACACTATCACGTCCAAGTAATGTCATATCTACTTTTATTCTTTCTGCTGAATTGTGCTACTTCACATTTATCTGTGTTGAATTTCATTTGTCAATTATGTGGTCATCTAGTGGGTTTATCAATATCCTCCTCTAACTTATTGCTAACTTGTTCAGTACTGACTCAAACAACACACACAAAATGCTGGTGGAACACAGCAGGCCAGTCAGCATCTATAAGGAGAAGCACTGTCAACGTTTCGGGCTGAGACCCTTCGTCAGGACTAACTGAAAGGAAAGATAGTAAGAAATTTGAAAGTTCTCTTCGATGGGAGTTCAGTGAAACCCTCTCTCACTGCTCCCCATCTATAATTCCTTTGGCACTTCAACTATTCGATCATATTTGCCCCCACTACTTTCAAACACAGCTGCTTGGCCTGCTGTGTTTCACCAGCATTTTGTGTGTATTGTTTGAATTTCCAGCATCTGCAGATTTCCTCGTGTTTGCAGTACTGACTCAGCCAGTTTTGTGCTAACTACAAATTTAGTAACTGTCTTATTGATTACAGAATATAAATCATTAGATTCAAGATTCAAAGTACATTTATTATCAAAGAATGTATGTAGTATACAACCCTAAGATTCAACTTCCCACAGACAGTCACAAAACAAAGTAAGAGAACTATGGAACCCATTCAAAGAAAAACATCAAACCCCAAAGCACAAAAAAAAGAACAAGTTGTGCAAATAGCAGAAATAAAATGAGCAGAAAATATAAAACACCGAGCCAGAGATCATCAAACTAATCCAGGTATATTCAGTTCAACTCAGTTCAGTTCAACTTAGCTGTGTGACATTCATTAACTACAGGCCACAGAGCCAGTCCACCCTGATCAAAATTGCAACGGGAAAAGGATCAACTAGAAAGCAGGAACACATCATAACATGAACTAATTAATGTAACTTTGAAGAGCAGAGTGCAGCTACTTAAACCTAGTGCAGCTACTTCCTTCTAAATAGAATCCTATCCATTTCACAGCTCTAGGACTGCAACAGTTTGTACTCTATCGTACACTTACTTTTGTATTCTCTTGCACTGAACATCCCACAGTTTTAAAATTATGATGCATCTTTTCACCTAAACTGCCGAGGAAGAATCAGTATGATTAATATAGACTGCGCTCATCCGATATTACTTTCACTAAAATCAGATGAGCGAAATGATGCCTTAACAAATTTTGTTACCAACTCATTTTGGTAGATGTCATTCAAAGTCATTTGCTCCTGTCTCTTTCCTTTACACCTTAAAATTCCATTCATGCTTCAAGAATGGTAAACCTGCCATGACTAACAGATACAACACGTGAATTTCATTCATCAACAGCTTGAAGCTGCTTGTATCTTGACTGTTTTTCCTCAGTCTGCTTCTGGAAACCTCTGCTATTCTCCGCTCTTCGAAGAGCTGCGCCTACAATTCTAACAGCACTGTAATAGAAACAGAATACTGGAAACACTCAGGACTCAAGCAGCATCTGTGAGAGGGCAAGGGAAGCAGTGTTTCAGTTTGATCAGCTGTTCTGATTAAAGGTCACCAATTGCAGCACGAGGTCATTGACCTGAAACGTTAAATCTGAATCTATCTTCACCGACACTGCCTGGCAAATTCAATGCTTAAAGCATTTTTGATTTTCTTTCACAGTTCCAGAATCTTCAGTATGGCACTCTAGAGTTCCCACTAACAATGTTTTCCTAAGGCAACCAATCTGCCATTTACAGAAAACAGAATATTCCCCAGTAATTACTTTTAGACACAATGTGATCTAAAGGAGGACTTATGTTGACATGAACATGAAAATTCACCATGTCATCCTTCGTGTTCCTATCAATGAAAAGATTTAGGGAGGTTAAATTCGATCAAACTCACAACCTCACCATAAGGATCCTCTCAAAGGATGCATGTTGTGACTGAAGCACCACTGACTGTCACATTTGAAACAAATCTGACTGGAAAATAGTGAGGAGAAGCATGACATGAAAGAGAAATGGCTCTGGGGTTCTGGGTGGAGGAGGTAGAAAAGAGAAGAGAAACCCTGATAGTACTTTACATCTGGGGTCACAGAAGCTACAGAAGCATACAACATAGAACACACAAACAGAACCTCTGGCTCATAATGTTCTGCCAAACTAATTAAGCTAATGGTGCCTAATTACACTAATTTTTCTTCTTGCTCATGGTCCATATAACTTCATATTGAGGAGCTTTTATTGTATCAAGCTCCGCCACCACCCAGTGGCAGAGCGATCCAAGCACAAAACACTGTGTGTTCACTACTTTTGGAAGACGAGAGGGAAATATCTGAGCAAATGTCGTGCAACGTACCATGCACCTGCTGTTGAACACCTGTCAGCATCTGCATGCTATATAATGTGGGCTTTACAGCAATGCTAAGTTGGTGCATGTATGTATGTATGTAGGCCTCTGTTAGTCTCGATAGACCATAGATTTGCACCTCGGAAAGTTTCCTTGGACAAGATTTTTTTTTATGGAAGACCGACAGTTGCCCAAGCTGCAAGTCTCTCCTTTCCACCAATGTTGTCCAAGTGAAGGGCACCGGTGTCATCGCAGAGCACTGTGTGGTTAAGTGCCTTGCTCAAGGACACACCACACATGCAGCCTCAGCCAAGGCTCAAACTAGCGACCTTCAGATAACTAGACGAATGCCTTAACCACTTGGCCATGCGCCAACACAGTTGGTACATGGCATTCTTAATGTCAAGAATGAGTTCCATTTGCTGATGGGTGAATGATAAACACAAAAGATTCTGCAGATGCTGGAAATCCAGAGTAACACGCCCAAAATGCATCTCGGGAAAGGAATAGACAGTCGATGTTTTGGGGCAAATCCCTTCATCAGTCTTCTCCATAGCTTCTCTCTGATCTGTAGAGTTCTTCCAGCATTTGGTGGGTAGAGCTTAGGAGGACGATAGAGCCTAATGGGGAATCCTTTGCTTGCATCTTTGGAAACAGCTCTATTTCTATCTTTAGTATCTCTATTTTTCCCTTTCAAGTTCTTTTGAAGACCCTGACCTGGAGTTACACGCTGACTTTGGTTCTTTGCAGGAATGGAACCCACTGTCAGGGTCTCATGACTGGCCCCTATTCAATATACTAAAGCCATGGCCTAGAAGACTAGCATGCCTTCAGTGTTCCAGGATCTTGTGGCTCTGGATACGGGTGGACTCGAGGTCAGTGCCTCCGCTGGAAATTGGTGTGTCATGGGAGTACACGAAAGATCGAAAGCAGCAAGTTGGTTGCTGGCTGTGTGCCTAGAAACCCGAGTTCATTAGAATTACATGCTGACTTCATTTCTTCGCACATCATAAATCAGCGAGTTATTTAGTATGTCTCCCCTCTCGCTGTGATACGGGGACACCTCTTTTTCCCTTATTAAGGAGAGAGCCTGTGGTATGTCGAATTACTGGGTGAACGAGTAGTCTTTGGGGTACTGCAATTCTGTGTCTTTATTGATGCTTTGCTGCATGCTTGAGTGCTCAGTGGAGGGTGCCGATGCTTTTTTCCTGCTGGTGGGGGGGGGGGGGTCATCACTTTGCTGCTGCTTATGTGTGCGAGGGGGGAGCTTGCGGGGACTTTAGGGTTCTAACATTTAACTGTCATTCATTCTTCGGGGCACTCCTCCATTTTCATGGTTGCGAAGGAAAAGAATTTCAGGATGTACATTGAAAACATTTCTCTGACATTAAATGTGCCTTTGAAACCTTTGAAACTTTGAAAGATGTTAGTCTGCAGAACAGTCTCACTCCGAGAGAATATCAAACCTTCAAAGAACCAGGGCACAGTCAGAAGAGACAAGAAGCAAGAAGCAACGAAATGTGGGCCTTGCAGCTGAACTGTAAGTAATAGTGATGCTTTTAAGTGGAGCTGTCATTGAGCTGGAAAGGGAACAGCAATGGCTGGGAGGAACTTAAGTCTGCAACAATTTCTGCTGTGCACTACAAGAGGGTTTTATCTGGGAAACCTACAGGAGTATCTAACAAAGTGGCACTGAGTGCCTATGAAAGATCGTTTGGGAGACCGTTGGAATAAATGGTGATGGATCGTCTGGCTGCTGCAGGACAGTATGCATCTTCTGCCAGGTTACAATGGGATACTTCCATGAGCCTTCCATCTTACCCCAAAGCTACAACATTTGGGGATTGGGTCGACACAAGCAGAGGTAAGAGCACTGAAGAGACTCACTCGCTCACCCAAGTCAGCGAGGCCTGCAGTGGCCACTCTTACTTCATGTACTGCTGACCCTTCACAGCTGTTTCTGTGATCCTCTCCCACACAGTATTTTTGCTCATTTCTGCTTTACGAATTATTCTCAAGAATGGAACCTTGTCATAACCTGGAGAATGCCAATTTACATATTTATGTTATTAACAAATTGTTAGTAATTGTGTATCCCGTGACTAACTCGAAATGATCTATTAAACATTATAAATAAATCTGTCAAAATATGGCAACAGCTATAAAAGATGGTAACTTTCCTCAATTAAGTATTGGTCGGTTAGCTGAATGTGATGATAGCGTTAATTTAATGTGATACGTGAGATATGCTTTATGGGATGATAAACAGAAGTAAGTGTTGATAAAAAACACTGAAGGTTTGGATAAGCAGAGAACACTATAATACAGAGGTGGTGAGTTTCTGCTTAAATCCTAGTGGGAGATCAAGGAAATGACTTGGCTATAGAACAGATGAATCTACCTCTACCCTGAGAGCTCTGTTCATTCATTCCAGGCGCATGTGGGACAAGTGAACAAAGACCTTGGAATCAGAACTCTGCTGGGAAAACATGCCAATCTTCAACAGAAAGTACGTAGGCAAGACCCCAAAGGTGAGAAGAAATAAAAGTGGTTGTAAAAGATGCATTTGTGCACTAAGGCTTCAAAAGCTGATTAGTGTTAGATCTTTCAGTTAGCTTACAGATGGTTGCACTCATAGTAAAGTAAATGACTACTGGTCTAATGAGCTCTCTTCCACGGATTCTGCAAATTTCAATAGTTTCAACACTGAAGGGCATTTTTGGGAGAGATTCCTGTGTAACTGATGGGATTGCTGTCTGTGGATTTTCATAATTCCCTAAAATTTCCAGTGCAGTTAGGTAAAGCTATAAATCAACAACAATTTCAGTTTTAATTGTAGCAGGCAGAGCAAAAGAAAAAGAGCTAATGATAAATTTACATACAGCAAGTTAGAAAAATTGTCAGTGCCCATTATAAGATGGAAATTAAGGCCATAGAGACTTCCAGCATAAATTTTGCTAGACATAACAAACTTTGCACTGCAAGCCTATGAGCTTAGCCCCCTGCTCTACTTGCCTTATACTTATGACTGTGAGGCTTAGTACAGCTCCAATGCCATATTCAAGTTTGCCGACTGCACCACTATTGTGGGCCAAACCAAAGGGGGTGACAAATCAGCACATAGGAGGGAGATTGATAACCTCATGGAGTGGTGCCACAACAACAACCTCTTACTCAATTTCAGCAAGACCAAAGATCGTATTATTGACTACAGGAGGAGGAAACCAGAGATCCATGAGCTGGGGGATCAGAGGTGTAGAACGCCATCAACTTTAAATCCCTTGGCGTTATCATTTCTGAGGATGTGTCCTGTGTCACATGCGTAACTACCATTATAAAGAAGGTACGGCAATCTCTCTACTTTCTTAGAAGTCAGTGCAGGTTTAGCACATCAAACTTCTATAGATGCATGGTGATTGCATCATGGCCTGGTATAGAAACACCAATGCCTTTGAACTCAAAAACCTACAAAAAGTTGTGGATGCAGCCCAGTCCATCACAGGTAAAGCCTCCCCTACCCATGAGCACACTTACAAGGAGTGATGTTGCAGGAAAGCACCATTCATCATTAGGGTCCCTCCCGTCCATGCCATGCTCTCTTCTCACTTCTGCCATCAGGACGGAGGTACAGGAGCCTCAAATCCCACACTTCTACATACAGGAAGAAATGTTAGCCATAAACCATTGGGCTCTTGAACCAGAGAGGATAACTTCACTCACTCTGATTCCACAACCTGTGGACTCACTTTTAAGGATTCTGCAACTTGAATTCTTGATATTCATTGCTTCTTTATTTATTATTTTCTTTACGTTTTGCACTTACACCATTTGTCTTTTGCACATCGGTTGTTCATCCATCTGTCGTGTGTGTGTTTTTCTTTGATTCTATTGTGTTTCTTAATATTTACTGTGAATGTCCTGAGATTCATTTACTGTGAAAATGAATCTCAGGCTAGTATATGATGGCACCTATGAACTTTGATAATAAATTTAACTCTGCTCATGGTGAGAAACTTGATTTACTGTGGATTTTGTTTTTAAAAATAGGGTTATAAGTTTTATTTATGATGGCCAACTACATTGAACAAGCTATTTACTAATCCTAATGCAAGCTCCAATATTTTGTTTACTCAGTTTTATTATAAATTGCCTCTTTTCTGATCCAGGGCATCGGAAATGTCCTCCATTTTCTGAAACAGAATCAGGTTGATGTGAAATTTGTGTTTCACAGCAGCAACACCCAACAAATATATAAAAATCTACAAATCTATTAATTACATAAATATACATAAATGCCAAAGAACATGATAATGTTAATGGGTTCATGTAGCATTAAAAATCTGACAGAAAAGGGAAGGAAGCTGTTCCTAAATCACTGAGTGTGGGTCTTCAGGCTCCTGTAATTTCTCGATGGTAATAATGAGAAGAGAGGGCCTTTTATAATGAAGGCCACCTCCTTGAGGCACTGCCTCGTGAAGATTGCAAGGGTTATGCCTGTCATCCAGCTGGCTGAGTCTCCAACCCTCTACAATTCTGTGTGCTGGATGCTCCATACCATACCAGTTGTAATGCTCTTCACCCTAAACCTATGGAGATCTGCAATCATCTGATACCATACCAAATCTCAACTACTAAGGAAGTAGAGCTACTGGTATCACTTCTTCATGAGTGCATCAATAAATAAGGCTCAGGATAGATTCTCTGAGATGTTAACACACAGGAGCTTCAAAGCTGCTCTCCTTTTTCACTAGCACCTCTGACTGATATGTGTTCTTCCCCTTTCTGAAGTCCACAATTAATTCCTTGGCTTTGGTGATTTCGCATGTAAGGTTGTTGCTTACCACTCAAGTAGCTGATATACCTCACTTCAGTAAGCTTCCTCTTCGCCATCTGAGATTATACCAACAACAGTTGCATCACTGGTGAATTTATAAATGTTCAAGAAACATGCTTTCCACTCTACCATGAATCACTTACATTTCCTCCCTTTTCCAGATGTCTGCTCTTAATATTCCACCAGACAGAACAAAGATAGAGTTCCTTTGGTCTTTACCTTTGATTTCACAAGGCTTCTCATCCAACATATCACCCTTTGCAATTTCTGCCAGCTGCCACCCAACCTACCCCAGTCACATTTTTTACTCTCCCTCCCTTTCCGCTCTCACCAGGACTCCCAGATCTGCTCAGCCCCCGACGCTTTCCCTTGCAAACGCAGAAGGTGCAGTCCTAACACCTCCTCCTTCACCATCACCCAAAAGTCTAAACAGACCTTCAAAGTGAACCAGAGGATCATATGCATCTCCTCTAAGCTTTTCAATTCCAAAAATTCAAAGTCTCAAAGAATCAAAGTACATTTATTATCAAAGTATGCATGCAGTATACAACCCTGAGATTTGTCTTCCCACAGACAGCCAAAAAAACAAAGAAACACCATGGAACCTGTCAAAACAAACATCAAACACTCAATGCACAAAAAAAAGACCAAATCAGGCAAACGACAAAATATAAGCAAATGAAACACAGAACATTAAACATCAAATTGTAGTGTCCTTGAACCAGTTTAGGAATATTCAGTGCAGTTCAGTTCAGTTCAGTTTCGTTCAGCTCATTAATTGCAGGCCACAGAGCCACTCCACGTCAAAGTGTCCTGATCAAAGTGGCACAGAATAGCAATAAAAAGGTGCAACCAGAAACACATCGTAACATGAACTACACAGTACTTTAAAAACACATCCAATCCACAAACTAACCTTGCCCAAGAACCAGAACCCCTGCACCTTACTCCAGCAGCAGCAGCAAACGCCAGGGAGAAGGAGACTGGTCACATGCGCTGAACACCCGCTCGACTTCGGGTCTGGTCCTCGTTAATTTTGGTCTTGCTCTACACTTTAATCAGGGAGATTGGTGAGCAATGGAGCCGATCATAGGTTCACGCTCCAAAAGTAGGCTGCAAACCCCGTACTCAGCCTTGCCCTCAGCCACACTGAATTCCCTTGGCGACAGCAAAAGTGCTAAGTAGCTCAGTTGGCCCAAAGACACATTCTCAAAGTGTACATTATGGGCTCCAATCACACAGCTTAGTAATAGAAGTATATTTAAATGAAGAATGAGATTCCATTCTGGTCTCCTGTATATCAGTGTGACCAAACATAGAGTACGTAACCATTTTACGGAGCCACTGTGCTCTGTCCAGAATGGCCCCCTTGAGCTTTAGGTTGTATGTCATTTCCATCCTCTTTCCCATTCCCACAGCATTCTCAGACTTCTCTTCCATAGTGAGAGCAAATGAAAATTAAAAGAACATTTCATATACTACCTGGGCGGTCTTCAACCAAACAGTATGAATATTGAATTTTCTCGTTTCAGGTAAAGCAATATTCATTTCCAACTTTAGCAGTCCACCTGGGCTCTCTTTCCTTTTTGTTCAACTTTTCCATTCCCCCTCCTGCCTTTATCTAGATTTAACCTCCCTCAGATGGTTCCAACACCCACGCACCTATGCACCTGGATATTTTCTCACTTGACTACTTTCTCTCCAATATCCTCCCCTATCTGGTTCAAGAAAAGAAGAGCTTATGAAAGGTTCAAAAAGCTAGGTAATGATAGAGATCTGGAAGATTATAAGGCTAGCAGAAAGGCAAAATGAAATTAGGAGAGCCAGAAGGCACCCTGAGATGGCTTTGGCAGACAGGATTGAGGAAAACCCCAAGGCATTCTACAAATATGTGAAGATCAAGAGGGTAAGACGTGAGAGAATAGGACCAATCAAGTGTGACAGTGGAGAGGTGTGTATGGAACCAGAGGTGATAACAGAGGTACTTAATAAATACTTTGCTTCTGTATTCATTATGGAAAAGGATCTTAGCGATTGCAAAGATGACTTACAGCGGACTGAAAAGCTTGAACATATAGATATTAAGGAAGAGGATGTGCTGGAGTTTTTGGAAAGCATCAAGTTGCATAAATCACTGGACCCTGATGAAATGTACCCCAGGCTACTCTGGGAGTCGAGGAAGGAGATTGCTGAGCCTGTGGCGATGATCTTTGCATCATCAATGGGAGCAGGAGAGGTTCTGGAGGATTGGGGGAGGGATGCAGATGTTGTTCGCTTATTCAATAAAGGGAGTAGAGATAGCCCAGGAGATTATAGACCAGTGAAGTTAGTGGTTGGAAGTTGATGGAGAAGATCCTGAGAGGCAGGATTTATGAACATTTGGAGAGGCATAATATGATTAGGAATAGTCAGCATGGTTTTGTCAAAGGCAGGTTGTGCCTTATGACCCTGATTGAATTTTTTGAGGATATGACTAAACACATTGATGAAGGTAGAGCAGTAGATGTAGTGTATGTGGATTTCAGCAAGGCATTTTATAAGGTACCCCATGCAAGGCTTATTGAGAAAGTAAGGAGGCATGGGATCCAAGGGACATTGATTTGTGGATCCAGAACTGGCTTGCCCACAGAAGGCAAAGATTGGTTGTAGACGGGTCATATTCTGCATGGAGGTTGGTCACCAGCGGAGTGCCTCAGGGATCTGTTCTGGGACCCTTACTCTTCATAATTTTTATAAATGACCTGGATGAGGAAGTGGAGGGATGGGTTAGTAAATTTGCTAATGACACAAAGGTTAGGGGTGTTGTGGATAGTGTGGAGGGCTGTCAGAGGTTACAGCGGGACAGTGATAGGATGCAAAACTGGACTGAGAAGTGGCAGATGAAGTTCAACCCAGATAAGTGTGAGGTGGTTCATTTTGGTAGGTCAAGTATGATGGTAGAGTATAATATTAATGGTAAGACTCTTGGTAGTGTGGAGGATCAGAGGTAACTTGGGGTCCAAGTCTGTAGGACACTCAAACCTGCCACGTAGGTTGACTCTGTGGTTAAGAAGGCATATGGTGCATTGGCCTTCATCAATCGTGGGATTGCGTTTAGAATCCAAGAGGTAATTTTACAGCTATATAGGACCCTGGTCAGACCCCACTTGGAGTACTGTGCTCAATTCTGGTCGCCTCACTACTGAAAGGATGTGAAAACCATAGAAAGGGTGCAGAGAAGATTTACAATGATGCTGCCTGGATTGGGGAGCATGCCTTATGAGAATAGGTTGAGCGAACTCGGCCTTTTCCCCTTGGAGTGACAGCGGATGAGAGGTGACCTGATAGAGGTGTATAAGATGATGAGAGGCATTCATCGTGTGGATAGTGTTACGTTCCCCAGTAACCGGGTAGTTTTCCAGCAAAGATAGATGGAGCCAACGAAGCCTGATGCTACTATTTTCAAACGATTTTATTTATAAAGGGGCACAAACGTATGGTTAATACAAAACATTCAGATCATATACGTCGTCACAATTCAATCTAAAGCACAGGTATAGTAATAATCAATCAGAAATAAGCTCTACAGTTGTCTAGGGGTAATGTAGATATATATCGTTTACTGGATATTTAAAAGTCTTTTTGCGGTCACTGCAGTTCCACCAGCCGCCGTCGGTTGTGGTGTCGCGTTGGTGCACTTTTGTTAGAAAGAGAGAGAGAGAATGAAACAGTTACCCGACAGGTTTTCCAACCTGTAGGAGGTAGTCGGAAGTCTCGTTGGGGAATGGACTCTCATCTGTGGCTTCCCCTGTAGCTAGGCCGTTCTTCCGTGGTGAGATCGCCAATCCCAGGCAAGGGAAGGACGCACACGAACCCCACCACCGGCTGTCGCTCTCTAAACGCAGTTGCAGGAATTCTCGCGTATCTTCTGGTGCGTCTGGCGCCCCACCTCGGCAGCCCACCTTTTATCTGGACTGGCAGGGTTGTAGATGTCCATCAGGGTAGGGGGGCGAGGCAATCCTTCCCCCATCACCCATCTCACATTGCCCTGAGATTTTGCACGTAGGCCAATTCCTTATCCCACAAAGGTGTCTCCCAAGACAATGGCTATGTCCGAGGCTTTTGTCTTGTTGAGCGACCAGCCCACTTTGCCTGAGGGCTTTACACGTGGTTTTCATGAGACAATAGTCAAAGAGTCGCTTTATTCTGCTTCCCGGGGGAACATGGTCTTCAGCACGTCTCCCTCTCTCTCTTGGGTCATTTGACCCCCCCTTGACTAGGGCGAATCTCACAAAGGAGGGGGCTGGGGTCATAACAATAGTCAGAGCTGAAATGGCTAGCACAAGAGGGCACAGGTTTAAGATGCTAGGGAATAGGTACAGAGGAGATGTCGGAGTAAGTTTTTTATGCAGAAAGTGGTGAGTGTGTGGAATGGGCTGCCAGCGACAGTAGTGGAGGCAGATATGATAGGGTCTTTTAAGAGACTCCTGGATAGGTACAAGGAACTTAGAAAAATAGAGGGCTATGGGTAACCCTAAGCAATTTCTAAGGTAAGGACATGTTTGGCATGGCTTTGTGGGCCGAAGGGCCTGTATTGTGCTGTAGGTTTTCTATGCTTCTACTCGCCTAACAACCCTCCTTTATTTAATTCCACTTATCATCTACTAACCTTTGTCTGTATGTTCCCCTCTCTTCTCCGCACCTGGCTCCATCTGACTAATTCTGTCCAATCGTATTTTCCTAGTCTCTAAAAGTATTGTTTCACAGAGACACTAAAGATGCAAAATAAATATAAGACTTACCTGAGTCGATCTCAGTCAACTGTTGTACCACAAAAACACATTTGTCCAATTATATGGGTTTTGTTAAATCAAGAAGTGGTCTGCTATGACCATGCTCTACATAAGAGATATTGTATTGATATAATTGTATAATTTCATGTCTGTCTTGTGAAAAAGTGCATCAAGAATTCAAAGATAACTCACACTAGAAAGTGCCTAGTTAATATCTGGAAGGATGCAAAGTGTCCCAGCGATCATTATTATCACATTTCTAGGTTTAGATTTATTAAGCACAACTTCCCATTCTGAAACCTGTGGTAATTTCATTTAATTACTTTCTCTTCATCTGAATATTAAATAATTTCAACTTTAATTAAAGGTTCCAAAATGCCTGCTATCAGAGATGTTGAAATAATTGCTATGTTATTACCTAAGTTAGTTCTATTTCTGTTTTCTTTTGTATTGGGCATTCCACACTGTTGTGTAATACAGTATATTAACTTTCAATGGAATCAGCAGACTTTTTCATGCTCTTGTTTTTTTTGCAAATATCCACGGGGCCTTTGGCTATTATTGCATTTCTGTACTTTCTCGTTTTAGAAGTAGAAGCTAAATTCCCATTAGTAAACTGAACAATGATGGTGCAGAAAATTAATTTGCTCCAGTTCTTAACCAGAATGCAGATGCAGAAACACTAAAGATAATAAACAAACAACAGAAAATGCCAGAGCAACGCACATAAAATGTTGGGGAATTCAGCAAGATGGTCAACGTTTTAAGGACATAAACTGTTGGCAGTTTGGACCAAGACCCTTTGTCAGGACAGGAAAGGAAAAGGCAGAAACCAGAATAGAAGGTGGGGTGAGGGGAATGAGTACAAGATATCAAGTGATAGTTGCTACCAGATTGTGGAGAAGGCTCTTAGGTGGGGAAGGGGGATGAAATAAGAAGCTGGAAGACGATTGGTGGAAGTTGAAAAGATCTGAAGAAGAAATCTAATAGGACAGCAGAGTGGACTATGGAAGAAAGAAAAGGAGGATGGGGATTAGACAGATGTGGTGGCCAGGCAAAGAGAAGTGAAGAGAGGTAATGATAACAGGGAATGGAAAATGAGAGAAAGAGGGAGGGGAAGAAATTACCAGTAGTTAGTGAAATCAACATTCATGCCATCAGGTTGGTAGCTACCCAGACAGAATATGAAATGTTGCTCCTTTAACTGAGTTTGGCCTTATTATTGCAGTAGAGGAGGCCATGAACACTCATGTCAGGATGGGAATAGAGGTTAAATTAAAATGGGTGGCCTCTAGGAGATCCTGCCTCTTGTGGTGAATGAAGTGAAAGTGCACAATAAAAGCAGTCCCCCAGTCTGCACTGAGTCTTACTGATGTAGAAGGCACACCAGGAGCACTAGATATAATACATGACCCCATCTGACTTATATTAGATGACTCCAAATGACTAATGAATTCTTTCTTGTTCTGATGAAGGATCTCAACCCAAAACATCAACTGTTTATTCCCCTCCATGGATGCTGCCTGACTTACTGAGTTCATCCAGAAATTTTGTGTAAGTTGCTTAATATTTCCAGCATCTGCATAATCTCTTGTATTCAGAAAATACAAGAAATACTTGGCTTGTCAGTCAGCATCTGAAGAGATAGAGTCAACTTAATCATGCCAGGTCAACAACCTTACACTTTTTTCTCATTTACATTTCCCCTTTTCTTATCATCAGCCTCTTATTCTGGCACTATGATCTCTTTGGTTATGAAATAGGACCTGACTTTTCTCCCATCATAGAATTGCATCCACTGCATCAAGACATCTCTCTCTAACTTATTCCTATTTAAAGATAAATAAATGTCAACTCTGCTTCTTCCTCCAGATACTCACTGATATGCTGAGTACTTCCACTATATTTGTGGCTTTTTTCACCCAGACTGTTTTTAGAGAATGGAATTATTTGGCCCTAGAAATTTTGTAGCCTAGGCTACTAAAGTCTAATGTGAGAAATCTGACCAACATAATTAGCTGAGAAAATTACTAGGTCATTGGAAAGGATGGTTCAATTGGATCAATTCTCTTTCCTCAACAGTGCCTTACTTTTTGGATATGACTGGTATTCTTCTTTTAGGAAGGTTTTCAGCAGCAACTCTGACCTGAATTTCACAGCTTTATATGTCCCTTTCTCATTTTTTTTCTTTAGCCCCCTCTGTTAATCTGATTCTGATGCTGATAATCTATCACAAATAGATCTACATAATGAGCACGCTTAACCTCACTGAATTTTCAGGTCATGGTTCCTCTTTTCCCAATTCCAATGACAGAACTTTGACAGGGTTAGTAAAGAATCAAGTTAAAGCACTTCTAATCCCAAGGAGCAAATCTAGCCCCAGGGATTCAATAGAGCCAAGAACTATGTCCTACGCAGATCGCAAGGAAACTGATACAAGCATAAGGTAAGTACTTTGGAAAAGAGCATGAATACATGATGGTTGATGAATGGAAATACAAGGTCAGGGCAGACATTGCTCAATAACATCTTTAGCTATTGTGTAAGGAATAGTCTGTTGCTGTTCAAATAATACTGAAGGCTTTTCACTCATGGCTCCTTCTTGCTT
Source organism: Hemitrygon akajei (assembly GCF_048418815.1). Classification (NCBI taxonomy): domain Eukaryota; kingdom Metazoa; phylum Chordata; class Chondrichthyes; order Myliobatiformes; family Dasyatidae; genus Hemitrygon; species Hemitrygon akajei. The sequence continues at coordinate 58,138,330 of NC_133125.1, forward strand.
TATTGATTATCTGAACTAATGATGAATTCTTCTTTTATCACATATCAGTTGACAATTAATTGAGTGAAAGCTCTGCATGAACTCTCAAGACCGTATATGCCAGCTGTAAATGCCTTTTTGCAACTGAAGGGAATTGGAATTAGTTTATTATTGTCACCTGTACTGAGATACAATGTCTTGTTTACTGTTCATACAGATCAAATCATTACACAGTGCACTGAGGTAGAACAAGTAAAACAATAACAATGCAGAATGACATGACAGCCACAGAGAAGGTGCAGTGCAGATAAACAATGAGGTGCAAATCATAATGAGTTAGACTGTGAGGTCAGCAGTCCATCTTATCATACTACAAACAAAACTTAATGACAATTTTATATGCTACCCAGTACAGTACATATTTCCTTTTGTAAAGAAATAAAATGTTCTTACTGTGAAAACAGTCCTAACTTTCCTGGAATCATGAAGTGTGAATTGTCTAGTGTTGCAGATGCCATTTGGGGAGGCTTTGTTTGTTCTGTTACGAAGAATATTTAATACTTTACAACTTTCATTTCTTGGAACAGGACCATCACTAATCCAGATGTTCTGCAGCACAATAAGTAGCAGATCTTTTCTACCTTTGAAATGAGAGTTGAAACTAAAAGGTCACCATATCCAAATGTAGAGGTTGGTGAGACAACATTGTCAAAGCAGTCACTGCTCTGTTATATTTTCCTTCATAAATCCACTTAATCTTAACACTTGAATACATGATAAATTCCAAAAGTAAGCTTCCAATAGAAAATTATTCTGCAAAACCAAATAATAATTAGGACAAAATCGGAATCAATTCAAAATCCAAAATCAGTAATCTGAATCCAGAATCAACCCATTGGCTTAATTCACCATTCTGTATCTCCCCATATCAATGATGTTTACTGATTTTAATTTAAAATAATATCTTTATCTAGTTCAGTGGTAGAATTAGTAATAGTGCGATCACTCCAGTTGAGTATGATGCTCTCCTAAGGGGTTGTTTAATGGGTCTTCAGATAGCTGTTGGACAATCTGGGATCCACTTAACTGGGATGTCAGGATGGATTCCCATAAGGGAGAGTGAATATATGAAACTTTGTTTAACACAGGAAGACTGATGCAGGGGGAGCCACCATGCAGTCATTGATAGATTGGTGTCAGTGTCCTGTGGCATGGAATGCAAGCCACTGGGCACCCTTCACTGCTTCAGCTTTCTTCCATTTCACTGCCATTGTGATGTGTCATCATCTTCTGCCAGCTCCATCATTAAGGTCTTGGATGGATCACGTTTTGACTGGAACCTCCCTCATGACCTTACCACCATGGGCGACCTTACCAAGAGATAAGCACCAGGTGGCATTGCTGTCGGGATCTCTGGAACTCACAAGCCTCTCCACCATGACAAAATGATGATTTCCGGAGAGGATTGCCAGTTATTGTTTCCGAAGTTGAGATTTAACAACTGAAATATTGCATTTAACTGATTACTGCAAGATTTAATGAGAGACAGACTTAATGCACAGCAGCTTGTGAGGAATGGACTGGTTGGGATAGCGGAAATGATGTGTGGACAAGTGAATTCTGTGAAGAAAAATAAATTAAACTTGGTATGCTAATGAAGAAGGCTGCAGGACTATTCTTGAATATATTTTCCCATCTGTTAATGCTGGTTCTAGTAATACCAAGCAACATTAACTGCTTCGTAGTTTTTACCCCTCCGAGGGAACAAACTTGTCATTTAGTTTGGAGTCTTGTGTGCCTCAATGACCCGGAGAGCTATGTTGCCTGGAGTCAGGGCCTTGTGCTTTGGCTCTCGGTAGGATCACTCATGCCAAACAGGTCAAAGGGTAGAGGCCAGACTAAGAGTGGTCCACCGGTCCTCCAGGTTCAGGGGTTAAGCTCAGGGCCAACAACCCTGACAGGTAAAACAAAACAGCAATGAAGAATCCTTCTATATCTGTGTGTGACGGTAAGGACAGACAGAGATGGAGGACTTTCATTGATGCCCTAAACACCAGTGGCACAAAGGGGCAGCAAGTAAGTACTTTTTTCACTCCAGCTGAGGTTTGTCACATATCACAATGCATCCTGCCCAAATGAAAATGCCATACAGTCTTTGTGACTTCACTCATCACTAGTAATCTATTTATCTAATTTCACTATCCTTATGAGGGCCAATGATCTTGCTGTACATTCATTTGCCAGTCTTGCTGTACATGCAAGTACAAAAATAATTGTATCTGACCCTGGTGAGAAAATGATAGGATCGCTGTAGGTTGTAGTTTGATGGAGCTTGTCAAACTTCTGTCCTATTAGAAACATCCAGACTGTAACAAAATCATTTGTAATTGCAATTAGTTAAGCAATGTATCTTGTTTTATCAGTCTCTCAAAATGCAAGTTTCAACAGCAGTGAACCCAAAGGTTTTTCTTTGATTTTGTTTCTTCAGTATCATAAATTTGACTGACATGCCCATCTCTGCATAAATCAAAAATCCACCATGACTGAAGGAGATTCTGGTAACTTGCAAATGAAGCACACAGTCAGAAATAGAACCACAGGTTTATACCTTTACCCTGGCAGCAGCCTTCACCCTTCACCCTGCCAATTCTCGACTTGGCAAGAAGTGTGAGGATAGAATTTGACTGTCAGGAGAGTGCTAGGTTAAACGTTAGCCCACAAACATCAGTGTCCATTTTGTCAGCATATTCAGTTTCCATTATGCATTCTGTATAATTAAACTAATCTAGCTAATAATCTGAATTAGTGGCCTATGACTAATTAGTCATATTACCGCCATGGCCAACACAGGCTTTGTTATTTTGTTGATCTGTAATGCAGTGGTATAGGTTGTAAAAGATTGGATCAACATAGACTTTTTGGAGGAGACTAAAGGAGGTTGATATATACTTTCTGGCTTGGTACGTTCTATGGAGTAGAACTTTGATATTAATACCTCTTTGTGAAAAATCAGTTTTAACAAAGAGCTGATCATGCAGACATCCAAGCTGCTACTCTATAAGCAAATCAGGCAGTGAAGGCTATCATTTTAAAGACATATTTTACATCTTCACATGCTGTGAATTCTGCGATAAAATGATAATATAGATGCAGAGTGTCATTTTGCTTTACCTGCTGGGGGAAGGCAGACTATGCAAGCAAATATGCTATCTTGAGAAAACGAAACTGGGAGCAGAGAAATAAGCTTTATTATATGCTTAAAAATTCAAAAACACAGTGCTTGTGGAACAACATTAAAACCTTAACATAAAAAATCATTGTTAATAATCAATTTCTACATTTATTTACATTTATAAAGGATAATGTTTTAATCATTTTGCTTTGCAATGACTTTCACCAACTGGTGATGCAAATCAGAAGGGGGTGGTGTACAGAATTTCCAGTGGTCAACCTGCATTCCCTAGGATCTTAAACCAGTCAAGAGCCCAAAATCAAGGTTGCAGAATCAGAGTTCTGTTCTGGCAGGAGGCATGAGAGATGGTGACACCCTAGATAGGTGAATCAGTGAGACCAGAGTTTTTGAGGCCTAGTGTTTGGGGTCTCGGTCATTGGAGAGCCCAGAGTTTGAAACTTGGAGGTCAGTGTCCTCATCCATGGTCTTCATTCATCGTATTGGAAAGTTCTGAGTTTGATACTGAAGACTGAAGCCCAACGGTCAATCCGAGGTGCAAATAATGAGTCCTGATGGTCAGAGCCCACAGTCTAAGTCCACAGGGGGAGTCGAAGCCCAATGTCAGCAAATCCACAAGTCAACTGGAAGCTGGAGGCTGAAGGTGGGTTGGAGCCCTAGGGTTGGAGGGGTGTGGGTGTATGTGCGTGTGCGTGAATGGTTGGGAGGGAGGAATGTTGTTGCTTTGTTGCTTGCTGTGTTCTGTGCTGTTCTGCTGAGCATTGTGGGCATGCTATGCCTACGCTGGAATGTGTGCGAGACTTGCCGGCTTCCTCCAGCACATCCTTAGACTGTGTTGGTGTGGTGAGCTACATATACCTGTCTGGACACGCCCCCCCTGCTGACTGCTCCTGTGGCTCCTCCCATGGACCCCGGTATAAAGGCGATTGAGGACTCCGCCCCGGCCTCAGTCTCCAGGATGCAGTGTGGTGGTCAATTGCTGCTTGTTCTTTCTTCCAGCCAATAAAAGCCTATATCTCGCCTCATGTCTCCAAGAGTTATTGATGGTGCATCAATTTTATTGGCTGGAAGTTTTAAAACATGGAAAGCATTTTACATCTGGAAAAATTAGACCTTGATCCTCAAAACTCAGAAGCAGCTCTTGCCTTTGAACTCTGGCTTGTATGCTTCCAATCATACTTGGAGAAGGTTCGTGCAACTGAGCCCGCTATTATGCACAGAATTCTCCTTTCGAGGGTCAGCCCCAGAGTTTACTCACTTATCAGGGACCTGCCGACCTACCAAGGGGCACTGGACACCCTCAAAAGACAGTACCTGCGGCCGGTGAACACCGTCTACGCAAGACATCGCTTAGCGACGCGGCGACAGCGACCCAACGAGTAGAGCGCCGAGTTTTTCCGAGCCCTACAGACACTCGTGCGAACTTGCGACTGCAAAGGTCTGACGGCGGAACAACATGCGGAGCTGCTAGTACGAGACGCCTTCGTTACGGGGATCAGGTTAGCGTACACGCACCAGCGGCTGCTGGAAAATGCCGATCTTACCTTAAGCTCAGCGATCGAGATGGCCGACACGCTGGAGGCTGCTCTGCACAACGCTGACGCTGTCCAGCTGCGCGATCCCCCACCGGTTCCGTGGACACTGCAGACCCCGCCACCCGCGAGCGAATTCACCAACGCCGCTGCCAGTCGCGAGTCCACGAACTCCCCGAAACCGACCACAGCAGCTGCCAGTCGCAAGTCTGCGCAGTGTTACTTCTGCGGACTCGAAAAACACCCCCGAAAACGCTGCCCGGTCCAAGAAGTGACCTGCTCCAGCTGCGGGAAGAAGGGCCATTTCACCAAGGTCTGTAAGTCTAAACCACGAGCGGGGTCGGGCAGCGCTGCTTGTGAGGTATGGGGGCGGCCATCTTGGTCGCCGCCATCTTGCCTGCCCGCCTCGTGCGAGACATGGGGGCGGCCATCTTTGTCGGTGCCACCTTGCCCTGCCCCCGACCCACTGGTGCTTACCGGGCACCAAGATGGCGATTCAACTCTGGCCTCTGTAACCCTCGACCAAAGCGCCCCACACCAGCTTGCAAGGTCAATGATGGACATCCTGGTGGAGGGGCACAGGACTAGCTGCCTGTTTGACACGGGCAGCACTGAGAGTTTTATTGACCCGGACACAGTGCAACACTGCGGACTTGTGACACGGCCGGTAAGCCAGAGGGTCACCTTGGCTTCTGGGTCGTATTCCACAGACATCCGGGTGGGTTGTGTAGCGACATTGGTGGTGCAGGGCACAGAATATCGGAACTTTGCGCTACTGGTCATGCCTCGACTGTGCGCGCCTGTGCTATTGGGGCTCGACTTCCAGAGCCACCTCGAAAGTGTGACTATGGCATATGACGGGCCCCTCCCACCACTCACTGTCAGGAATCCTCAGTTTTGTGGGACTTCGTCATATACCCCGCTACTGACCACACACACACACCAACCCACACATCCCACCCAGCACCATGCCGACAGCTGCGCTACTGACACCACTTGCAGCCTCTCCACCCTCAAGATCCCTCCCCCACCGCTGTTTGCCAACCTAACCCCTGACTGTAAACCTGTGGCAACTAAAAGCAGGAGGTACAGCGCGGGGGACAGGGCCTTCATTCAGTCGGAGGTGCAGCGGCTGCTCAGGGAGGGGATCATTGAGCCAAGCACAAGTCCTTGGAGGGCCCAGGTGGTTGTTGTTCGGACCGGGCAGAAAAATAGGATGGTCGTGGACTATAGCCAGACCATCAATAGGTTCACGCAGCTTGACGCGTACCCCCTACCCCCCATCGCGGATATGGTCAACCAGATAGCTCAGTACAAGGTGTACTCGACAATAGATCTGAAATCCGCTTATCACCAGCTCCTCATCCACCCAGAGGACCGCCCCTACTCCGCCTTCGAGGCGGGCGGCAGGCTTTATCACTTCCTGCGCGTCCCCTTCGGTGTCACAAATAGTGTCTCTGTCTTCCAGAGGGAGATGGACCGGATGGTGGATCAGTACCAACTGAAGGCCACATTTCCCTATCTGGATAATATCACCATCTGTGGTCATGACTGGTTGGATCACAACGCCAACCTCCAACGATTTTTCCAAGTGGCCAAAGCCCTGAACCTTACTTATAACAGGGACAAGTGTGTGTTCAGAACCACCCGACTCGCTATCCTTGGGTATGTCGTGGAGAACGGGGTCATTGGCCCTGATCCTTACCGTATGCGCCCCCTGTTAGAACTCCCTCTTCCCACCACCCTCAAAGCCCTCAGACGGTGCCTGGGCTTCTTTTCCTATTACGCCCAATGGGTCCCCCATTACGCAGACAAGGCCCGCCCTCTGGTCAAGTCTACCACTTTTCCCCTCTCAGCCGAGGCCCGCGTGGCCTTCAGCCACATTAAAGGGGACATTGCCAAAGCAACGATGCATGCGGTGGACGAGACCATTCTCTTCCAAGTAGAGAGTGATGCCTCCAATTTCGCGCTGGCTGCTACCCTCAATCAGGCAGGCAGGCCAGTAGCATTCTTCTCTCGTACCCTTCAGGGCCCTGAAATTCGGCACTCCGCGGTGGAGAAAGAAGCCCAGGCCATAGTGGAAGCTATTAGGCACTGGAGGCACTATCTCACCGGCAAAAGGTTCACCTTGCTGACCGACCAGCGCTCGGTTGCGTTCATGTTCAACAACCAACAGCGGGGCAAAATCAAAAATGATAAAATTTTGTGGTGGAGAATAGAATCCTCCACCTACAACTATGATATCCTGTACCGGCCTGGAAGGCTCAATGAGCCCCCTGATGCCCTATCCCAGGGAGCGTGTGCCAGCGCACAGCTCGACCAGCTATACGCCCTCCATGCACATCTTTGCCACCCAGGGGTCACCCAATTTTACCATTTCGTGAAAGCCCAGAACCTGCCGTACTCCCTTGAGGACATCAGGATGATGACCAGGGACTGCCAAGTCTGCGCTGAGTGCAAACCGCACTTCTACCGTCCTGAAAAGGCGCAACTTATCAAGGCCACCCGCCCCTTTGAGCGACTGAGTGTTGACTTTAAAGGCCCCCTTCCCTCCACCAACCGCAATGTCTACTTTCTCAACATTATCGACGAGTACTCGCGGTTCCCCTTTGCCATCCCCTGCCCCGACACCACTGCCACATCCGTCATAAAAGCCCTGCGCCAGCTTTTCACTCTGTTCGGATATCCCTGCTATATCCACAGTGATAGAGGGTCCTCCTCTATGAGTGACGAGCTGCGCCAGTACCTGCTGGCTAGGGGCATTGCTACTAGTAGGACCACGAGCTATAATCCCAGGGGAAATGGACAAAAGGGTTGCCGGTCTCTCGCTGGCAGGAGGTCCTCCCCAAGGCACTCCACTCTATCCGCTCCCTGTTATGTACGTCCACCAATGCCACCCCTCACGAGCGCCTATTCTCTTTTCCCAGGAAGTCTGCCACTGGGACCACCCTACCGGCTTGGCTGACATCCCCAGGGCCAGTGCTGCTCCGGAAACATGTGAGGAGCAATAAATACTCCCCGCTGGTCGAGAGGGTTCACCTTCTACATGCAAACCCCCAGTATGCCTACATGGTCTTAACTGATGGGCGGGAGGACACGGTCTCCGTCCGCGACCTGTCGCCCGCAGGAGCAGCAGACCACTACCCCGAACACTCCATGGTAACTATGAACCCTGTACCTGCGGTGACACCGCGCACACCGAGCCCTACACAGACTCCTCACGACACTCCTATATCAGGCGTCTTGCACGCGCATATACCAGGCGCCTCGCACACACGTGAGGGATCACTGACGCCTAGTGGTCTGACACCTCCAGTTAGGCCGGAACCAGCACAACCACCGTCTCTGGTGCAATCACCACCGGCACCTGTGCAATCACAGCCGGTGCTACGTAGATCGCAGTGACAGATTCGACCACCTGATAGACTTAACCTGTAAATATACTTGTAAGAAACTTCGCCCCATGGAGACTCTCTTTTAAAACAAAGGGGGGGTGAATGTGGTGAACTACATATACCTGTCTGGACACGCCCCCCCGCTGACTGCCCCTGTGGCTCCTCCCACTAACCGTGGCTCCTCCCACGGACCCCGGTATAAAGGCGATTGGTTGTTAATGCCAATGACGCTTTTCAATTTGCACGTAATAAACAGATGTATTTGAATCTGAAAGTTCTACCTGATTGTGCTTTTCAGATAAATAAAGGTAATGATGCAGCTTGGACCAAGGAAGTACTGACACAAAAAGATGTTAAGGAGAACTATGACTTTAGATTTGGTACCGTCAAGCCAGTCTGCCACGATATATTATAAAACAGAGTATACACCCTTCCAGACAGTATTATTAGCATCTTTCATTTTCACAAATGGGCCATTTTGAAGGATCTGCAAGGTAAACGTTCATTCCCAGGCCCCAATTCTGTTCAGCTGGGTAGCAGGAATGAGAGGCCCCATTTAATTCTTCCAGGGTTTAGCACTTGCAAGAAGAGAACAAAGATGAAGTTATGTCAGCACTTAACATACTGCAGATTGCAGCTTGAAGGAACCCAAAGAATATACAATAATTCCATTAATATGAGGGGCTTGCAGTTTCTGAGAATCACCAACTCTAATACCCTGAATGATTTTCTTTAGGAGTTGGCTTGCTGTCAGAGCACACTGATTACATTTTCCAGGTCATGGGAAAATACATCAGTCATTGGATAAATGCACCTGATGACCTGTGATACAGCACAGGTCCCCTGTGGCTGTTTGTAATGAGCAGTACCATAATGGTTAAGTACAGTCATGACTTCTACTGGGATAAATGGAAAAGCATATTCTCACTAAATGTCTGGTATTACCAGTCTGCAGATGTACATTCTATTACTGAGCTGCTCCTCATCAGGGATCTATTTTAATTGTATATTCTTTCAAGAGGAATAATTTCTCATGCAGTGTGTCCTTTTTAAATGCTACACTTTTCCCCTTTCACCATCATCTCCTGCTTCTTTTCCTCCATGGTAATCACCCCCACACATTTTTCCCTGTAAGGAATTCCGATCCAAATTCCTATGAAGCCCTTGCTGTACCTCAGTGATCAGTCTATAGGCAGTTCGGAATAAGATTAGCACTGTCAAAGCTCAAACCAAAGCCACCTGATGAAAGGCTGCATTTAGCAGTTTTCAGACTCCAAGCATTAATCTAATTATAAAACTCATTACTCCCATTGCGATCAGATGATCCTGGCAAATAGTTTTTGCCCATTCTATCCTGTTCTTATGCAGCCTCCAGAAATTAGTTGCTCCAGAGTTAATTGTACATAGGAATCATGTGCATGGTTATACGTATAACTTTTGCATGGTAACATGGAGACCATGGCAACAGAAAAAAAATTCCATCACTTTTTGATAGATCAATTTACAAAACTCATCTTTTCCTTGTAATATTAAACTTGTATTATTGATTGATGTAATTTTTTTTTTTGTTTTTGTAATCTTGATCACTATGCCAATGAAATGAATTCTGATTCAATGCCAGCTAAGGGAAATAGAACCTCACATGCATCTTTTCTCTTGTTTTTATACCTGCTTGGTATCATGAAGTCCAAAACTATACATCATTCTTTTGAATAAGAACAATAGCATGTCAGGTAGCATCTGTGGAAAGAAACAGTTAACGGACCCTTCATCAGACTTGGAAAAGAGAGCAATAAGTTAGTCTCAATAACAAGATAGTGAAGGCTGATGGGTGAAACAAAGACAGTTCCTCTGGTGGGGTGAAATAATGTGGTTGTGGGTGAAATAAGAGTGTAGGGTAATGTAATTGGTGGAAATGTACAGAATTCACAACCAATGATATTGAGTTGGGCAACATGAGTGGATCTGCAAATGCTGAAAATAAATAAAAACACAAAATGCTGGCGGAACTCCGCAGGCCAGACAGCATCTATGGGAGGGGGTAGTAACGACGTTTTGGGCCGAAACCCTTCATCAGGAGTTTCATCCTGATGAAGGGTTTCGGCCCGAAATGTCGCCACTACCTCCTCCCATAGATATTGAGTTGGGTTTCACTTTAAGAGGCGAGTCTGTCATGATTACATAATTAAGTAAAATACTTTTACTGTGCTTTGTGTTCAGTTTTTTGGAGTTCAATAAATAAGTTGCTGTGGCTTTTTCATAAACATAAAACACCCCACATCATTTTATTGGCGAGAAACTACATTGGAGACCCCAATGCTCTAAGACGATTCCAGAATTATTGAACATGTCGGCTAATGTAGTTATTTTGAAACTGCCAAGGTTTTGGTAGCAAATTACCATTGCTTGGTTTTTACCATTTGCACTGCAAGAAATCGCCACTGACAACACCAAATTCTACTATGTGATAGAGTCACTTGGAAACACTACAACTTTGAGAGTGGTGAGCCCCCTATATCACCCACCTAAACACGATAAATACTGACCGCTAAAAACTCGCCTTTTACAAACTTTTGGACCATCAGAGTCTGAGCATGCTAGACGGTTGACCTTCTCGCCTGGCATCGGCAATGGTAAGCCTTCAGAACTAATGGACCACAAGTTGTCTCTCCTGGGAAATCACCATCCTTGTTTTATTTTTAAAGAATTCATGCCTGATCAAGCTCACATAGGTCTCGCTAATGCACCCGCGAAGGACTATAGGAAGCTTACTAAAATGGCTGATAGTCTACACTCAGCCAGGCAGCGGTGCATAATTTCTCCACTTTTCCCTGCCTCACTAAGCTCGATCAGTGAGGCCTCCACATGAACCAGGCTTCTAACGAATGCCATGAAACAAAGTACCAGGTCTGTGTTTTTACCGTGCTCGCTTTGGTAAAAATGCTAGGAAGTGCCAAATGCTTTGCTACCTCAATAGTGTCAGCAAATTGGGACATCTGAGGTCTGTGAACACCGTGGCTTCTAGCTGCCAGAGTCATCCACTGCTCATACAGAGCAATACTTCCTGTGTGACACAGACGCTCAAGTGAGTGTGCTGCCAGCATCGCCTCTTGATGAGAAGGTAAAGAGCGATGAAACCAGCAGCAGGATCCTGACTCACCAGTGATGCCTCTGCTTCAGTGGGTGATATAACACATGGAACTTCATCTTGGCTAAAGTGCCCAGACCTCTGCTTGGTGCAGATATCCTGTGTGCACAAGGACTGTTAGTCAATCTTAAAACCTGCCAACTTGTGTATGTCAAAGATTTTGGGTCTTTACCCTGTTCCCTAAGTAGGTTCCCCACGCATGCATCACCGCAAGTGAGTTTACGCGACTGCTGAGTGAATTCCCAGACCTCACCGAGCCCACACTCTCCACTACAGTCACAACACGTGGGGTTGATCACCATATTCCCACAACTGGCCCGCCAGACCATGCCCGCACATTTAGACTGGACCCAGAAAAGCTGCAACCATGAAGGTTGAGCTTGCCAGCATGGAAGGTCTTGGTATTGTACAATGATCGAATAGCCCCTAGGCTTTGCCACTCCGTATGGTCCCCAAATCCAATGTTGGTTGCTGCCCATGCAGTGATTACTGGTGCCTTAACAAGTCACCACCCTCCAGTCATTACCCGACCCCACACATCCAAGACCTTTTGGCATGTTTAGCCAGATAGTTAATTTTTTCAAAGTTGATCTAGTTGATCTACCATCAGCTGCCTGTGCATTCAGAGGACATTTCCAGAATGGCTGTGATAACCCCATTTGGCCTCTGAGTTTCTGCACATGTTGTTTGAGCTGAAACATTAAGCACAGACTTTCCAACGGCTGATGGGCTCTATATTAAAAGACATACATTTTCTTTTTGTTTACCTGACTGACATACTTGTTGCCAGTGCATCCAAACCCGAACATGTATGTCATCTCCGCGCACTGTTCCAGTGCTTAAGCCAACACTGGTTGATTATTAACCCTGCTAAATGAAAATACGGGTTGTCAATTATTGAGTTTCTCAGCCATTGCATTTCCACAGAAGGTTCAAAACCCCTCCCATCAAAAGTAGCCGCTATAATGGATTTCCCACTGTCTCACGCTATTAAAAAACTACAGGTGTTTTTTGGGATGGTGAAATTTTATCACCACCTCATTCCATGAGCTGCTGAACTTATGCTTCCCCTCTATAGTGCACTTAAGGGCAATGTCCCTAATCAAGTACTTGACTGGTCAGTGGACATAACCAAAGCATTTGATGGTACCGAACGAGCTCTTTTTAACGTGACCCTACTGGTGCACCCACTCCCCAGATCACCTCAAGCCATTACTGCTGATGCTTCAGACTACGCTGTGGGTGCTGTGCTCGAACAGTTGGTCAGAGGCGTGTGGCAGCTGCTCACCTTCTTCAGCTGGCAGCTATATCCCTGGAAAGGAAGTACAGCACATTTGACCGTGAGCTTCACGGTCTCTTTCTGGCTGTATACAATTTTTGTCTTCTTCTAGAGGGTCGCCATTTCACAGTGTTCATTGACTACAAACCCCTTGTGCAAAATACCGGACCTTTGGTCTGCACCTACATATCCGAGTTCACAACTGATGTACAACATATCAAGGGGGAAAGTAATGCTGTGGCCAATTGCCTTTCATGGCCAGCCGTTGAAGCCATGGACATGGGGGTTAGCTATACTGACATGGCAGCCAACCAAGCTACTGACCAGACTTACTGAACAACAGTAACAGGGCTGTGGTTGGCTGACATTAAGTTGGGGGAGCTGGGGGTTTCTCGCCTGTGCAATATCTTAACCAGATGCCCTCATCCCGTAGTGCCTGCAAGCTGGAGGCAGACTGCTTTCAACTCCATACGTAGCCTCTCATATCCGGGTTAGAAGGCCTCACGGAAACTGGGTGCACTAAAGTTTGCATGGCATGGCCTTAGGAAGTAGTGCAGCTTGTAAGGAATGCCAGCAAGCAAAAATTAACCTTCATGTTCAGGCGCAACTGGCACCTTTTGAGCTCCCTGAGTGGCGGTTTGACCAGACAGTCAATGTGGACCTTGTTGGTCCTCATCACCCCTCCTGTGGTTTCACACCACGGTAGACCGTACCATCAGGAGGCCAGAGGTTATCCCTCTAGCATCAAAGAAAGCCACAGACATGACTCAGGCATTCATCAGCACCTGGAGTGCCAAGTTTGGCAACCTAGCTGATATTTCCTCTGACCTCGTTCCCCAATTAATAACAGATCTCTGAGATGTGATGTCCCAGAACCTTGGCATTAAGATAAATTACGCCATGGCATATCACCCACAAGAGAAAATCTGCAGATGCTGGAAATCCAAGCAACACACACAGAATGCTGGATGAACTCAGCAGGCCAGGCAGCATCTATGGAAAAGAGCACTGTTGGCATTTCAGGCAGAGACCCTTCATCAGGATTGGTGCAGCATTCTGTGTGTGTTGCTTAGCATATCACCTGCAGTCCAATAGCCTACATGAGCAGTTTCACCACTCCTTAAAGTCTGCTCTGAGGGCTTCCCTGACGGATGAGTGTTAGCATGATCGTCTCCCGTAGGTCCCGCTGGGGCTCAGAACAGATCCAAAAAAGGACCTGCTGTTATCCATGGCTGAGCGGGTATACAGGCAGCCATTAGGAGAACCAGGTGACGTTATTCCTGATGCCATAACTGCCTTCAACCCTATTCAACCCTCCTCAGTAAATTCCTCTGCACCTATTCCTACCTCCCATCATGTCATTGGGTTCCTGTTGACATATGTTCCACCTCGTTTGTTTTTGTCTGCCATGAAGCACACCAGTATCCCCTTAGCCCCCTTTGCGATGGCCCGTTCCACATTCTGGAATGGAGGGAAAAGACTTTTATCATAGATAATAAGGGTAAATCTTATTGTTTTTCGGTAGATCTCCTTAAAACAGCCCGCCAAGTTATGAAGGATTCTGCTATCATGCCCCTGCCATTATAACATGACTATGAGCATGTTAACACACCACTGGATTAGCCAGAGGCAACTGCTGTTTCTCCATCCATGGAACATAGGACCCCAGCAGTGTAGCTCGTCATGAGCTCCATACAGGCTCACAATGCCAGTTTCAGTAAGATTGGGGGGGCGGGGGGAGGCCTGTGTAGGATAATGTAATTGGTGGAAATGTACATAATTCACAACCACTGACTTTGAGATGGGTTCACTTTAAGAGGTGGGTTGGAGGTGATGATATAATTACATAATGTACTTTTACTGGGCTTTGTGTTCAGTTTTTTTGGAGTTCAATAAGTGAGTTGTTATGTTTTTCTCTTAAACATAAAATGGCTCATGCTGTTTTATTTGCGAAAACCTACAGGAGAAAGTTGAAATCAGATTAAGCTTTTGACATGCCAACAAGATGGACTGTCCAATAAAAGAAGAAAAAGAACATTGGCAAACAAATTAACCATTTCTGATAGAAAGATGAATTTATCTAAAGTTAGTTAATTGATGTTTGGTCTTACAGACTGCAAAATAGCCACATGGAATATATAGAGCAAACATGAAGAAATCTGCAGATGCTGGAAATTCAACCAACACACACAAAATGCTGGTAGAACACAGCAGGCTAGGCAGCATCTATAGGGAGAAGCGCTGTCGACGTTTTGGGCCAAGACGAAGTCCTGACAGAGTCCTGACGAAGGGTCTCAGCCCGAAACGTCGACAGCGCTTCTCCCTGTAGATGCTGCCTAGCCTGCTGTGTTCTACCAGCATTTTGTGTGTGTTGTTACAGGGAATATATGATGACTTTTTTATTCTTGAGTCGGGCCTCCGTGTAAGAGACCAGGATGTCAAAGACAGAGAGGTCAAATGGGAGCATGGTGGTGAATAAAAAGGTTACACAACTTAGGCTCAGTTATGTTTGGGTAATCTACATCTGGGTTCTCCAAAACAGAGGAGGCCACAGTCCAGTACATCAGTCTGGAAGCCACTGCTTCACCTGGAAAATAAAATCTCTGGATGTTGAGAAGGGAAGAGCTGAAAGAATTTGTGTTAAATATCCTGTAATTGCATGGGAAAGTGCCACAGAACAGAGATGGAAGAGCATTCCAGGAAATTACAAGAGGAATGTTGAAAAGGGAAGAGGGGGCTGTATTTTCATGATCAGATCATAAATGGTTGCTATTAAACCCTTCTGATAAGGGTTTAAACCTATTTTTTTCCCTGATATCAGTTGGGTATGAGTTCAGAAAAGTCTGTAACATATTATTCAAAAAATTTCTAATTTGTAAGTATCTAAAAATGGGATCTGGGTAAATTATATTTATCAGACAACTGTTCAAAAGACATGAAACAGTTATCCATGAATAAGTCACGGAGACATGTTATACTCTTCGTTTTCCATATCAAAAAGGTTTGATACATAACAGAGGATTGGAAAACGAAGTTAGATATAATAGGGCTAGATAAAATAAACTTATTCAAACCAAAAAATTTACGAAATTGAAACCATATTTGTATTGTATATTTAATTATTGGATTAACCATTTGTTTATTCAACTTAGAAAGAACAAAGGGAAGAGAGGTCCCTAAAATAAGAAACCAATGAGAAGTCTTGTACAGATTTTCTTATCTACAGAGAAATGGGAGAAAATTTTTCATTTAGTTAACTCTTCCTCTATATGTGCTAAACACACATTGATACAATTTAAGGTGGTGCATAAGGCCCATATATCTAAGGAAAAACTTATTCGTTTTTACTCCCACATTAATCTTATCTGTGATAGATGCCATTCCGAAGTAACCTCTTTGACTCACATGTTCTGATCTTGCCCTTTTTTTGGAGAAATATTGGAAAGATATTTTTGGTATTATTTCAACAATTTTGAATATTAATTTACATCCTCACCCTATTACTGCAATGTTTGGCTTACCAATGGTGGATAATAGTTATTTATTCCCATCAGCTTGTCGGATGATTACATTTGCTACATTAATGGCTAGAAGATCCATTCTATTGAGCTGGAAAGAGATTAATCCTCCAACTACATTCCAATTGTTTTCCCAAAGTATATCTTGTTTAAATTTCGAGAAACTCAGAATTGTTATTTTTGACCCTTCGACTAAATCTGAAGAAACCTGAAGACCATTTATTCAACACTTCCATATGAACTAAATCGACCTTTCCCGAACCTTTTTTATTACCCTTAAATATTTGGGTAGAGGAGTGGAGTTATTGACACTATAATAGCCCAGTTTTTTTTTTAGTTTAGTTTGCAAGTTAGTTAGTTTTTTTTCAGTTTGGGTTTTTTTAAATACAGGATGAGTTTGGGAGGCTTAGCACATTTGTGTTATCAATAGTTTATACTTGTATATACTGCTTTATTAACTATGTATTCCCAATCTCTCTGCATTTCTATTGTTACTATGCTTTGTTTGAAAATCAATAAAAAGATTTAAAAAGAAAAAGAAAAGGGAAGAGAAGGAAATACAACCTTAAGACTGGTTCTTTTTTGCAACAAAAATCTGAGCAAAGATTTGTCAAAAGTTTAACTTTATACCAACAATCTTGAGACTTTTGAAAAGGTCATGCCACTGTGCTAGAAAGCTGAGCTTAGCAATAAGCCTCTCAGGCCCTAGAAAGTATGTTGCATGATTCAATTTCAATTAAAAAAAGAAAAAAAGTAATGGAAAAATGATGAATTAACATATGGCTTACAAAGGTTGCAATATCCCCATAGCATCCAGTGACCTTGTGATCTGTGTCTTGGACTCTGAAGTCAGAACATTCTTCATGACTGTGAACCCCTGCAAGACATCAGCAGTGTAGCAGGCAGAGTATTGAAAATCCGTGCAAACCAGCTGGTTGGATTATTCAATGGCATCTTCAGCTTCTCACTGCTGCAGTCTGAGGTTCCTACCTGAGTCAAAAGGACAACAAATTTCCAGTGCCCAAGAAGAGCGGAGTAACTGTCAAATTGACTATCATCACTCAATACCACTCACATTTGTAATAATGAAGTGCTTCTAGAGGTTTGTTATGCCTAGAATTAACACCTGCCTGAGCAAGGACCTGACCCCTTCACAATTCACCTACCACTGCAATAGTTCTACACAGACATTATTTCAGTCTCTCCACCCAGCTTTGGTGCATCTAGACAACAGAAAAACATAGGACAGACTAATGTTTGTCAATTACAGTTTGGTGTTCACCACTAACATTCCCTCAGTGCTAATAACCAAGCTTCTAAACTTGGATATCCCTATCGTCCTCTGTAACAAGAGCCTTTATTTCTTTATTGGGAGACTGCAATCAGTGAAGATAGTAATTAACTCTCCTCACTATCACAGGCACACTTCAACGAGCCATACTTAGCCCACTGTTCTACTCGCTCTTCACTTATGACTGTGCAGATATACACAGCTCGGACACCATCTATAAATTCACTTACGTCGCCACTGTTGTTGGCAAAATCTTAGATGCCGATAAGGAGTCTTACAGGAGTGGGATAGGTCAACTGGTTGATCAGTGTCAACAACCTCACAAGTAATTTCAGCAAATCCAAGGAACTGTCTGTGAACTTCAGGAAGGGCAAGTCAAGAGAACACACACTAGTCTTCATTAAGCAATGGAAAGGGTGAGCAACTTTACGTTCCTAGGCATCAACATCTCCAAGTACCTAACATGGGCCCAACACACTGATGCAATCACAAAGAAGGCAGGTCAGTGACTATTTAGTTAAAAGTATGTGAAGATTTCATATGTCATCAAAGACACTAGTAAATTTCTGTGGATGGTCCATGGAGACCCTTCCAACTAGTTAAGTTACAGTCTGATGTGAGTCCTTCAATGAACAGGATTGCATAACCCTCCTCACCATCTTGGATATCTTCACAAGGAAGTGCCTCAAAAAATGGCCTCTTTCATTAAGGTATCTCACCATCCAGGAACTACACTCTTATTGTTACTACCAGTAAGAGGGAGAAGAAGGAAGCTGAAGACCCACACTCAACAATTTAAGAGTAGTTTCCTCCCCTCCACCATCAGATTTTTGAATGGTCCATGAACCTATGAACGTGAATTGTGATTCCTTTTTTGACTGGTGCCCAGTCACATGCAGTGGAACCCAGCAGCATGCAATACATTCCACAATGTATTCCATAATTTTCATTAATACATACGTGAAACACATGATCCATGAGCCACACACATGGAAGCAAATGTTGGGAGGTGTGCTTTACCATCACAACAGAGAACATGTCTGATCTGCTCATGGTCTGGCAGTGGAAATAACACCTTACTTACCCAGTCTTATTTGGGCCCTGCCTACCATCTGACCCATATCCATGTCACTCTCTATCACAAATGTTCAGACCTAGCCCTGGACTTTCCTGATTTCCCTTCCATGTAATGTGATGGATATTCACTTTCCAGGGCCTAAGAGGCTTATTACTAGCCACTATTTTCTAGCACAGCAGCAAGACCTTGCCAAAGGATCAGAGTTATTTGTGACAAATGGAATGCCCTGGTCTGGTTCAAATGGTTCATATTTGTTTCTCTGATATGCTGTTCTGTGTACACTGCTTGTTTCGGATACTGTTGAAGATAAGAGATAAGAGAGTTGTATCCCATCCTATTAGGGTAGCTAGATTTAGGGGAGTTTCTCCGGTGAGGGACTCTAAGTTTGGGTTTGGGGCTTGGTTGGGGAAGAAGAGAGAAGACGCCAGAGAGAAGAGGTCATAGGAGTTGAGAGAAGAGGACCTGGAGTGGGGCCATGATTCAACAAAGCTCAGGTGAACAAAGAAGGATCAGTGATGGGAAAACCATGACCTCCAACTTGTGCACATTAGACTGTTTCATTAAACTGGGCCCTTCCCTTTTTTTTTGTTTTTCCATTACTAACCCTTTAGTCAAATTAAGTATAAAGCTAAATCTTTTAATTGTATGCAGTGTACTGTCTGTTATTTTGTGGTATTTATTTGTTACAGGGTAACAAATCACTCAGCATTCACACAAACAGAGGGATTTAGAGGACTTGCACTTCAATCTCCCATGTTTGGCAGGTGTGGTGAACTACATGTACCTGTCTGGACACGCACCCTGCTGACTGCTCCTGTGGCTCCTCCCACAGACCCCGGTATAAAGGTGATGGAGGTCTGAGCCCGGCCTCTCTGTCTCCAGGATGTAGTATGGTGGTCAATCACTGCTTGTTCCTTCTTCCAGTTAATAAAAGCCGATACCTCGCCTTTACGTCTCAGAGTCAGTTATTGATGGTGCATCAATTTTATTGACTGGAAGTTTTAAAACATGGAAACCGTTTTACGTCCGGAAAGATTGGATTTGTACCCCCAAGACCCTGAAGCAGCTCTTGCCTTTGAACTCTGGCTTGCATGCTTCCAATCATACTTGGAGGAGGTTCGTGCAACTAACCCCGCAGTTATGCATCGAATTCTCCTCTCGAGGGTCACCCAAAAAGTTTATTCACTTATCAGGGACCTGTCGACCTGTGAAGGGGCACTGGACGCCCTCAAAAGACAGTACCTGCGGCTGGTGAACACCGTCTATGCAAGACATCACTTAGCTACCCGACAACAGCAGCCTGGAGAATCGAGCGCCCAATTTCTCCGAGCCCTACAGACACTCGTCCGAACTTGTGACTGCAAAACACTCACAGCGGAACAGCATGCGGAGCTGCTAGTACGAGACGCCTTTGTTACAGGAATCAGGTCAGTGTACGTACGCCAGCGGCTGCTGGAAAATGCCGATCTTACCTTACGCTCGGCGATCGAGACGGCCGACACGCTGGAGGCTGCTCTGCACAACGCTGATGCTGTCCAGTCGTGCGATCCCCCACCGGTTCCGTGGACACCTCAGACCCCACCGCCACCTGTACCCACGAGCGAATTCGCCAACGCCGCTGCCAGTCGAGATTCCACGAATTCCCCGAACCCGACCACGTCTGCGGCCAGGCGAAAGCCTGAGCTGTGTTACTTCTGCGGACTCGAAAAGCACCCCCAAAAACGCTGCCCGGCCCGAGAAGCAACCTGCTCCAGCTGCGGGAAGACGGGCCATTTTGCCAAGGTCTGTAAGTCTAAACCACGAGCGGGGTCGAGCAGCACTGCATGTGAGGCATGGGGGCTGCCATCTTGCATGCCCGGATGTGGGCGGCCATCTTTGTCGGTGTCAACATGCCCCGCCCCCGACCCACCGGTGCTTACCGGGCACCAAGACGGCTCAACTCTGGCCACCGTAACCCTCAACCAAAGCGCCCCACACCAACTTGCAAGGTCAATGATGGACATCCTCGTGGAGGGGCACAGGACTAGCTGCCTGTTTGACACGGGCAGCACTGAGAGTTTTATTGACCCGGACACAGTGCAACGCTGTGGACTCGTGACACGGCCGGTAAGTCAGAGGATCACCTTGGCTTCTGGGTCGCATTCCACAGACATCCGGGTGGGTTGTGTAGCGACATTGGTGGTGCAGGGCACAGAATATCGGAACTTTGCATTCCTGGTCATGCCTCGACTGTGCGCGCCTGTGCTATTGGGCCTGGACTTCCAGAGCCATCTCGAAAGTGTGACTATGGCATATGACGGGCCCCTCCCACCACTCACTGTCAGGAATCCTCAGTTTGGTGGGACTTCGTCATATACCCCGCTACTGACCACACACACACACCAACCCACACATCCCACCCAGCACCATGCCGACAGCTGCGCTACTGACACCACTTGCAGCCTCTCCACCCTCAAGATCCCTCCCCCACCGCTGTTCGCCAACCTAACCTCCGACTGTAAACCTGTGGCAACTAAAAGCAGGAGGTACAGCGCGGGGGACAGGGCCTTCATGCAGTCAGAGGTGCAGTGACTACACGGGGAGGGGATCATTGAGCCAAGCACAAGCCCTTGGAGGTCCCAGGTGGCTGTTGTTCGGACTGGGCAGAAAAATAGGATGGTCGTGGACTATAGTCAAACCATCAATAAGTTCACGCAGCTTGACGCGTACCCCCTGCCCCGCATCGTGGATATGGTCAAACAGATAGCTCAGTACAAGGTGTACTTGACAATAGATCTGAAATCCACTTATCACCAGCTCCCCATCCGCCCAGAGGACCACCCCTACACCGCCTTCGAGGCGGGCGGCAGGCTCTATCACTTCCTGCGTGTCCCATTTGGTGTCACAAATGGTGTCTCGGTCTTCCAGAGGGAAATGGACCGGATGGTGGACCAGTGCCAACTGAAGGCCACATTTCCCTATCTGGATAACATCACCATCTGTGGTCACGACTGGCCGGATCACAATGCCAACCTCCAACGATTTTTCCAAGTGGCCGAAGCCCTGAACCTTACTTATAATAGGGACAAGTGTGTGTTCGGAACCACCCAACTCGCTATCCTTGGGTATGTCGTGGAAAACGGGGTCATTGGCCCTGATCCCGACCGTATGCACCCCCTGTTAGAACTCCCTCTACCCACCACTCTCAAAGCCCTCAGACGGTGCCTGGGCTTCTTTTCCTATTACGCCCAATGGGTCCCCCATTACGCAGACAAGGCCCGCCCCCTGGTCAAGTCCACCGCATTTCCCCTCTCTGCTGAGGTCTGCACGGCCTTCAGCTGCATTAAAGAGGACATTGCCAAAGCAACAATGCATGCAGTGGACGAGACCATTCCCTTCCAAGTAGAGAGTGACACCTCCGATTTTGCGCTTGCTGCTACCCTCAATCAGGCAGGCAGGCCAGTAGCATTCTTTTCTCGTACCCTTCAGGGCCCTGAAATTCGGCACTCCGCGGTGGAGAAAGAAGCCCAGGCCATAGTGGAAGCTATTAGGCACTGGAGGCACTATCTCGCCGGCAAAAGGTTCACCTTGCTGACCGACCAGCGCTCGGTTGCGTTCATGTTCAGCAACCAACAGCGGGGCAAAATCAAAAATGATAAAATTTTGCAGTGGAGAATAGAACTCTCCACCTACAACTATGATATCCTGTACCGGCCTGGCAGACTCAATGAGCCCCCTGATGCCCTATCCCGGGGAACATGTGCTAGCGCACAGCTCGACCAGCTATACGCCCTTCCTGCACATCTTTGCCATCCAGGGGTCACCCAATTTTACAATTTCATGAAAGCCCGGAACCTGCCGTACTCCCTGGAGGACGTCAGGACGATGACCAGGGACTGCCAAATCACAGACTCCTCACGACACTCATATACCGGGCATCTCGTATGCGTATATTCCATGCGCCTCGCACACGCGTGAGGGATCACTGACGCCTAGTGAGCTGACACCTCCAGTTAGGCCGGAACCAGCACAACCTCCGTCTCCGGTGCAATCACCACCGGCACCTGTGCAATCACAGCCAGTGCTATGTAGATCGCAGCGACAGATTCGACCACCTGATAGACTTAACCTGTAAATATACTTGTAAGAAACTTCGCCACATAGTGACTCTTTTTAAAACAAAGTGGGGGTGAATGTGGTGAACTACATATACCTGTCTGGACACGCCCCCTGCTGACTGCTCCTGTGGCTCCTCCCACAGACCCCTGTATAAAGGCGATTGAGGTCTGAGCCTGGCCTCTCTGTCTCCAGGATGTAGTATGGTGGTCAACCACTGCTTGTTCCTTCTTCCAGTCAATAAAAGCCGATACCTCGCCTTTACGTCTCAGAGTGAGTTATTGATGGTGCATCAGCAGGGCAAGAGATTGTCCTTCCTAGACTTACTCAGATGACAGAGCCATAGTGTTACACAAAGTTAAACTAATAACCAATAGTTATTGTTCAGATTGTTGTAAACAAGAACCAGTCTTCAGTTCTTAATGTAACTTGTGAGTAATAATCAGTCTGAAGTTAAAAGAACAGCTTTGCAAACAAGCAGCATTGTCAACAGAGTACAGGCTGCTGTCCTACAACAGGGAACTGGCTGCTCAAGAGATATGGTTTACAAAGTGAAGTGACCATGAGATGCTCCCATCTGTATCAGCCAAGCATAAAACAATGGGGTTATGTTGATTAGCCTGCTTCAAACCAAGCAACTAAAGCCAAGTTATTTGCATCATTGTGATAGTGTCATACGGGGGGGGTGGGGGCGCTGAAGGCGGACCCAAATGCAAGACACAGACACTGAAGTACTGGGAACTGGACTGGACTAGAGTTAGGGATGGGACAGGACACAGACTAGGAGCTGGGACAGGAACACAGACTTGGGCTAGGACTTTGGCTAGGAAAGTGGGACCAGGACAAGGAACTGGGAACTAGGAGCCTGAGCTTGGACTCCGAGCCAGAGACTGGACAAGGACCCAGAACCTCAGTCTTGACTCCAGCTCGGACCCCGAAACTAGGCAAAGGCATGACGTGATTACAGGACTGGATGAGGCTTGGGTTTTTCAAGGCTTGGGTATGGACCCTGAGCCAGAGACTGGACAAGGACCCAGAACCTGGGTCTTGACTCCAGCTCAGACCCCAGAACTGGGCAAAGACATGACATAGCTACAGGACCGGACAAGGCACTCCCGGGCAGGATGAGGCACTCCTTCTTAGAGAACAGGACCAGGACCCTTCCTAGGATGCCAGGCCGAGATGACAGCTGTGGTAAACTGCCGAGGAAGCTGTCAGGGATTCAAATGGAGAGGGGAAGATAACAGTCCTGTCTCAGGGTAACAGCAAGGATGGCCTGACTTACCCCACAGAGGCAAGGACAGGAAAGGAGCTCAATCCAGGGTGACTCCAAGTCATGGGGCAGCCAGCAACCTTGGATGGCTACAGAAAGAGCCGAATCCATATCGAACTCGGAGTGGCAGACGGCCACTCAGCTGGCCCCCAAAATGGCCAAATCCATACCCCGATGACTGCTCCGGCTAGAGACAACAGGGCTCCATGAAGCAGTGGTCCTCCCACCAGGCCCAGAGATTACAAATGGCTACTCTAGCCTTCCACCAGTAGGCTGCTCCAAGGGGTTACTGACAAGACAAGCCAGCACCCACACTCGACCCCAGGGTCACATATATTCCCAGTGTCAAGACAAGAATCAGGTGCCTATGATTAAGCCCAACTGAAGATCTAGAATCTGGAGCCCATGGACCGGACCGTGAACCGGAATGTGGATTTCACGGACTGGATCATGACAGATAGAGATCTAGGAAAGTTCTTATTTGTCATTTACCACGTCAAACATGGTCACAGTAATGACAATCAATAGCTGGGAGAATTTTATGTACTCAGAAAGTCAGCCACAATGAATGTAACTTCCATAATCTGGGTGTCTGGTATCTCTATCCCCAGAAGCTTTTAGACCATCTATATGAATTCCTTTGTCCTAGCAAGGACATCTGAAACACAGTACATGCAAATAATGTCAAATAGTAGCAACTGAAAACATTTGACGTTGTTATCAAGTGACAGAAAGACAAGGTTACAGAAAGATGGGTGACAGAAGGTACTAGAATTCATTCCTCAATCTTCAGCTTCTACAATAGAAAACATGTTTGTCTGCAACTCATTGGTAAATTCTTTTAGTTTGTAAGAATTGTACCTGCATTAGGAAATCCTTTGTAGTTTATAGATCTTTTGGAATACAGAAACCTTTTATAAATCAGTAATCCTCTATAAGTTTTAAATGTGTGTTAAGAACTATTTGCCTAAATGTAAATCTGTATCATTAAAAATAAACTAAACTGTATATAAAGTACTTAATTAGCTGGAAGTATCTCTTCTTTGGTGGGTGGGGGGAGGCGGGGGAGACCAAGTACTCAAGCAGTGGGTATTGGCAGCTAGACCTCCCTATAGTGAGATACCTATGATCAGATAGGGCTTAAAATCCCAATTTACTAACTTTGAGACGTTTCCTATATTATAAAAGAGAAAAAACTCTTTTATCTGAGTTTCAATAAACTCAACAAATTCTGAGCTGTGAATATGATGCAATTGTTATCTCTGTTCACGCTCCCTTAAATCTAGTATTTGAACTGAAAGATGTTGCTTCTACAAGACCACCTTGGCGTTTTCCAGAACATCTGTTACAAAGGGCTTAAAATCTCCTTTTGAGTTTCAGACTTTGCAGACAGGAAATCTATTACCATCACAGTAAATACAAGATGTTTTAGTGTGCAAGATCTACATGATTCAGTGCATGATACATTGAATTTTAAACATACCAAGATTTCCAGTATCAAGCCCTTGAATAAATAATCACTGACTTACTATGACCTAACTGCAGCACACCTTTACAGGCATTGACCAAATTATATGAAGTGGTGTTGATTCATTTCAGGGGCCACTCGAAATAAAGTATCCCAGAGGTTGGTGTTATATCCATCTTTTCATACTGTGCATATGAATGATCTATTACAACCACTGATGATAAAGTTGTTGCATTTTTGGATGATATTGCCCTGCTAATTTATGTGGTTTATGGAAGATCATGACAGAACCAAACAGATTATAATTAGATCTGAATGGATTCAGAAAATGGGTTACAAATTGGGAAATATCCTTTAAGGTAGCAAAGTGGTTAAGCAGGAAGGTAACACAGAACTCAGATAAGTAAATTTTCCTGGGTCTGCGCTTATGTGCACTTGTCAACGCAGCGTTGGCGACACACTCTGAAGAGCAACTGCAGTGACTTATGGACAACCTCTCAAGAACCTTCCAGGAATTCAGCCTAACCATTAGTCTGAAGAAGACCAACGTGATGGGTCAAGGCGTTGAACAACCCCCCGTCATCAACATCAACAATTACGAGCTGGAGGTAGTCCACAAATTCACATACCTCGGCTCCACCATCACAGACAGCCTCTCCCTGGACTCCGAGATCAACAGGCGGATTGGACGAGCAGCCACCACATTCGCCAGGCTGACCAAGTGAGTCTGGGAGAACAGAAAGCTAATTACAAACACCAAAATTGCAGTCTACAGGGCATCCGTCCTCAGCACACTGCTCTCCGGCAGCGAGACCTGGAGCCTCTACTCCAGGCAGGAGCGACGTCTCAATGCCTTCCACCTTCACAGCCTGAGACGCGTTCTGGGCATCAAATGGACCGACCGAGTCACCAACACCGAAGTCCTTACCCGCGCCCAGTTACCCAGCCTCTTCACCCTTCTCCAACAATGCCGCCTGCGCTGGCTGGGACACGTACATCGCATGCCGGACGGGAGGATTCAGAAAGACCTACTGTACGGGGAACTGACCTCCGGCAAGAGAGCACGAGGACGTCCTCATCTTCGTTTCAAAGACGTCTGCAAAAGGGACATGAAGTCAATGGACCTGGACGTCGAGAGATGGGAAGAGGTCGCGAACAATCGCTCACGCTGGAGACGAGAACTACACAGAGGGCTGGAGCGAGGAGAAGAGAAACTGAGGCTTGCCGCCGAGGGAAAGCGCGCTCGCCGAAAAGACAACAACACGGCAACATAGGAGGAGAGCGTCTTCAGATGCAGTCGCTGCAACCGAGACTGTCACTCCCATGTGGGCCTGTACAACCACAACAGACGCTGCACCACCATCAGCGGCTGAATCAAAACTCTCCAGGCGCAGATCCATGGTCTCTCGAGACTGACGGATGCCACATGAAGTGTCATAAAAGCGTGCTTGCTGATGTGCAGCCTGTAAAGGAAATGCTAAAGTTTCCTTTTATCAGTTCAAGTAGAAAAAAATTGGGAATGTTTCTTTACACAATGACCCATACATTTTCCAATTTTCACTGCTTCCAAGTGAAAATCTCACCTACTGGTGTAGCATAAATTGATGCAGATTAAAGGAGGCAAGGAGGGAGAGAAACCATTGATAATACTGGACAACAAAGATTTTACTTCCTGAATACCATTGGGTGTATCTTACGAATTTTAGGCAGCTGATCATGCAAATCACCATGAAATTGATGTATCACACACCCTTGTTTTAAATTTAAATTCATTATTCTAGTCAGAATAACTGATGCCAAGTTTAAGGAAGGCATTTTTGTTGGTCCACAAATCAAATAGGTCATTAATGACAGACAATTCAAAGAACTTCTAGTGGGACCAGAGAAAATCACATGGTAGGCATTCAGGGATGTTGTTGAAATTTTATTTGTTGTCTACAAATTACCAGACAGGAGGTTGACAACATGCTTCAAGCATGAAGTACAATATGTCACTAAAGATTCATTTTCTGCATTCCCATTTAGACTACTTCCCTGCCAATCTTGTGACGAGCACAGTGAAAGGCATCACCAGGACATAGCAGTCATGGAGAAATGATATCAGGGCAACTGGATACCCAAACTAGGTGATTATTGTTGATCACTTAAATGAGAAGCCTCAGACATTGAGTGCAAATGAAAATCATCAACGAAACATTGTTAGCTTAGTTGTACTATGGTAATGCAGCAGCACCGTTAAGCAATTAAAGTTAAAATATTCAATAAAAGTTACTTTTTTCTCCAAATTCTGACATAATACAAGTAGTCTGAAACTCTATTTGTGATCACCTTCAAGGAGTCTACCATAAGGAAAAAAAATTCTGAGGAAGCAACACTTTCAAAATAAATTGTTGTCCAGTGTAATTGAATGATCCAAATGCATCAGGAAATTGCAGTTAAAACAAAGTGTTTATAGCTTTATCATTAGGACTTCTCATTCTAAGAAGGGTCACAATAACAGGCACATAAACAGCTTTGTAAAATTTACACACAATGTCAATCATCCCATCTTATTAAGAAGATTAAGCCAACAGGAGCTGTAAAGGAAAACAATGAAATTGATGCATTGTTGCATTGTATAATGGAGATAACTTGGTCCTTTATGCTTGGACATATTAATATAGATTATGGTGATAAAATAATGAATAAATATTTTTAAATGTGTTATTATACCTTTCTTTTTCTGCTCTTGTACAGCTAGTTGTATTGTAGGTTTTCACAAATAAGATGGCAGAGGTGTTTTATGCTAAACGTGCCAAAAAGTCTTGCATGTGTGGATCTGGGTAATAATTGGGGGTGGAGACCTTATTAAGGCATTGGCAATCACCGCACCATTGGATTTAAGAACCACATGGAGGCTGAAGATCAGGGGCTATTCGACTGGCATACAATGCCAAATTTTTCCATGTTGGCAAACTCAGCTTTTCCGGGTCCAGTCTACACACACGGGCATGGACTGGTGAGCCAAATGGAGATATGCGGTGCTCATCCCCATATTCTGTGACTGTAATAGAGACTGTGGGCTTAGTGAGGTTTGGGAATTCATTCAGCTGTCGAGTAAACTCACATGTGGTGGTGCGTGAACTTGTCAGTCACTGTGGGGAACTTACTGGGGGAGCAGGATAACGACCCAAAGTCCTTGACATCCACAAGCTAGCGGTTCTTAAGATCAACCGATTGTCCTTGGGCTGACAGGAAATCTGCACCAAGCAGAGATCTAGCCACTTCAGCCAGGACAAAGTCCCACGTGCAACATCGCCCAATGAAGCAGAGCATTAACTGCCATGTCCCATAAGTCTGGATCCTGCTGTTGTAGGTGGCCGCCAGCGAAGGTTTGTCACCCTTTGCCTTCTCAATAGGCGATGCAGGCAGCACACTCAGTTGAGCACTCATGTCACACAGGAAGCGGCACCCTGAAAGTGTATCCATAAAGAACAGTAGACGACTCAGGCAGCTGGAACCCAAAGTGTTCACAGACCTCTGATGTCCTGATGCACTGGCACTGTCGAAGCTGCAATAGTCAGTACTTCCTGGCATTCGTATCAAAGTGAGTGTGGTAAAAACACAGACTTGGCGTGGTCCAATTCATGACTGGGTTTTTGAGGTAGAGAAAGAGGGAGCAATGATGGCTGAGTGTAGACTATCAGCCATTTCAGCAAGCTCCTTATCGTCCTTCACAGGTGCATTGGCGAGGGCTATGAGAATTTGATCAGGGCATTTTCTGCATGAAGAGTTCTTTAAAAATGAAACAAGGATTGTGATTTCCCAGGAGAGACTGCACGTGGCCCATTAGCTCCGATGGCTTAGCATCGCCGAGGCCAGCAATGAGAGCAACTATTTGGCGCGCTCAGACTCTAATAGTCCAAAAGTCTGCAAAGGTGAGTTTTCAGCTAATGATATTTATCACGTTCAGGCAGGTGTTCAACTAGACTCACCATTCTCACAGCCGTAGAGTTACTGGGCAATGCTACAACATAGAAATATTTGGCATTGTCGACGGAGATATCTTGAAGTGCGAATTGGGCCTTGGTGTGTACAAACCAAGCGATGGCATTTTGCTCCAAAACTCCAGCAGTTTCAAAGCAACTGCACTGGCCAAGATGTTCAATGACTCTGTCTAGGACGATTCCATTGGGGTCACCAATGTAGATTTTCACAAATAAAATGGTGCAGGTTTTTTTATGTTTAAGAAAATCCTTAACAACTCATTTATTGTTCTCCAAACACTGAACACAAAGCACAGTAAAAGTACTTTATGTAATTAACTCATCACATCAGTCCAGCCTCTTAAAGCGAGACCCAACTCAATGTCAGTGGCTGTGAATTATGTATGTTTCCACCAACTACATTACCCTCCAGTATTTCATTGAATGTTATTCAGTAATCTGTCTCTGAAATTAGTCAAAACCAGGTTAACTTAAGAATGCACTATACTGTTCCACCAAATACAACTATTTAACCAAGAACAATAAAATGTTTGCCATAAACTTAATGCATTTACACTATCCATACCACCCAACTCTCTAATAAACCTACAGAGAACTTCAAGTAATGAAACCATTGTATAGAATAGAAAGTTTTTTTTAAAAAATCACCTCTGAGGAGAGGGTCAATAACTGTAGAATTACAGATTAGGATTCAAGATTAAAGAAGTATTTCTCTTCCATTGAGAAATACTGAGATCTGGGATGCTGTAGCTGAAAAGGTTCTGTAACATATTTATGCAAGTAGCTTTTAAAGGGGATTATGTAATAACCTTTGCTATAACAATAAAGAAACTGAGAGAGACATACACAGTTTATCTCTATTTTGGCTCCATTCAGTGGTGCCAAAGTCATACCAAAATTTGATACTGTGTCTCCAATAACCATCTAGAATCTTTTCCTTCAATGCACACAGTGAGAGACAAAATGGTCAGTGACTTTTTTTTTGTCTTTGTATTTCAACTGCTCATGTAACCAAACCATATTTCTAGTCCTATGCTACAGTAAATGGGCTTTAATCAGTAATGGCCCTTTTTGGATAATAGTGTAGGAGAAGAAGAGTGAAAGCTAATTCACAAGCTCATGGACACAATGCAAGTTAATTATCAGCTCTGTGAATGGTCCAGCTCCTATGCCAACAGCAGCAAGCGGGGGCACTAATAACTTCTATCCGCATGGATGGCCAAGAGCCTGAATTAAGTCAACAGTTACCCTTTGCAAGGAACCATGTCATTAAATGATCTCCAGGTACAGTGATGACACAGCTTGAAGTTTACTGGACAATTAATCCAGAGAAGTGGTTTTAAATAATGATGGCCGTAAATTGTTGCATTCTCTCTCTCTCTCTCTCTCTCTCTGTCTCTCTCACACACACACACAGTACATATGTGTGTGTAAAAAATATATCTATATATATACACACACACACACACACACACACACACACACACACACACACACACACACACACACACACACACACACACACACACACACACAAATTAGTTCATTGTGCTCTTCAAGAGAGGAAACCTGCTATCTTTACTATGGAAAGGAATAAGTAAAAATTAGCAAGATTAATAGTCAGACACGAGGTTTAAGGGTAGAAACAAGCATAATTGCTATTCATCCTTGGGCATAGCTGCACCGTGGAGTATGTTGTGCTGGGAAGGAAAAGGAGGCTCTGCTAATTTAATCCGAAATGTCTCTGAAAACCATTGTAAAACATTTGATGTTGCATAGTAAAATTAATTTGACTAACATAAATCTTTTACCACCAAAGACAGGATGAGATGAAGACACTACCAATTGGTAGGATCATTGATAGAAGAGCAGAGACATTGATTAACACTTCTGGTGTAAAGACTTAGGAAAATTACCAAATAAACAGAATATATCTGTTTTGCTTGCTCCTATACATTAAATGTATATAAATGGGGAAAACTGTACTTGGGCAGAACAGGCTTAGAGACATTTTAGGCTGTTCTCCTGATTAATCAGGACTGCACAATAAAACTTTACTCTATTACTGCAGATTTTATACTTTTATTTTGACTCTATACTTACTAAATCCAGATATTAGGTCATTTCAAATACAAACATAGAAACATAGGAACATAGGAACATAAAAAGCCTACAGCATAATACAGGCCTTGCGGCCCACAAAGCTGTGCTGAACATGTCCCTACCATAGAACTACCTAGGCTTTACCCATAGCCCTCTGTTTTTCTAAGCTCCATGTAGCCACCCAGGAGTATCTTAAAAGACCCTATTGTTTCTGCCTCCACCGCTGCTGCTGGCAGCCCATTCCACACGTTTACCACTCTCTGCAAAAAATAACTTACACCTGACATCCCCTCAGTACCTACTTCCAAGCACCTTAAAACTATGCCCTCTCGTGCTAGCCATTTCAGCCCTGGGAAAAAGCCTCTGACTATCCACATAATCAATGCCTCTCATTATCTTGAACACCTCTGTCAGGTCACCTCTCATCCTCCGTCGCTCCAAGGAGAAAAGGCTGAGTTCACTCAACCTATTCTCAAAAAACATGCTCCCCATTCCAGGCAACTTCCTTATAAATCTTATCTGCACCCTTCCCATGGTTTCCACATCCTTCCTGTAGTGAGGCGATTAGAATTGAGCACAGTCCTCCAAGTGGGGTCTGACCAGGGTCCTATATAGCTGCAACATTACCTCTCGGCTCCTAAACTCCATCCCATGATTGATGAAGGCCAATGCACCGTATGCCTTCTTAACCACAGAGTCAACCTGTGTAGCAGCTTTGAGTGTCCTATGGACTTGGACCCCAAGATCCCTCTGATCCTCCACACTGCCAAGAGTTTTACCATTAATGCTATATTCTGCCATCATATTTGACCTACCAAAATGAACCACCTCACACTTATCTGAGTTAAACTCCATCTGCCACTTCTCAGTCCAGTTTTGCATCCTATCGATGTCCCGCTGTAACCTCTGACAGCCCTCCACACTATCCACAACACCCCAAACCTTTGTGTCATCAGCAAATTTACTAACCCATCCCTTCTCTTCCTCATCCAGGTCATTTATAAAAATCACAAAGAGAAAGGGTCCCAAAACAGATCCCTGAGGCACACCATTGGTCACCGGCCTCCATGCAGAATATGACCCGTCTACAACCACTCTTTGCCTTCTGTGAGCAAGCCAGTTCTGGATCCACAAAGCAATGTCCCGTTGGATCCCATGCTTTCTCAATAAGCCTTGCATAGCATACCTTATCAATTGCTTTGCTAAAATCCATATACACTACATCTACGGCTCTACCATCAACAATGTGTTTAGTCACATCCTCAAAAAATTCAATCAGGTTCATAAGGCATAACCTGCCTTTGACAAAACCATGCTGACTATTCCTAATCATATTGTGCCTCTTCAAATGTTCATAAAGCCTGCCTATCAGGATCTTCTCCATCAACTTACCAACCACTGAGGTAAGACTCACTGGTCTATAATATCCCTACTCCCTACTCCCTTTCTTGAATAATCCTCCAGAACCTTCTCCTGTCCCCATTGATAATGCAAAGATCATTGCCAGAGGTTCAGCAATCTCCTCCCTCACTTCCCAAAGTAGCCTGGGGTACATCCCGTCTGGTCCCGGTGACTTATCCAACCTGATGCTTTCCAAAAGCTCCAGCACATCCTCCTCCTTAATATCTACATGCTCAAGCTTTTGAGTCCACTGCAAGTCATCCCTATATTTGCCAAGATCTTTTTCCATAGTGAATAGTGAAGCAAAGTATTCATTAAGTACCTTCGCTATTTCCTCCAGTTCCGTACACACTTTTCCACTGTGACACTTGATTCATCCTCTTATCCTTTTGCTCTTCACATACTTGTAGGATGCCTTGGGGTTTTCCTTAATCCTGTCCACAAAGGCCTTCTCATGGCCCCTTCTGGCTCTCCTAATTTCATTCTTAAGCTTCTTCCTTCCAGCCTTATAATCTTCTAGATTATAAACCTAGTTTTTTGAACCATTCGTAAGCTCTTCTTTTCTTCTTGACAAGATTTACAACAGCCTTTGTACACCATGGATCTTGTATCTTACCATCTGTTCCATGTTTCATTGGAATGTACCTACTCAGAACCCCACACAAATATCCCCTGAACACTTGCCACATTTCTTCCATATGTTTCCCTGAGAACATCTGTTTCCAATTTATGCTTCCAAGTTCCTGCCTGATAACCTCATATTTCCCCAATAAAACATTTTCCTAACTTGTCTGTTCCTATCCCTCTCCAATGCTATGGTAAAGGAGATAGAATTATGATCACTATCTCCAAAATGCTCTGCCACTGAGAGACCTGACACCTGACCAGGTTCATTTCCCAATACCAGATCAAGTACAGCCTCTCCTCTTGTAGGCTTATCTACATATTGTGTCAAGAAACCTTCCTGAACATACCTAACAAACTCTACCCCATCTACACCCCTCAATCAAGGGAGATGTCAATCAATATTTGGGAAATTAAAATCTCCCACCACCACAACCCTGTTATCATTACACCTTTCCAGAATCTGTCTCCCTATCTGCTCCTCGATGTCTCTGTTACTATTGGGTGGACTATAAAAAATACCCAACAGAGTTATTGACCCCTTCTTATTCCTAACTTCCACCTACAGAGACTCCGTAGAAAATCCCTCCATGGCATCCTCCTTTTCTGCAGCCGTGACAATATCTCTGATCAACAGTGCCACACCCACACCTCTTTTGCCTCCCTCCCTGTCCTTTCTGAAACATCTAAAGCCTGGCATTTCAAGTAGATATTCCTGCCCCTGCACCATCCAGTTCTCTGTAATGGCCACAACATAATAGCTCCAAGTGCTGATCCATGCTCTAAGCTCATCCGCTTTATTCATAATACTCCATGCATTAAAATAGACACATCTCAAACCATCGGTCTGAGCATGTCCTTTCTCTATCACCCGCCTATCCTCCCTCTCGCACTGTCTCCAAGCTTTCTCTACTTGTGAGCCAACTCCCTTTCCTCCATCACTTCAGTTCAGTTCCCACCCCCCAGCAATTCTAGTTTAAACTCCCTTCAATAGCCTTAGCAAACCTCCCTGCCAGGATATCGGTCCCCCTTGGATTCAAGTGCAACCCGTTCTTTTTGCACAGGTCACACCTGCCCCAAAAGAGGTCCCAATGATCCAGCAATCTGAATCCCTGCCTCTGCTCCAATCCCTCAGCCACGCATTTATCCTCCACCTCATTCTATTCCTATTCTCACTGTCGAGTGGCACAGGCAGTAATCCCGAAATTACTACCTTTGCGGTTTTGCTTCTCAACTTCTTTCTTAACTCCCTTGAGTCTGTTTTCAGTACCTCTTCCCTTTTCCTGCCTATGTCATTGATACCAATATGTACCACAACCTCTGGTTGTTCTCCTTCCCACTTCAAGATACCATGTCATGATCAGAAACATACCGGACCGTGGCACCTGGGAGGCAAACTACCATCCACGTTTCTTTCCTGCGTCCACAGAACCACCTATCTGATCCCCTAACCATAGAGTCCCCTAACATTGCTGCCATCCTCTTTTTTCCCTACCCTTCTGAGCCACAGGGCCAGACTGTATGCCAGAGGCATGACCACTGTTACTTCCCCCAGGTAGGCCGTCCCCCCCCCAACAGTACTCAAGCTGGAATACTTATTGTTAAGGGGGACAGCCACTGGGGTACTCTCTAGTACCTGCTTCTTGCCCTTCTCTCTCCTGACTGTACCCACTTCTCAGTCTCCTGTGGTCCCAGGGAGACTACCTGCCTATAGCTCCTGTCTATCACCTCCTCACTCTCCGACCAGATGAAGGTCATCGAGCTGCAGCTCCAGTTCCCTAACACGGCCCCTAAGGAGCTGTAGCTCGACACTCCAGGTGTAGATGTAGTCATCCGGGAGGCTGGGAGGCTCCAGGACCTCCCACATCTGACAACGAGCACAGAAAACTAGCCTCACACACATACTTTCTGTAGTTATTTTAAACTGATAACCTACCTGGCCTCAACCCTTTATCGTTGAAACCTTGTTGAGCCAAAGCCTTCCTGCTCTAACTCCCTTTACTCTGTTGCCCGCTCTTATGACGCCCTCTCTGTAATCTGCCTTCTTTTTAAACTCTTCCCGCTGTTCTCTCTGGCCAACATCCACGCACTTGCACAGTCATACCCTGTCCAAACCGCTGAAGAAATAATCTGCAACATTATTTATCAAGCCCTTCAATTCATGGACATTCAAGGTTTGGACAATAAAATGCTGGTCTTCCCATTGCCAACAAGATACTAAAAAATTATTGGATGCAATCATCTGTGACCCTGCTTTTTGAATAAGTTTGCTTGAAAATACAAGAAAACTCACCTGAGAAATATTCATAAATTATTGGGGTCTATGGCTTCTTCCAGAGAGATTATTGGTAGTTATTGGCAGTGAATTAACCTTGTGGCCCTTAAAGTTTCAAATTTAAAGAAAATACACAGTATTTTCCCAAATTTTTAAATATCCTTAAAGATTTTAATATACAGTAATATACTATATACTAATAGACAAATCTGAATTCTACTTTCACAACTATGGAATTAATTTATTTTTGAGGATGAAATCAAGTTTGTAAGCAAATTGAGTTTAGTTCTGTCAGAGTTTGGGGAAGTCAACCAGAGCCTACTTGTAAAATTTCTCCAATGCCAACAGGCCCGGACGTCTCCAGACCATGACGCTTACTACTGATCTCAACTGCTCTAACGATCCAGAGCAGATTCAAAACCTAGACTCTGTCTCCATCAATCTGGATTCCAACAACCTCTGACACTTCTAAAGTGCCGATTGTGCAACCTGCAACTCCAGCTCCAGCTTTGACCCCCAGACTGGGTCTTCACTCAATCCAGCTGGACCCCTGT
This sequence comes from Hemitrygon akajei, assembly GCF_048418815.1. Lineage (NCBI taxonomy): Eukaryota > Metazoa > Chordata > Chondrichthyes > Myliobatiformes > Dasyatidae > Hemitrygon > Hemitrygon akajei. The sequence continues at coordinate 58,174,519 of NC_133125.1, forward strand.
CTCCCTTTCCCCAACCACCTTTCTGCAATCTCCTCTCTCTCAGGTCCCACAGCCAGCTCTTGGGTCCTCGGATATTCCAGCTTCCTCTCACCCCAAACTTCACTTCTTCTCAGACACTACCAACCCCCTTCCCCCCTCTGATCCCAGCTCTTGTCCGTGCCAGGTTTTCACCATTCCTTCCGACCTTCCCGTCTCTGAGGCAGAACGTTCTGTCCTCAGTCAGGGCCTCATCTTTTTCCCGTGTGCCTACACCTCAGTGAGTGCCGCACCCGCCACAACGCCGAGCTCTTCTTCCGCCGCCTCTGTCCGGGCCTGTTTCTTTGGCAAGGGCTCTCCACCCTGCTCTGATGACCACTTCTCCCGTCTTCAACTATCCTCCTCTTCCTGGACACCTCACCCTGGTCTTCTGCCTGCTCTGGACCTTTTCATAGTCAACACCAGACAGGAATTAACCGTCTAGACTTCTACACTCCTGTCTCCTATTCCAACCTCGCTTCTTCCAGACACTGTGCTCTCCACTCCCTCTGCACTAATCTTAATCTCACCATCAAACCCGCAGATAAGGGAGGTGCTCTAGTGTGGCACACTGACCTCTACCATGCTGATGCTCAGCAACTACTCTCAGACATGCCTCATCTTACTTACCGCTGCAGCAGGATCCCACTAAGGAGCACCAGGCCATTGTCTTCCACACCATCACTGACTTTATTAGCTGTGGGGATCTCCCATCCACCGCCACCAACCTCCTAGTTCTCCACCCCGCTCCTCCCATTTCTACCTCCTACTCAAGATCCACAAACCCGCTTGTCCAGGTAGACTCATTGTTTCAGCTTGTTCCTGCCCCACTGAACTCATATCTGCATACCTCAACTCTGTTTTATCTCCCCCACCCCCCAACCAAGTTCAGTCCCTTCAGTCCATGACACTTCACACTCACTGGATCTTTTCAATAATTTCTGGTTCCGGCCCCCAATCATCTTATTTTCACTATGGATATCTAGTCCTTATACACCTCCATCCCTCACCAGGAAGGACTCAAAGTTCTCCATTTATCTCTGGACACCAGACCCATTCAGTTCCCCTCCACCACCTCTTTATGTCTAGCAGAACTTGTCCTCTCCCTTAATTATTTCCTCTTTAGCTCCTCCCATTTCCTTCAAGCAAAAGGTGTAGCCATGGGCACTCGCATGGGTCCCAGCTATGCCTGCCTGTTTGTCGGCTGCGTGAAACAGTCCATGTTCCAAGCCTACACTATGTCCGTCCCCCACTTTTCCTACGCTACATCGACGACTGCGTTGGTGCTGCTTCCTGCACCCATGCTGAGCTTGTCGACTTCATCAACTTTGCCTCCAACTTCCACCCTGCCCTCAAATTTACCTGGTCCATTTCCAGCACCTCCCTCCCTCTTCTCGATCTCACTGTGTCTGTCTCTGGAGACAGTTTAAATACTGATGTCTATAATAAACCCACAAACTCTTACAGCAGCCTGGACTATACCTCCTCCCACCCTGTTACCTGTAAAAACACCATCCCCTTCTCTCAATTTCTCATCTCCACTGCATCTGGTTTCAGGATGAAGCTTTTCATTCTAGACTGAAGGAGGTGTCCTCCGTTTTCAAAGAAAGGGGTTTCCCTTCCTCCACCATCAACGTTGCCCGCAACCACATCTCTTCCATTTCATGCACATCTGCTTTTACCCTATCCTCCCACTACCCTACCAGGGATAGGGTTCCTCTTGTCCTCACTTACCAGCCCATCAGCCTCCGCGTCCAGCATATAAATCTCTGGAACTTCCGTCATCTCCAGTGGGATCCCAGCACCAAGCACATCTTCCTCCCTCCACCCCCACTTTCTGCTTTCCACAGGGATTGCTCCCTACACAACTCCTTTGTTTGCCCCTCCCCATTGATCTCCCTCCAGACACTTAGACTTGCAAGTGGAGCAAATGCTACACCTCCTCCCTCAGTACCACTTAGGGCCCCAAACAGTCTTTCCAGGTGAGGCTACATGTAACCTGTCATTCTGTTGGGGTCATATACTGTGTCCGGTGTTCCTGATGTGGCCTCCTGTATGTCATTGAGACCCGACTTGGATTTGGGAGACTGTTTCACCGAGAACTTACTCTCCATCCGCCAGAAGAAGCAGGATCTCCCGGTGGTCACTCATTTTAATTCCACTTCCCATTCCCATTCCGACGTGTCAGTCCATGGCCTCTACTGTCATGATGAGGCCACACTCAAGTTGGGGGAGCAACACCTTATATTCCGTCTGGGTAGCATCCAACCTGATAGCCTAAACATCAATTTCTCGAGCTTCCCATAATGGCTCCCAGCCTCACATTCACCAGTCCCCATTACCTTTTCCCTTTCTCATCTTTTCTCCCTGCTTGCTCATCACCTCCCTCTGGTGCTCCCCCACCACCCCAATTTTCTATTTTCCACAGTCTTCTATCCTCATCCATCAGACTACCCCTTCTCCAGCCCCGTATCTCTTTCACCAACTTCCCAGCTCTTTACTTCATCCCTCCCCCTCCTGGTTTCACCTATCACCGTGTGTTTCTCTCTTCCCTCCCTCACCTTTCGGCCCAAAACATCGATTCTACTTTTTTCCATAGATGCTGCCCGGCCTGCTGAATTTCTCCAGCATTTTGGGTGTGTGTTGCTCGGATTTCCAGCATCTGCAGATTTTCTTTTGCATGTAAAACTTCTTGTGGTATTTGTAGATCACATTGTCATAAAGACCACATCATGTTCAGATCGAATAAGGCTTTCAGATCAAAACCAGCCACTTTCTCTGTTGAGTCATAAAGAAGCTGCTGTTTCTGGAGGCTGGTTTCTTCTTAGTTTTTCCTGCAAGTCACTGCATCATTATGACCATCGGATGTGCTGCCTATGCACAAAGATCAGGTGCTGCCTGGAGATCATGCTATTAGTTGGAATTAGTAGGCTTTCGTAGATGGAAAACTTTACTTTTCATTTGGTTGATTATTCTATATGTACATGCATTTCTGGACATGCCTGGAAGAGCAATATTGTCTAGCACTGGTAACCATTGAAATTTGCAACCTTCTGTGAGAGTGAAGATACAATGAGGCTTCGGGGCAGTGGTGATCGCAGTGATGAAGGAACAGCAGTTCTACTCTACTACACAGCATAATGCTTAGGATAAGATAAAAGGGATATAAAAATGATTGGAAATCTTGCAGTGCATGGTACAAATAGACCTGAAAAGCATGAAGGCAACAAAAAACACAACAATCCTGGTCCTTGAAAAATTTAAGCCCCTTCACTCACTGCTCCTGATCAGCTTCTAGCTGCTGTAATGTGATCATTTTCAGATCTTTGATTTATCTTACTATTGTACAAATAACTTGTTCAAAAACATTGGAGCATGCATTGAACTTGGTCATTTGCTTTCAGTATCAGTTTACCTTTATGGTAGCTACCTCTGTTTAACAATGAAGGATAATCTACACCCATCGAAGTTCTGAAGTATACTCTTGCCTCTTGTTCTGCTTCACCTGCCATTGTAAATATTTCAATCACACATCTTGTCCACTTAGGTCTCATGTAGAGCTGATGTCTGGATCTATCAACCATTGCAATATTCATTGATCCGAGGCACAAAATATTTGATCTGTGCCACAGAAAGTAGCCAACATTTGAAAGTTTCAATAGGTCTCAATAAGTACGTTGAACATCAGAGAAACGTATACAATGTACATCCTGAAATTCTTTTCCTTCACAAACATCTACAAAAATAGAGGAGTGAATGAATGACAGTTAAATGTTAGAACCCCAAAGCACCCCCCAGCTACCCTCCATGCATAAGCAGCAGCAAGCAATGGCTCCCCCTTTCCCCACCAGCAAAAACGCATTGACACCCCCCACCGAACACTCAAGAGCATCAATAAAGACACAGACTTGTAGTACCCTAAAGACCACTCGTTCACCCAGTACTTGACATACCACAGGCTCTCTCTCACCCCAATAAGGGGAAAAGAGGTGTCCCCGTTTTACAGTGAGAAGGGAGACATAACAGAACAACTCACCAACTTATCACATTAAAAGTCTGTTGCATCACTTTTTCCAAGCTCTGTGCCCAAAGAGCTCGGGTACCGGGGCACACAGCCAGCTCGCTGCTTACGATCTTCCATCTCCCACGACGCATCAGACGGTGGCACTGGCCTCGAGTCCACCCGCCTCCAGAGCCACCAAAATCTGGCACCCTGAAGGCCCCTGCACTAGTCTTCCAGGCCGCGTCGTAAGGCACCCAGAGCAGGTCCCGTTACCACAAAGAACCAAAGTCAGCATGTAACTCCAGGTCAGGGCCTTCAAAAGAACCTTGAAAAGGAAAAGGAGAGATATCAAAGATAGAAATAGAGCTGTTTCCGAAGATGCAAGCAAAGGAGTCGCCATTAGGAACCATCATCCTAACCTCTGCCCATCTTGTTATAGCCATCTTTCATCATTCAATTGCTGCTGCAATTCCACTAACCATGCAGTATATTTAAAGTTATGAGAAAGCTCTATTATTGGTGCTTTGCTGTCAAGATTTCTTTCGGGTGTATTTCAAGACGAAGATGGCCCTACTAATAAACCAGAACAAAATGCATTAGTGATAGGACTGAAATAAGGCAAAAATAAAGACTACAGGTGTTCTTCATTACTGTCACTCTAAATGAATAGGAATTTGACTTGCTTAAACACAAGATGTTCTGCTGGTGCTAGAATTCCAGAGCACCTGTGGAGGAGAAAAAGCAGTGGACATTTTGAACCAAGACATCGACTACTTATTCCCCTCCAATTACACTGCCTCGTTTGCTGAGTTCCTCCAGCATTTTCTCTGCTCCATTATCTTACTAAAAAAAACAATTTCATTCTCTGATGAATGCATGCAATCTTTTATACAGAACAACTATTTTATTTTACCTTCACTACCCTTCAGTATGTGACCTCTCCATATAAGGCACTACAAGGAAGCTGGGATTTCCAGGGAAAGCCGACTACAACTCTGAAAGCTGCAGAGATGTATAACAGGCTGGTGTTCTCCTTCCTTGTCCATTATCGCTTGACTCTTGCTTCAGTTCTGTGCAAATTATCATCATAGTGAAAAAAGGATGTGTTGGAGTGGATTTTACCTCTGACTTTAATTTGCCCTGTGACACTTTGATTGCACAGTTTCAACTACTTAAGATCAAAAATACTCAGAAATTAATTTCTGAGGCCCCAGACAGTTCTTTCAGTTGAGGCACCACTTCACCTGCGAGTCAACTGGGGTGATGTACTGTATCCGGTGCTCCCGATGTTGCCATTTATACATTGGGGAGACCCGCCGCAGACTGGGAGACCGTTTCGCCGAACACTGGCGCTCAGTCCTCCAGCAGTGGCGGGATCTCCCTGTGGCCACACACTTCAATTCCACAGACCACTCCCACTCCGACATGTCTGTCTATGGCCTCCTCTACTGTCAAGATGAGGCCACACGCAGGTCGATGGAGCACCTTATCTCCCGCCTAGGTAGCCTCCTACCTGCCGGCATGAACATTCAACTCACAGACCTCCGTTGATACCCCTGCCACCCCCCCTTGCCCCATCCCTATCTATTATTTTAGTCTGGTTCTCTTTCTCTCTCTTTTTCCCCCCTCACTATAATCTCCCCCCAGCCCTACCTTTCTTTCTCTTTTATTTCCCATAATTCTCCACCTTCCCCCTAGACGATTTCCCTCCAGCCTATCACTTCCCAGCTCTCTACTTTATCCCTCCCCCCACTTCTTATCCCCCCCCTCGACCATCCCATGTTCCTTCACTCCTGACAAAGGGTTTCGGCCCGAAACGTCGTCACTACCTCCTCCCATAGATGCTGTCTGGCCTGCTGAGTTCTGCCAGCATTTTGTGTTTTTATTTTTTTTCAGAAATTAATTCCTACATTTTGCATTTTTCCCCTTCAAAGGTTGGTGTCTTTTTTTTCTCTCCCCTGATGACCCTATTGTTCCAGCAGATGACCCACTAAAAACACAGGCAAATTTTGACCATTAATCATTAACATTTTGGGAGTAATGGAAGAGTTAGCAATCGTGAAAGGGACGAGAAGGGTGTGAGGAAAGTAAATGATACGTAAGCCAGATGCCCAACATTTACTGTGAACATTCTCTTTTAAAAACTTAAATGAAAATGTATTAAATTGAAATGTATTAAGACTCTTCTCAATTGTACACACTTTAGATTCAAACAAATAAATTAACTCACATTAATACATAATTTGGACTATGAAGAAGGGCGAGTTAGGATATTTTAATGTATATTTTGCTGATGTCTAAAATTAAAGGAAATGTTTAGAAAATGAAGTAATTTCTTTCAGTAGCAATTTATAATATTGCAATTTATGCTCAATGCTGCCCTTAAAACAATAACTAGTGTATGTCATTATTGAAAACGGATGCAATTAAAGGATCCCTCATTGTTTTATACTGAATAGACTTGTCAAATTATTATTCTGTGTTCTGATTTCATGACAGAAACATGTCAGAGAGACACCAAGCTGGACAGAAAGAATCCATTGTGAAGTGGACACCTATCTTTATCTGGAGTGTAATTGCTTCATTGAAGGATTTGCAAGTATATATTTACCCAGAATGGAAAAGGGAGTGAGAAACTTGAGCAATTAATATTACATTCACTCACTGCAATGCACTTGCATTATTTTACCCATTTGTGCCACCAACACGATAGGAAAAAAGCATTTTATCAATGTGTGCAATCTAACTCATTAATAATCTTCTGATAAATTAATACACACAACATGCACCTGATTGAGGTTTATATTTCCCAATGTCAGATGTACTGCAGATGCTGTGCAGTGCTCTGAGATCATCATTTTGTGAATATTTATTTATCTTAATATAGAGTAAATTGTGTGTGTGTGTTTCTGATATTCTTGTAGCAGAAATAATTTTTATCCAAAGCCACTGCTTTAGATACTTCATTATGCACAAGAAAACATGATTGGAGATTTCAAAGTACATTTGTTATTGAAGTATGCATACAGTATACAACCCTGAGGTTTGGTTTGCATTGACATAACAGATACCAAAATTACTAACATATATCATTGCAGGGTTTCAACGTCAACACAATTCAATATCTAAAACACAAATAGTAGAATATGTATCTCTAAAGGGGTTATGATGCATTAAGAAACTTAGCATCAAAGAAATTGTTCATCCATAAAAAATTTTATCACCTCTGGTAAGTGGATATATTATCAAATTATCAAAGCAGGAACGTAATTCTGATAACTTTCAGTTTTAAACAGGGGTTATATCTACATCTACCAGGACTCATGCTCTGAATAATTTTCAATGCAGATTCATGATTCAGTTCAAACAAAATGAAAAACAAAATCAGCAATTGTACCATGTTGGAAATAGTCTTCAGATTGTTCTTGTTTTCTGAGATACACGTCTACATTTTGTCCAAAGCTTAAGCGCATTGAAAAATAGTATGTAATGTACTTTAGAATTCATGAATGAATGAATTCACAAATTAAACTGGAAAATACTTTACTAAAATCTTTTTTATAGCTGTTTCTGTAGTTCAGAATGTTTTATCCTGGTAAATAAATGGACACTTCAATGACAAATAATATTAATAAAATCACGAAGTCAGGGATTCCCAACCTGAGGTCCATGCTTAATGGCATAAGTCCATGGCATTATAAAGGTTAGGAACCCCTGCAGTGGGTTATCACATATGAAATGACATCAAAGAGTACTTTTAATTGACAGTAGTGTTCTGTTTTCTCTCCTCGATTGCCCTTTGTCAAGAAAGAGTTTCAGCTAGTAAGTCTCCAATTATATTTTAGGACAAATTTGAATGATTATCTAATCATCACAATATCAAGTAAATGTTGGGTCCAACTTTCTAAATACATCCAAAGTCTCCTTACTGGATATCGAATTGTAAGTTTAGTAGGACATCACATATTGTTCAATGGGTTACTTCCTGTAAGTAAACAGGAAAAATAAAGAATTGCATTTATACATTTTAAGGTGATCCTTAAATCTGTATTGTCATCTGATAAACGTCTGGTTAGGGCCATTGTCTCTGCCTGCACCTGCCCCACTGAACCCATATCCCCATGCTTTGACTCCTTTCAATCTCACTTGATTCAGTCCCTTCCCAACTACATCCGTGACATTTCACACACTCTCACTATCCCCTCCGCCATCCAATTCCTAGGTGGATGTTCAGTCTTTGGAAACTACCTCACTTTTTTTAAATATACAGCATGTCTGTTTTTGCACGTTTTAAAACAATATATTCAATATACATAATTGATTTACTTGTTTGTTTATTATTATTATTTTTTCCCTGCTACAGGGACGAGGTCCAGCACCTGGCTGCGTCGTGTGCTGACAACAACCTGGCCCTTAACACCCAGAAGACCAAGGAGATCATTGTGGACTTCAGGCATGCTAGGAGCCACGCTCATGTCCCCATCTACATCAATGGAGCTGTAGTGGAGCACGTATCAAGCTTCAAATTCCTTGATGTCCACATTTCCAAGGATCTCACCTGGTCCCTGAACTCTTCCATCCTGATCAAAAAGGCGCAAGAGCGCCTTTATTTCCTGTGGAGCATTAAGAAAGCTCATCTCGGTCCCAGGGTACTGACGGACTTTTACTGTTGTACCATTGAGAGCATACTCGCCAACTGCATCTCAGTGTGGTATGGCAATTGTCCGTATCGGACCGCAAAGCATTCCAGAGTGTGGTGAAAACTTCCCAGCGGATTATTGGCACCCAATTGCCCACCATTGAGAACATCTACCATAAAAGCTGCCTGGGCAGGATGAAAAGCATTATCAAGGATGCATCTCACCCTAACCATGGACTTTTTACTCTCCTCCCATCCGGTAGACACTACAGGAGCCTCCGCTCCCACACCAGCAGGCACAGGAAGAGCTTCTTCCCTGAGGCTGTGACCCTGCTGAAACTCACATCACAGTGCTAAGCAATATTGCACCCATATTGTACTGTCTCAGTACTTTTATATTTGTGTGCTGTAGCACCTACTTTTTATTCACAGTTATTTTGTAAATAATACTACTCTTTTGCAGTTCTGGTTAGATGCTAACTGCATTTCATTTGGCTTTGTATCTGTATTCAGCACAATGACAATAAAGTTGAATCTAATCTAATCTAAAAAAATTATGTATTGCATTGAACTGCTGCTGCTAAGTTACAAATTTCACATCACATGCTGGTGATAATAAACCTGATTCTGATTCTGATTCTGATTTCAATTCCCTGGCCCTGAAAGCCTCATATACATCATAGATATGAAGTCTCAATTTATATCTATCTCCCATGAAGAAGGCCTTAAAGCTCTCTGCTTCTTTCTTAATAAAAGAACCAAAGAGTTCCCCTCTACCACCACCCTCTCTCTCTGGCAGAACTGATCCTCACCCTCAACTACTTTTCCTTCGGCTCCTCCCACTTTCTCCAGACTTAAGGAGTAGCCATGGGCACCCACAAGGTCCCCAGCCTACCTTTTTGTTGGCTATGTAGAACAGTCCATATACTTCCCAACTCTTCCTCTTCTACATTGACGACTATATTGGTGCTGCTTCATGCACCTATGCTGAGCTTCTCAATTTCATCAACTTTGCCTCCAACTTTCATCCTACTCTTAAATTCATTTGGTCCATTTCTGACTCCTCCCTCCCCTTTCTTGATCATTGTCTCTCCCTCTCTGCAGACAAACTGTCGGCAGACATCTTTTATAAACCTACCGATTCCCCAGGTTATCTTGACTATACCTCTTCACACTTCTCTCCTGTAAAAATGCTCTTCATTTTTCTCAGTTCTTTTGACTCTGCTCCATCTGTTCCCAGGATGTGCTCCTTCTTCAAAGAAGAGGGTTTCTGTTGCTCCACCATCGATGTTACCCGCACCTGAATCTCCTCTATTTCCCAAACATTCGCACTCACCCCATCTTCTCACCATCTTAACTGTGATAGAGTTCCTCCTGTCTCTTCCTACCACCCCATGATCCTCTGCATCTAAAACATCATTCTCCGCAACTTCCACCATGTCCAAAGGGATCCTACCACCAAACATATCTTTACTTCCCCTCTCTCTCAATTTTCCACAAAATTTCTCCCTCTGTATTTCCTTTGTCCATTCATCCCTCCTCACCAATCTCCTTCCCAGCACTTATCCCTGTGTAACGCCCTAGGAAGGGTTTCACCGTTATGTAATGGTTGTTCTGTAGCAGCAGTGCTTGAGGTTATGACTAGAGATACGGGGGCATTGGAATGTGCGCCATCCAATGAAGGGAGTGTTTTTTTCTTGTTGTGTACCTGAGTGTGAGTTGTTCTAGGTCTCCTGTTTGTTGGAAGATGGAGAGAGACGGAGTAGACTTGGAATGGGGTCGGGAGTTGACGACGCCCGGGGAAAATCGAATAGAGGACTAACGGACGGGCAACCGTGAGCTCCAATGTGCACATTAGGCTGCTTTATTTAAATGGACCCTTTTCTTTTTGTTTTTCTTTACTAACCCTCTAGTCAAATTAAGAATTATAAAGCTAAAACACTTAAAAGGCCAAAAGTGCTACACCTACCCCTTCACCTCCTTTCTCACCTCTACTCAGGGCCCCAAACAGTCCTTCCAGGTGAGGCAACACTACACCTGTGAATCTGCTGGGGTCGTCTATTTTGTCCCGTCCTCCCAATGCAGTCACCTGAACATTGGTGAAACCCATCATAAATTGGGGGACCGTTTCATTGAGCACATCCGCCAAAATTTCTCAGTGGCTAAACACTTTAATTCTGATTCCCATGGCCTCCTCTTGTGCCATGGTGAGGCCACCCTCAGGGTGGAAAAGCAACAGCTTATATTCTGTCTGGGTAGACTCTAACCTGATGGCACAAATATCGATTTCTCCTTCCTGTAAAAAAATCTTTCCCTTCCCCTGTCCTCTTCTTCTATTCCCCACTCTGGCTTCTTATCTCTTCTTACCTGCCTATCAATTCCTCATGGGTCCCTTCCTCCTTCCCTTTCTCCCACGGTCCGCTCTCCTCTCCTAACAGATTCCATTCACTCCAGCCCTTTACCTTTCCCACTGACCTGATTTCACCTATCACCTTCTAGTTATCCTCCTTCCCCTCCCCTCAACTTTTTATTCTGGCATCCTCCCTCTTTCTTTCCAGTCCTGAAGAATGGTCTTGTCCCAAAACATCTACTGTTTATTTATTTCCATAGCTGCTGCCTGACTTGTTGAGTTCCTTCAACATTTTGTGTGCGTTGCTTTGGATTTCTAGCATCTGCAAATTCTTTCATGTTTATGTATTTGAAAAATATTTTTCATGTTTTGCAGCAATTGTAGCCTTTGTGGTTGGAATTCAATGGAAACATCCAATTTTTTTTTTCTTCTTGCTGTTGGCTAGATTGCTGTACATTTTTAGTATTTCCAGCACTTCTCTGAGACAAAGATGTAATCTTAACAGTTTCAACCAATGTCCTCGCTAAGATGTTTACATGTGTGCGCACACATGTCAGTTTTAGCACACAAAGGAATCTAAACCATGCACAGAAGCTTCTCACCCTCTACCTTATTGGCATGTTAAGTATATTTCACCATCGTGCACAATCACATTTCCTTTTCCAGTTCCTGATGCAGACAGTGTTGACAATATGAAGTTTGCAATGCTTTGTCTGCATATTTTAGAACAGGCTTATTTATTCTGTTTTTATTGAAGAAATTATTCAGTATGCACTTGTTGTTGGCACTGGGCAAAAAAATTGCTGAGCACAGGACTTTTGTGTACACTGGTCATTACAAATTAGAGGGAACGTTGGTCATAACAACTGTTAATTATAGAAGTGCTGAAAACCCTTGTACTGCTGTCATATACTCTACAGGGTGGAACTTAAAGAGCTAAGAATGTTGATGGGATAGCAAGTGAATACTTCACTGGCTCATGCATTTTGTGTAGTGCCAGAACCAGTAATTTTCTAACTGCAGGCTTCACATTCATTAACGTGAATGTGCTCTGATTAGCTTGGTGATCACCCTTCCAGTGGCCCATTCAAGTGCAGCTCTTTTGGCTTCTAAGCATCAGGGCAAAGTGATGCTAGAGAGACTGTGCATGATCATTGGTAACCCTTTTGTGTAAAGGGCTCTGATCTAGAAATGAAGTCCCCGATTTATATGTGCAATGACCCTGTTTTTTTTTTGTGTGGACCCCTTAATGAGCAGAGGGCACACTGTATATTATGGTAAGTATGGAACAGAATGATAAGATGGTGCTGTTCCCAGTCATCTAAAGCTCTTGCTGTTCTTGGAGTGAGAGGTCATGAGTCTGGGATGTGCTGTCAGTATAGTCTGAGTGGCTAATTGTGGGGCATTTTGTGGTTTCACACACAACTGCCCCTGCACACAAGTAGTAGAGGCTTTGAATATTTACATTGATGATGGAGTGCCATCTGTATTATTTCAACCTTTTTTTCTTTTACAAAAACGGCTTATTCAGTGACTACAGCATCTCTTTTTTAATTATATTACAATATTCTACTGTTCACACAGTTACAATTTCAAATTATAATACAGTCTTCTCCATCCAGAGTGAACTCAAGCCCCTGTGGCACCAGCCAGTCCATAAATCCATCATGGCACCTAACCATTTCCCCTTGATACTCATTGGCATCACTTTTACCTCAGCTGCTTTGTGCCAGCTGGTCATATGCTTTCCTTGTTATCAAGAACAAAATTCACTCAAAGTGGTGACACGTGTTGATGGGATGGTAAAGAATAGATATGGCATAGTAGTTTTTCTACATTGGGGTATACAATGTAATTGTGCTGGAGAGAGTGCAGAGCGGATTCACTAGCTATTGTCTGGATTAGAGGACTTCAGTTATGGGGAGAGATCAATTAGTTTGGGCTTGTTTTCCCTGGACTGAAGAAGGCTGAAGGATGATCTAATAGTATATAAACTTATGAAGAGCAAAGATAGAGTAGACAATCAAGATCTTTTCCCCTTGATAAGAGAATAAAAAGAAAATGGCACAGGTTTCTGGTGAATTTTAAAGGGAATTGAAGTGGTGCATTTTTTGGGCAGAGGGTGTTTGATATCTGTTATGTGCTGCCTGAGGAAGAGATAGAATCAAATGGAACCATTATATTTAAGAGGCAATTTGATAGGTTCTTAAATAGGCAAGGCATGGAAGGGTATGGGTCTGATGGAGATGTATAGATGGCTAGAAAAACATAGATGTGTGGGTTGAAGGGTCTATCTTTGTCCTGTCTGACTTGATAAATCTACAACAGTCATGCTTACCTCATCGCTGGAAGTCCATGTTTGGACTAAAGCTGTAATGAGATTGGGGCAGACTGGTCACGTCAAAACCTAGACTTAGCTACAGTATGCAAAACAAAATTTTAATGAGTTAGTGTTTCTTGGTTGCCATGTTGACAACGGCTTCTATTACAGCTATAGACAGAGTGGATTAAGCATCCAGAGTGGTTCTATTCCATTGGTGCACTTAGAATAGCAGAGCTGGGCAGTTGTCAATGTTATAATAGACTGGAACAGCTTCACTAAAGGCACAGCTAGTTCTGGAACACAGATCTTGAGTATCACAGCTGGGATGTCAGTTCGTCTGTAGACTTTGCTCTACCAGCCATTTATTGATATCATAGAAAGTTAATTGAGTTCATTGTAGACTGCACCTTTGGTCATGACTGTCTCAAGAGGAAGATAAGTTGGATCACCTATTCCATATTTTTCGATGAACATAATTTGGAATGCTTCAACCTTGCCTTTGGCATTCAACTGCCAGTCCTCACCATCAGTGAGACTGGGAGATGTTCCAATAGCCACCTCCTCATGTTATTTATTATAATTATCTACCACCATTCATGACCAAATGAGGTTTGACCATGGAGTTTGATCTGATATGCTGATTTCACTTAGCTTTTGTATATTTTGTGCTGTTTACAATGAAATGGTCCCCTATTGTAACTTCACCAGACTGGTGACACTTTGTTAGATATGGCTGGTGTATAGTCCCATCATGTCTCCCATTGACCAGAGTTGGTCACATGACTTTATAGTAATGATAGAGTGAGGGATATGCTATGCATGAGGTCACAGATGGGCCAGAGGTACACATTTTGGTTCTGACAAAAATTCACAGCTGACAGACCTACTCTGATAAAACCCCATTTGGTATGGTTACAATGGCTAATAACGTGAATAGTGTTCTCAATGCAAAGAATGTTTCGTTTCCATTCAATAATGACCAGATGGTTCCTTCTTCTGTGAGATTGGAAGTGGGGATGTTTGCTAATCATTGCACCATGTTCAATTCTATTTGCAGTTCCTCAGCAATTAAAGCAATAAGCATGCAGCAAGACCCTAGGGACCATCTAGGTGCTCCAAAGCAGAGTGGGGACAGTGGATATTGTGTCTGCTGTAGACCATTTGCAGTTGTAGGTGAATTGCAGGGGGTCTATGTCCTTGCTCAGACAGGAGTTAATTCTATGAGCTAGTCACTTTCACCAATGTTATCATGGACACATCCATCAGGTAGATTGATCTGGATGAGGTAAAGTAGGCTTCATGTAAGCTGAATCACTGCCTACTGTGGAGCCAAATTGACAGGTGTGTCCTTCAGGATTCAGACTGTTTGGACAGTGGTGGTGCTGCATTTGGTGGTGAATACTTAAGCTTCTCACCTACAATACATTTTGTGCTATACTACATTCTGTACTACACTATTATACTCTCAATATACACAATACTACTCTCAGTAAATTTACAAATCAAAGAATTAGTTTATTCATGGAATCATGAAAATATAGCTTTGCGTCTTCAGTTTTCAAATGAAGAAAATAAGTCACTGAATTGTTTTTAAATGAGATTAGCAAGTTAGTTTCAAAATTCATTGAAGTAGTTTTTATTTGTCCCTGTGATTCATACAAAGATACAAGATAAAGAGCTGGCGGGGTATGATTTATTCATGAGTGGGTGAGCTAATAATTCGTGAACAATGAAATTTCAAGTGAGATGCAGTCAGATGCACAAGTGAGATATAATTCATATCCCACAGATCATAATTATGTGGCCTGTTTATACCTCGTTAGGCAAATAATAGAAGTTTACAGTCAGTAGAAATGTTAAATAATATCTATATTTGCTCTGTGAATTGTATAAAGGGTCCAGTGATATCAGTAGGAAGCATTATTTTGACCTATATGCACCACTTAATTTTATTCTTGAGAAATAGAGAGACTGATCATTGAAATTTCTAAAACACTGAACATTATGGAATGAAATGGAACATCCCATACTGATCAGCAGTTAACTGTGCACACAAGCAAGGAAATGTTAGAAATGCTAAACGTGTGAATTAACATTTTAAAGAGAAACTAACATTGAGGAGAAGGTTGATAATTAGGTGGTATTATTCCAACAAATGGATGCAGTGCCTTTCTATTTCAGATTCTCTCTGACCTTTCGTACATTTCTGGCATTTCTAATTTTGACTAGGATCCTGGACCTGTAATGTTAACCAGAGACTCAGGAGAATGCAGATGCTGGTATCTGGAACAACAAACAGTCTTTTGGAGGAATGCTGTTGTGATGAAGAGTTTTGGATTGGGACCTGAAATATATCTTTGGTTCCTCAGCTGCTGCTCAATCCGTTAAGTTCCTCTAGCTAATTGATTTTGCTCCAGATTCCACCATCTGTAGCCTCTTGAGTCTCCATTGTGAAGTCTCTTCACGTTATGCTGACTCTGTAGAAGTTTTCTTCCAGAGTCTGAAAGCAAAATTTCAACCTGAGCATCGACAAAGGAGAGAGGCAGATGAAAGGAAAATATAAGACAGTTAGCCTGACCTCAGTGGTTTGGAAGATGTTGGAATCGATTGTTAGGGATGAAGTTTTGGGGTGCTTGGAGGAACATGATAAAATAGGTAGAAGTCAGCATGGTTTCCTTAAGGGAAAACTTGCCTGATAAATCTGTTGGAATCCTTTCAAGAAATAAGAAGCAGGATTGACAAAGGAGAATCAGTAAATGTTGCGTACTTGGATTTTTAGAAGGCTTTTGACAAGGTGCCACACATAAGGCTGTTTAACAGAAGCCCATGGTATTACAGGAAAGATGTTAGCATGGATCAAACATTGGCAGAATTGGCAGGAGGCAAAGAGCAGAAATCAAAGGAGACTTTCTGGTTGGCTGCTGGTGACTAGTGTTGTTCCACGAGGGTCTGTGTTGAGGCTGCTTCTTTTTATGTATATGTCAGTGATTTGGATGATGGAATGGATGGCTTTGTGGCCAAGTTTGTGGATGATATAAACATAGGTGGAAGGGCATAGAGTAATGAGAAAGCAGGGAGGCTGCAGAAGGACTTGGACAGATTTGGAGAATGATTAAAGAAGAGACGGATGGAATATGGCATAGGGAAGTGCGTGATTATGCACTTCGGTAGAAGAAAGAAAAGCATAGACTATTCGCTAATTGGAGAGAAAATTCAAAAATCTGAGATGCAATGGGACTTGAAAAGTTTGCAGAGATTGGGCACGTCATCTATAACTTCGACAAACTTCTGCTCAGAGTATCCTGACTGGTCATATTACAGCCTGGTATGGAAATACCTGTACCTAAGAATGGAAAAGCCTACAAAAGTAGTGGATACACCCCAGTCCATCACTGGAAAAGCCTACCCCACCATTGATTTGTGGGGTAATTAGTAGACAGGTAATGGTGAATTTGTTAATGGGAACTGGTCCACCAGTGCTGTGTGAAACACTTCTGCTGGGTCGCAGTATGAAGACTTTCTTCTTCAGCTGCAAATAGTGGAAGACGTGACAGGTTGTCAGCATTGCTGTGTTGTTTGGTGCCCTTGAACTCTAGGTCATAAGAGTGAGATTCTCAGAAAAGTGCACAACGTTGGAACCGGGCAGCAGACATCATTGTGATTCCCTTCCTGGGATTGAAAATGGACACAAGATCTCCTATGCACTCCCATGAATCTGTGGAATTTGTTGTCAAAGAGGAAGACTTGGAGGTCAAATCATTGCATATATTGAAGGTAGGGATTAACAGGATCTTGATTATTGGGAGCCTCAAAGGTTACTGGGAAATGCAGGAGAATGGATTTGAGAGGGAAAGTAAATCAGCCATGATCAAACGGTGGAGCAGACTTGATGGGCCAAATGGCCTAATTCTGCTCCTATGTCTTATGGTCCTATGGATTACATCTACAAGGAGTGCTGCCACAGTAAAGCAGCATATATCATCAAGAACCTCCACCATTCAGGCTATGCTCTCTTTTTACTGCTACCATCAGGAAGAAGGTACAGGAGATGTGGGTCCCACACCACAAATTTCAGGGACAATTATTGCCATACAACCATCCACTTCCTGAACCAGCACAGATAACTTCACTCACCTCAACACTGAACCGATCCACAACCTATGGACTAACTTCCAGACTCTACAACTTATATTCTCCATATTATTTACTTATGTATTTAATATTAATATGATTATTATTTTCTTTTTTGTATTTGCACAGTTTGTCTTCTTTGTTTGTTTGTCAGTCTTTGCTTGTGTGTAGTTCTTAATTGGTTCTATTATAATTTTTTGTTCCACTGTGAATGCCCACAAGAAAATTAAACTTAGGATAAAATATATCATACGGTAACATTTACATACTTCAGTTATAAATTTAATTTGAAGGTTGAACTTTGACCACTCAACCAGCCGATCTATTTCACTCTTCTATGCGTCTTCAATGCCATCTGAGATTTTACCAACAATAGTGGTGTCACCAGCAAATTTATAGATGACGTATGAGCTGTACGTAGAAACATAGAAACATAGAAAATAGGTACAGGAGTAGGCCATTCAGCCCATACATAGCCACACAGTCATGAGAGAGTAGAGTAGAGAGCTAAGCACAAATCCTTGATGTGTGTTTATGTTGATTGTCAGCAAGGAGGAGATTTTATCACCGATCCACGTCGACTATGGTCTCATGATGAGGAAGCTGAGGAACTAGTTGCAGAGAGAGGTATAGAGGTCCAGTTCAGAAGCTATGTGATTAATTCTGAAGGGATTATGCTATTGAACATTGAGCTTTAATCAATAAACAGCAACCTAATATACAAATTGCTATTATCTAGGTGCTCCAAAACAGAGTGGAGAACGAAGGGTATTGTCTCTGCTGTAAACCAGTTGTGGTGGTAAGCTAATTGCAGCAGGTCCAGGTCCTTACTCAGAGAGGATTTAATTGTGTCCATAACCAGCTTCACAAAGAATTGCATTATATGTGTGCCGCTGGTCAATATCATTGAAACAGCTTACCCTGCTCTTCTTGGGGGATTGGTATGATTGATGCCCTTTTGAAGAAGATGGGAACTTCTGACTGCAGCAGTGAGAGCTTGAAGATGTTCTTGAGCATTCTAGCTGGTCGGTCAGAACAGGTTTTCCGTGCCCAGCTAGATACGCTGCTGGGACCTGACACCTTGCAAATGTTCACCCTCCTGATGGATGCTCTGACATTGCCTCCAAATGATATATCGCAGAGTCGCTGGATGTTGCAGGGATTCGTACAGGTGTTGCATTAATCTCCCTTTTCAAGTATGCATCAAAGGTCTACCAGGACAGACTCTTTGTGAATCCTGGGTAAGAGATAGAAGTGAGAATTGCCAGGTATTGGCACTATCTGGTTGGAGGCTGTGGAAGGGACATCTGATGTGACGAGATCTGTCACAATATAGGAGACAATGGCCTTGGTGTTCATTGGTTCAGTCATAGTCCAGGGGTAGGTACGAAGAAGTATTTGAGAGCTGCCACCTGGCATCTGCAAGGTTGAAGTCATTCCAGTGAACTACAATGACACTGAAATTGTCTGCAGGTTTGATGACTAAACTGGAAGGTAGAGAAGAGAGAATTTCCAGGGTAGGAACAGTCTTTGATTGTGTTGGCTGCTGGAATCCGTGGAGGGGAGGCTGATTTTTGTAATGGACCGAACAGTGTTCACAAATCTCTGCAATTTCTTGCGGTCTCAGGCAGAGAAGTTGTCATACCAAGCTGTGATGTGTCAAGCTAAGATGGTTTCTATAAACATTAGTTTACATCAACAGTGATGTGCTGCAGTTCCTTAGCGTTCTGCCGAATTAGAGGAGGTAATGAGCATTCTTGTTCATAGCATCCGATGCTTTGTTCATAAGACCATGCTGTCTCAGCTGTGGTCGAGGACTGTGTCCCCAGGACAATGTGCTTCCAGGCACAGTGCTACAGAGGAATTAACATCCACTGTCCATAACTATTATTGCTTAACCCTCATCCCAGTTGACTGACTAGATTTGCTTTATTCATTGTAACGAATGGCACAAATAGTTTAAGGCAGAGAACAGTGCCACTCACATGAAACGATGCCAATTCTCATAGTGTTTGTATTTCTATAGTCCCAAAACAATAAAGTATGTGAGAATTCCAGTGGAGAATTCAATTGAGCTCTGACATAATAACAACCTTTCATCATTGTGTCTGTTTCAATGCACCTCAAACTATCAAAATCCAGACATTTGTTGGCAACCCATCACAGAAACTGTTCTTTGTGTTTCTCATAATCTCTCATAGGGCCCATTCTTATATTTTATACATACATCAACCTGTTCATTTAGTCAGTCTTTGTCTCTTTGTATGCTCATAATTTCCTTTAAAAGATGATCACAAATGGAGTGAAACTAATTCTTTTCTTACTGGATGCATCTTGCAACTTCTGTCATTTCTTCAAATTCCCAAGAGTGTGATATGCCATATAGAACACAAGCTTGTTCAGAGGCAATGTACCAGAATCACAAAGTCTAATAGCTGCTGAACATGTACACTGATGCCAATATGAGTAAGCTAGGTTTGTGTGCAGAATCCTTGAAATGAGTTTTTTGGGCAGTAAATCCAAAGGTGTATTTTAGTTTTGCTATGGAGCAAGAGGGACTCGTTTCTTTGGACATGGATTCATCTATAACATCCTGCAGACAGCATTAGCCAACTGTTTAGAAGGTGGAGCTTTTCACATTCATAATTTCAATATGTTATAAACTTGGCTTTAACCAACCATGCTGTTTTCCTGCTGTAGGTTTAGCACTCAATAAAATGAAAGGCTGAAAGTAAGTGGCTGAATTATAGCTCTTTTAGCAAAATGTTATGCTGATTTTTCCTTTGTTGTTTCAATGTGATAGCTGACTTGACCTTCTGAAGGACTCCCGGAGACACAGCATTTTATATGTTGATTTCATTACAGCAGCACAGCTCAGAAGTGGATCAACTAATTATGCTCAGGGAAATGTGTGTCACAGATTAGAGGCTACAATATGATTACCCATTTCCAGTCGTAGTCCCTTATAACACAGCTTTCCCACTGTGGGTTTGGGATTTGAGAATTAATCCTGAACTACCATGGAAGGCATATCTGAGGAAATCCTCAGGCTCTTCTCAATGAAATATTTACAGATGATTAATAGTTTTAAAAAGTCATTTTAATCATTATCATGTTAAAACATTAACACTCTACTCTTTATGAAGAACAAATTAAATGGCCCAAATCACAGTATATAAGTGAGTAAATAATGTGCAAATATTTTGTGATCCTTGGACAGGAAGGAAAGAAATATTGTTTTCATTATTTTCTACCTACTAATGCTAACACATCAACACATTTGTTTTGTAATCTATACCTTTACAGAGCTACAAACAAGAGAAAATCTGCAGATTCTGGAAACCCAAGCAACACACACAAAATGGTGGAGGAACTCAACAGGCCAGGCAGCATCTGGGGAAAAAAGTACAGTCGATGTTTCGAGCAATATCAACTGTACTTTTTTCCATCGATACCACCTGGCCTGCTGAGTTCCTCCAGCATTTTGTGTGTGTTCCTTTACAGAGCTAGTTTTTTTTTATATGGACTGAAAGAATTGATGTTAATCTTAATGATCCAAAGGCAATAGTCATTAGCATTTAATACTTTTCAAGTAGCTATGAGCTATTTAACCTTTATAAATGTGAGAATATTTGGTAATCCTGTTGTTGAGAGCACAATCTTTGTTCAAAACGATTAAACCTGAGTTGACAAAATCATGATTTACTGAAGAACCATGAGATTTGCAGCCACATGTTATAGGTTCCTATAGAAAAGCTGAGGTCTCATGTTGGTATGCTGTCCTGATAAACCTCATTAACATCTACAGCAAGAATTTGGATTTTAATTTTTAGTTATGGAATATGGAGTATTAAACTGTACTACAGATACATCAACAATGAAGTTTAATTAAGACAATTGGAACTCATTTAGCTCAACGTCACTAACTGTTCTTTCACCTTGGGATTTATTATTTATAGTTAGTGTTCATCCTGACTTTAAAAATAAATAGAAAATATTTTAGCTTCTTTCACTTTTCCGATCACTTCAAAGCATGAGTACTTTTGAGGTGCAGTCTTTATTGATATGAAAGGAATTAAAGAGTGGAACCGTCAGGATAATTACCTCTCGCTGCCATCTCACCCACAAAACTTTGAAGGGTGCAATGTGATCTTTGTCCTCTGGGCAACTATGGGAAGTAGCTGACAGCTCCCCTTTTACAAAGGGTTCATACATCTTTGCTCATGGAAATTGGACAATGAACTGATGGCTGTGTCTGTTGAGCATGCACCTAGACAGATTGGTACTACTTTCCACCATACCACATGTCTGCTATTCTGAATGGGAAAGGCCAGCACTTTGTATGAGCTGCTGCCCTTGGAAGTGACAGCTTGAGCTAGGCTTTGTACCTTTGTCTCTAACCAACTTTATTGCAGAAATTCCTTCTATTGGATTCTGAATCCTCTGAAGTTCGCCTACATCCAAACTGGTCCCAGCAATGTGAAAGATGTGAGACAAATGATGTCTAACATTCCCAGTTGCCACTCAGACAGTACCGTGTAGATTCATGAAGGAGAAGATACTCAGTGACCCCAATCGGCCTGTGAAAATGAGGGCTATAAAAGACTATAATAGATTCTAATGAAACTGTCAGATGCTCCATTGATGTTTGTAATGGAAAAAATAGCTTCTATGATGTTGCTATAATGAAGACTGCAGATTGTGGAGTCACTTTGTCTGGAAATGATCACAGTGTCGGTACACAGAAATGTGGTTCTCTGAGTACCCTCTTTTTCAGTCTAGTATCCACAAGATCTGAGTCCCTTGAAAATACCTGAACTCATTTTCCCAGCACCTTGTCGCTCATCTTGATTTGAGCCATCTGGTTTATTTGATTTGAGAAAGAAAAGAAGGGGAGATGAGCAATAGTTTCAGGAGAGATTCAGGTTCAGATACACATTCAAATTCATTTATTTACCATATGCACATCGAAACAAATTGTGAGCTGCGTCATTTGCATTAACATCTAACACAACCTAAGGATGTGCTGAGAGCAGCGCACAAGTGTGGCCACACATTTTGACATCAACACAGAATACTTACAATGTTCACAGAACAATACAAACAACAGCAACAACAGAATATCTGAAACAAAACAATAACAGAAAAACAAGCCATATTCCTACCACACACACACCCACGCACACAGGCAAACTCACAGAGAGTCCTCCAACCCCAGGACAGACTGTCTCTCGCCTTCTGTCTCCAGCCTCCAGTGAACTTGGAGATTCACAGACATTGGGCCTTATTGGACTCACAAACTCGCAGATCCAGGCTTTGGCCAATGGGCCTACACTTTCAGACATCCGATCGACCTTTGGGTTTCGATCTTTGGTATCGACCCAGGACTCGTTGATGATAAGAAGGAGGATCCTGTATGACAACCCCACACTAGAGTCCTCAAACTCCAGACTCGCCAATGATGGGACCCCGAACAGTAGGCTTCGAACTCTGGCCTGTGCCAACTTGCATACCTTGGGAGTCACCAGCCTTCGTTCCTCCTGCCTGCATGGAAAGCATTTTTTAAACTGGAAATAGAATAAAAATGCCTTTAAGTGCTGCTTTTGCAAATGTTTAAAGAATGTATTTACTGAGATACAATGAGGAATAACCCCATCTGGCCTTTCAAGTCATGCTGCCCAGCAAACTCCTGATTTAATCCAATCCTGATCACAGGACAATTTCAATGACCAACTAACCTACCAACTGGTACATCTTAGGACTGTGGGAGGAAACTAGAGCTCCTGAAAGAAACCCACATGGTTATGGGAAGAATATACAAATTCATTATAGGCTGTGGCAGGAATTGAACCCAGGTCGCTGGTACTGTAAAGCATCGTGCTAACCACTGCACTACCATGCTGCCCATTTTCTAGCTAGATTTAGATAAATGAGGTTACAAATCTGTTGTATTAATCTTTTTAAGGTGAATGAATGGACTTTGAATCACCTTCGATTGGTGGAATTAACAGGGTCTCTTGTGAGGTTTGACTTTGTGAAGACCTGAACCACAGTGAAAAGAACGACAGATAGTTATTTTATAAATTGCCCTCTATGTCTAAAAAGGAAGCTTTGTTTATTGTTTCTTGCTTTGTACACCCAATGATCTTCATTTATTTGTTGCATTTCATTTGGGAGTTTGATTTAAACTCAATTTGAGTTTTAAATGCCTTCTTCCAGCCAAAGGCTAATATGAATGACCTCAAGTATTGGATTCACCCAGGAGCACCTCTCTCACCCCAGGAATCTGATTGTCATGCTCACTATTCTTGAATTTTCACTTTGGTGATGTTGCATCCTGTGCAAGTGCAGGGAAACTCTTTGGACGTAAGCTGAATATACAATATACAATGGAAATATACATTTTCTGACTTTATTCCCCTGAATATACAAGATAGTATTCTTGTCAGTGAATCATCTAAATCAGGGATTCCCAACCTGGGGACCACAGACTCCACGGTTAATGATGGGGTCCATGGCATGAAAAAGGTTGGGAACCCCTGATCTATTATAACTCAATGTAAAAATCAAGGTTGAGTTTATTGTCATATTGACAACTACACAGATTCGCAGGTTAAATGAAAAACTTACTGGCAGCAGCATCACTAGCACATAACATAAAGATACAGCATTCACAAAAAACATACATTTATCATAAATTATACAAAGTTATACAAGAATACGCGCAGCACAGTACCGTCGTGGTTAGCATAACGCTTTACGGTGCCAGCAACCCAGGTTCAATTTCCACTGCTGCTGTAAGGAGTTTGTACGTTCTCCCTGTGACCACATGGGTTTCCTCCGGGTGCTTCAGTTTCCACCCACAGTCCAAAAACGTACCAGTTGGTAGATTGTCTAGGGGTAAATTGGGGATTTCTGGGCAGTGCAACTCGAAGGACGTGAAGGGCCTACTCCATGCAGTATCCCAATGAATAAACAAACAAACATCATTAGAACAAACAAAATAAAATCCATCGAAGTGAAAAGTGATTGTACTGTTGTTAAACTAAGGTTGTTATTAGGTTGTGCAGGTTGGTTCAAGAACCAAATGGTTAAAAGCAAGTTCTTGTACTTGATGGTGTGTAACTTGAGGCTATTGATCCTCCTACTCAATGGTGGCTGCAAGAAGATGAGAGAGCCTGGATTTTGGGGATCTCTAATTAATTTTGCCAATGACACCACTATTGTTGGTAGAATTTCAGATGGTGATGAGGAATGGGATAGACCAGCCGGTTGAGTGCTGTTGCAGCAACAACCTTACACTCATGGTCTGTAAGACCTTGGAATTGATCATGGACTTCGAGAAGGGGAAGTCATCTAGGGAACACACACCAGTCCACATTGAGGGATCAGCAGTGGAAAGGGTGAAGTTTCAAGTTCTTGCACGTCAACATCCTTAAAGAGATATCGTGGACCCAACATATTGATGCATTTACAAAAAAGGCATGATGGCATTCATATTTCGTTAGGAGTTTGAGCTGACTTGGTATGTCAACTAATCTACTCACAAATTTCTACATATGTACCATGGAGATCATTCTAACTAGTTGCATCACCACCTGGTATGGAGGGGTCGCTACACGAGATTGGAAAAACCAAACTCAACTCCTTCATCAGCACCAGCCTCCCCAGCATCCAGGATATCTCCAAAAGGTGATGCCTCAAAACAGTGGCATCCATCATCGAATCCCCACTACCCAGGACATGCTATCTTCTCATTGCTACCATCAAGGAGGAGTATAGGAGCCTGAAGACACACACTCAGTGTTTCAGGAACAGCTCTTCCCCTCCGCCATCAGATTTCTGAAAGGATAATGAACCCATGCATACTATCTCACTATTTTTGTTCTCTTTTTCATGCTCTCTTATTGCACTACTTATTTAATTATTTTTAATATATATTTCTTATTGTAAGTCATAAGTTTTTAAAATTATTATTATGTAACGCAAAGTACTGCTCCTGCAAAACAACAAATTTCATTACATATGCCAGTAATATTAAACTGGATTCTGATTATATTTGTAATGGAAGTTGCTTTCTTGAGGCAGCACCTCACGTAGACACATTCAACAGTGGGGTGAGAGTGGTTGTGCCTGTAATTATTAGACTGAGTCCACTGCTCCCTGTAGATTCAATGGCTTTGTAGACCAGAATGCAGTCAGTTACAATACTTTCAACTGTAAGTTGGGAGAAGTTTGTTAGTGTGTTCGGCAACATGTTAAAACCCCTTAACTTTCTAAGAAAATAGTCTGAGGGTCAATATCGAAGATGGATCGTAAGTCCAGAAGTCATATACTGAAGCCTGAAGGCTGAAGAATTGAGGCTTGGAGGCCTTGGGTTGGACGAATGTCCATGTGTGTGGGTGAGAGGAAAGGAGTTTGTCTTGCTGTTGTTTTGTTGTTTGTGTCAGTTTTTGTTGTGTTGAGCATTGTGTGCATGTTATGTTGGCACGGGAATGTGTGGTGATACTTGAAGGCTGCCCCCAATGCATCCTCAGCTGTGTTGGTTGTTAATGCAAATACCACATGTCACTGAGGTACATGTGATAAATAAATCCGAATCTGCATCTGAAATAAATGTGCTGGCATGCCTTCCTTGTAATTACATTTATGTGCTGTGACCAGGACTGGTCATCTAGCAAGTTAATGCCCAGGAATTTAAAGCCACTGGCCCTCTTCACCACTGATGCACATATCTCATGGCTTATGTATGTGTTCCTATTGTCCAGGGCAGAGTGAAGAATCAGGGAAATCGCATCTGTTGTAGTGGCAGGCAAACTGAAATGGATCGCAGGCATCACAGAGGCAGGAGTTTCTTTGTGCTAAGGCCAACATACCACAGCACCTAATTACAGTTGAGGTAAGCACTACAGGACAGGAATCTTTGAAGTAGGTCACCACTCTTTTCTTGGCATCATTGCAATAATTAACTTTCTGAAGCATCTTGCCAATGCTCCTGAGTATTAATTCAGGGAGGCCAACATGAGTAAACCTATCCACCCTGTCTTCTAAACTGAGAGTGATGTCAATTTCTAAGTCAGTGTTTGCTGGGATAAGTTAGAGTGATAGAGAATCTTTATGGGTGCTACCTTCTTCCAAATCATCTCCTTCTAGTGTCCCTCATCCTCTCCTTTCTCCCATGGTTGGTGTCCTTTCCAATCAGATTCTTTCTTCTTCGACCCTTTACCTTTTCCACCTATCACCTCCCAGCTTCATCCTCACATCATCCCCCTTCCCCTCACACCTACTTGCCCCCTCACCTTATATCTTGTACCCCTTCCCCCCCTCGCTTTGAAATTCTGGCTTCTTTCCCTTTCTTTTCCAGACCTGATGAAGGGTATAGACCCAAAGCCTCGACTTGTTTTCGCTCTCCGAAGATGCTGCCTGATCTGCTGAGCTTCTCCAACACTGGGTGTGTTTATGCTGAAGATAATGTGGGATCTTGGCCTGAACACTGACTTTAACAAATCTGTTCAAGTCATTAAACACTTTGTGGAAAGCAGCTAGTTCTACTTCCCACCTCTAGCCTTCATTGCTGCCACAATACTTCTGTCTTCCTGCACACCATCCTCACTCGCAATGTATTTCATTTCAATACTGGAGCGGGCAGTGGATATGTTTCTGCAGCCTCATCCTCTATCAACCACTTTGGCAAGGTAAATGAAATTGGAGCTGCCTACAGCTACCTGTATTTCTGTTAGTGCCATTCAGTTTTCCTCAGTTAGCATAACTGGCCAGCAAGGTAATGATAACCACTCAAAACATTTATATCTTAGTTTCTCTCTTGTGATTGTGTGCCTTCTGGAAAAAAACATCAAGAATTCTAGACCATCAAAGAACGTAGACAATTTCTTTTTTTTTCCCTCCAGTGACTCTAATTCCAAAGAATAATATGGACTGGAACTCAATAGCAGAGATGACCTACCAAAGTCTCCTAAATAAATTGTACAACTCTTTTGTGAATGAAGTGTGGCTATTTTCATTGATCAATTTATTTCAGCTCTGTGTTAGAGATACAAAGCAGTATAAAGCCCTGCTATTCATAAAGCAGTAATAAAACAGTCTTCCTTCCCTGCAACAAGAAATAAGACTCGGTGCTGGAAAATGTGGCAGCTGCAGAGTGAAGAGACAGTGCAGAAGAAAGTGAGAGTATAAAAGTAAATAAACATCAGACTGCTGGAGGAACTCACCAGGTCAAGCAGTATCCATGAAGGCAAAGGGATGCTCACTGTTTGGGGTCAGGATTAAGGCAAGGTGATGACCTGAAATATTGTCCATTCATTTACCACTGGAGCTGCTGCCTCATCCTCTGAGTTTCTCAGACAGTTTGCTTTTTGCATTGTCTAGCAACATTTAGAATCTCTTATGTTTCTATGAGCGGAAGAAATGATGGGAGCAAAGGTTTGGAAGCACAATAAAAGAGTAACATTAGAACAAAGAACAGAAAGATGTGGGAAGTAAGGAAGAAATAAAAGGAGAGGCAATGGGCATTTGGAAAGAAAAAAAATGAGAAAAAAATAAAAAGAAGAAAGGCATGAGAGGACAGCAAAGAAAGAAGAAGGCCAAGGTCAAAAGTCAAATTTATTATCATATTCAAAGTTTAAAATACATTTATTATCAAAGTATGTATAGTATATACAACCTTTTGATTCATCTCCCTACAGACAGCTACAAATTAAAGAAACATTGGAGTATCCATTAAGGAAAGGACAGTCAAACACCCAATGTGCAGAAAAAAAACAAATCATGCAAACAATAGAACTAAGCAAGTGTGGGTGCAATAAAAAAATTTACTTGCAGATAACATTGTATGCTAGTGCGATCACTCGACTTGAGTATGATGTCCTCTCAAGGGGCTATTCCCTTACTGGAGAATACCAGATTGTGACTTTATTTAACATGGAGAGGCAGATGCATGGGCAGCAACCACACAGCCCTCGACAGATCAGGGTCAGGATCCAAGACAACTGGGGACCCTTCACTGCTGCAGCCTTCCTCTGCCTTCATTGTCAGTGTGATGTGTCATCATCTTCCACCAGCTCCACAGTTGAGGTCTTGGTTGGATCACTCTTTGTCCAGAAACTCCCCCTTCACCTTACCATCATTGGTGATCCTACCAGGAACTAAGCTCCAGACAGCCTCACTTTTGAGATCTCAGCCTCTCCACCACGACAAGGTGATATTCATCAGATCCCAGCAATGCATAAACAGCATTCACAAGAAGAACATTAATTGAGCATAATTTATACATTTTTACAAAAAGGAACACAATTGGTATAAAGAAAGTCTGTTTTAGTACAAAGTGATCCAAGTGGTCATATTGTTCCTAAACTGTAGTGATGAGGGTTCTGCTGGTTGAAGGGAAGTAGCTGAATAGTTGAAGGAAAAGAAAGGGAAACAAAGGAAATAAGAGACAGAAAGAGGAAAAGAGATAAAATAATAAGAAAACAATTCATATTGCAGGGAAATATTTGAAAGTTTTTTTTTAATGGGGCCTTGTTGCAAAATTCCCTGCCATAAGAGGAAATGATTTTGCAAGTGCAAAGAATAAATTAAGTGACATTCTGGATGGTGCTTGAATCTGGCAAGCAGCTTACAGAAGGTACACTGCATGCACCAAGAAAGATTATCAAACTAATTATCCTTTGCAGCAAACAGAGCTTTGCAGTCAAGAGGAAGACTCCCCTACACTGGGGATTCCAGTTTTCAACTGCAAAATACTGCCAACATGGAACCTTTGCAGAAAGAGCAGATTGTCTCAACACAACACAATTCACAAAACACATTACCAGTGTTCCAAAACTGACTAATTAAGTTAGTACAGCAGTAAATCCAACAGAAAAGAAAACTTACACAAGTGAGTGATGGAAAATATTTAGTTCATTATGTACTGACATTGATACTCTCCACCACAACTTGACCTCTTGTCTTGAAGGACTCTTCTTGAACAACTGATGGCATGGACAATGGAAAATAGTTTAATGAAGAGGGAGATTCATCACAATGCAGGACAAAGAGAAGAATGGTTGCCGTTTACTGAACAGTTCAGCAATATGAGTATCTGACAACAGCAGAAAAGAAAATGCAGAGAAAATCCAACTAATGTTTTTTTTTCCTGAGGAAAAATTCAAAGGACTTTCCTGTTAATTATGATTTCACAGAAACTGCATGGTGAACACTACCTTATTTTTTGCCAGGAACTATTTTGGACAAATTTTAATTTATAATTCTCTACCTATTCTGTGTCAGCTGGACAGTAAGCATATAAAATGCAAGTCTGGTTGAGAGGATGGAACATCCTTCAGTAAAACTGTAGGATTTCTCTTCCATCCATTTAAATGGAATGGAAAGAGTATGGGTCATTTCATACTGGAATATGATCCTGGCTCCAGATTTTCCCTTGTTTTTTGTTGTACCTGCCAGATGGTAAATGTCAAAGTGTATTCCATGTCATATACAAAAGAATTACAAAGCATTTGATGAAGCAGTTCTTGGCTGGTGCTTATTCTTCATGTTTCATCATAATTCGCTTACTTTCCTCCATTAAACTGACTTTGGATATTGAAGTCAGTAGCCATCAAAGCAGCCAACCCTGGCAATGGAAATCCAAAGGTATGCACCATTCAGAGAAAAGAAATCTCTTCTACTCTCCATTTGAAAGCTCTTATATTTAATCTTGCATTCATGATCCCTTAACCCGGAAACAGTTGGTTCCTGACTATCCTTTCCAAAAGCCAAGGAGTCTCATTACAGGTACAGAAGCAAAACAGAGCAAGTCTAAAATAATGGTTGACCACGGCTTTGGAGGCACATGTTAAGTTTGGCAGCTAATGATGAATAGAGAGACTAGGATGGGATGAATTATCAATAAGGAAGTTGATAGGGTCAGTGAGAAATTTTGGGTGAACCTGAGGATGTTAGCAATGAGCTAGGGTGGTGTACTTGAAGTGGGGTGTGAGAGCACAAATGGCAACTATCTTGAAGAAGAGATCTGAAGAGCTGGAAGGTAATGATTTCCTCAAAATCTCTGCCAGTGGTCCAGGTGTTTTCGAGCCTCTTTAACAAACATTAATGCAAGGATCTAACTTCTGGTTAAAATCTGATGCCATCTGCAGTTGCTGGATAATTCCATTTATAGGCCTCATCTGGGTATACAATTCTGTGCAAGTGAGGTCAAAATAAGCATTACATTTAGTTTGATCTCACAACACATACCCAAAGGCCTCTTGGTATATGTGTAACAAACATTAGATGGATACAGCTTGGTAAACAGGCACTTCCAACTTTACAAGCCCAATTACATCCATGTGACCAATTAGCCTTCAAACCGGTATGTCTTTGGAATTTGGGAGGAAACTGAAACACCTGGATGAAACCCATAGAGTCACGGGGAGAGTACACAAATTCCTTATTCAAGGGGTTGGAATTACACTTGGATGGCTGACCCTGTAATAGTGTAATGCTAACCACTATGCTTGCATTCTGATCCTGATCTAGAAAAAATGCCCAGAAGAGCACCATGAATGGACTTCATTCTGGTCAGTTTTTCAATAAAAATCTATTGCAGTCTACAGAAAAGTATAGATCAAAACAGTGTCTTTCTATACCTTTATCTCATTGATAATTTTCATACCTCAGTTTTTCTACCAACGTAATGGAAGTGGAAGAATAAAATCTTTTCAAAAGTAAAAATGTATAGTTTTGAAATGTACTGTATATTTAACAAACAAAATAATCTAGATTAAATACTAAAATCTATTATCATATAGGTTGGTCTTGTACATGTTTATAGTGTCAGCAATAATTGTTTTTTTCGTAATTTACCATTGATTGTCCTCTATTCATTATGGAAGAATGACTTTGCAAAGCAGATTGAGATACAGTGCCTATGAAAAGTATTCATCCCCCCCTTGGAAGTTTACATGTTTTATTGTCTTACAACTTTGAATCACAGTGGTTTTGACACTGATTGACAGAAAAAGACTCTTTTGTGTCAAAGTGAAAACAAAATTAATTACAAATATAAAACACAAAATAATTGATTGCATAAGTATTCACCCCCTTTAACACGACACCCCAAATTGTCACTGATGCAGCCAATTGGTTTTAGAAGTCACATAATTAGATAAACGGAGATCTATTTTGGAGACCTGTGTGCAGTCAAGGTGTTTCAATTGATTGGAGCAATAAATCACCCATATCTGGAAGGTTTAACTGCTGGTGAGTAAGTATCCTGGCGAAAAATACACCATGAAGACAAAAGAACACTCCAAGCAACTCCACGCAAAAGTTATTAAAAAGCACAAGTCAGGAGATGGATGCAAAAAAAAATTTCCGAGTCACTGAATATCCCTTGGGGTCCAATTAAGTCAATCATCAAAAAATGGAAAGAATATGGCGCAGCTGTAAATCTGCCTTGAGCAGACTGTCCTCAAAAACTGAGTGACCATGCAAGTAGGGGACTACTGATGGAGGCCACCAAGAAACCTATGACAACTCTGGAGGAGTAACAAGTTTCAGTGGCTGAGATGGGAGAGACTGCAAATACAACAACTGTTGCCCTGGTGCTTTTCCAATTGCTGCTTTATGGGATAGTGGCAAAGAGAAAGCCACTATCAGAAAAAAACTCACATGGAATCTCAGCTAGAGTTTGCCAGAAGGCATGTGGGAGACTCTGAAGTCAGCTGGAAGGAGGTTCTATTGTCTGATGAAACCAAAATTGAGCTTTTTGACCATCAGACTAAACGCTATACATGATGAAAAACACACCATCCTTAACATGAAGCATGGTGGTGGCTGCATCATGCTGTGGCAATGCTTCAATGCAACAGGCCCTGGAAGGCTTGTGAAGGTAGAGGGTAAAAATATTGCAACAAAATACAGGGAAATCCTGGAGGAAAACTTAATGCCGTCTACAAGAGAACTGTGACTTGGGAGAAGATTTGTTTTCCAGCAAGGCAATGACCCCAAGCATAAAGCCAAAGCTACACAGGAATGGCTTAAACACAACAAAGTTAATGTCCTGGAGTGGCCAAGCCTGAGTCCAGGCCTTAATCCAATTAAGAATTTATGGCTGGACTTGAAAAGGGCTGTTCACTCATGATCCCCATGCAATCTGTCAGAACTTGAGCAGTATTTTTAAAGAAGAATTGGAGGTAATTGCAGTGTCCAGATGCACAAAGCTGATAGAGGCCTATCCTCACAGACTTAAGGCTGTAATTGCTGCCAAAGGTGCACCTATCAAATTGTGACTTGAAGGGGGTAGATACTTACGCAATCAATTATTTTGTGATTTATATTTGTAATTAATTTAGATCACTTTGTAGAGATCTGTTTTCACTTTGACACAAAGGTCTTCTTTCTGTTGATCAGTGTCAAAAAAGCCAAATTAAATCCACTGTGATTCAATGTTGTAGAACAATAAAACATGAGAACTTCCAAGGGGGGTGGGGTTGAATACCTTTATAGGCACCCTATATAAACCAAGTTCATTGGTTTGAATTGAGTTACCTCAACCCAGCTGTTGTGTTTTAATAGTAATACCTCAGACAGGAGACTGTGAAAGATGCCTTTGGCATTCTTATTTGCCTATAAATACAGTCAAAACCACTGGAAAACATAACTACAGAACTACATACAAAAGAGTGTCCTTGTCAGCTTGAATGCATGCATACAACTTTGTTCAGTAGGTGCAACTCACAGAGCAGCACATTTGGGCAATGGACAGGTAGGGTAGAGGGAGTTGTATTGCAGCAAAGAGTATTATGTTGCATCAAATATTTAAGTGGAGGGATAGAGATAATCATAATGTGACCAGTTGATTAGGATAAGGAAGGAGAAGCATACAAGGATCCTGTAAAACTTAACATGAAGTGATTTAAGCTAACTTACTTATAATTGTTTTTGACTGAGGCTTTATAGAACATTACACTGAGTGACTCACCTTGACCTCTCCAGATCATGGCTCTGGCAGTGCAAAGCAGGGAACAGATAACCATCTGGCACTCTGCAATTACTCCAGTTATTCCTTCTTTGACAAGCCCTCTAATAATCTATTTTTATTGAAATGAATGCAAGAACTTGTGTAGTTCTTACATATTCCCTTGAGTCTTCTGAACCATTTATGAGATTGACTCATCCCAGTATAATACTGTTTGTAGCAATTTATAGTCTGTGTAACAACAACAATTTGCATTCATGAACACATCTGACACAATAAAATATCCCCAAACAGTTTATGTAAGGATATTTAAACAAAAAAATGACAATATTTGATACCAAATATTGTGTTGAATTCTGGAACTCGACTCTCTTTGTGGACTTTAATTCAAAGCACTATTCGCTTTGGGTTATTGGCAGGATATGATTTGTTTTTTTCTGCGCATTGGATGTTTGACAGTCATTTTTTATGGGTTCTTTTGGGTTTCTTTGTTCACTGGCTGCCTGTTCGGAGATGAATCTCAAGGTTGTATACAGTATACATACTTTGATAATAAATGTACTTTGAACTACCAATCTAGAGGAGGTACCTGGACAGATGCCCAACTGAGGCAGGTGTTATGGGGCATCTTGAAGGAAAGGAGCGAGCCAAGTGATTGTAAGGAGAGAGCTCCAGGACTCAGGCAATTTATTGCTGTAATGTACAGTACTTACTATATGCTTGCATATGTTTCCAAATAGCTCAATCCATTCCAAAGTCAAAAGACCCTGACCAGGATTCTAGATTTCCAAACTAATTGTTACTCAAATAAACAATAATCTATTTTCACCTTAAATAAATTGTTTGTATTCAAGCTCAGCAGAACACACAGACCATTCAATTTGGGTGCATCTTATGCATTTCTATGGTCAATCTGCATTTTGAATTTAGGCTCAGAGAAGTCATCTTGCTTCTCCATTCTGATTGATATTGAAAGTACACACCAGGAAGATAACAAACAGTTCACCATTTATGTTTGCCCAAGTTGTCTGCCTTGGAATCAATGGGAGATGACAGATTCTCATTTCCACCTGCCCGTTATCACAAAGCATTTGAAATTCATAAGCTGTCATCTCCCAATAGTCTAGGAGTGGTAGTACCTATCTATACTAATCCCATTTGTTAAACCTTGGTCCACAGCCTTCTCCGAAAAGACAATTTTTATTGCAGTCCAGGGTCTTCAGGATCAATACCATTTGGAAACTTTATCACAAACCCTATTAAATCACACTCGAACTCAAGCGTCTACAAGAGTCTCCCACCATTTTTTTGTATTTATTGTTCAGTTTTCTACCTCATAACTGCTTCGTAGATCTGTGGGTAATTGGTTGGTGATAACCAGGGAGATGTATATATTGTTGGTGATGTCACCATCAGAAAATTAAGAAGTGACAGCTAAAAATCTAAACCAATAATTTTTTTTTAATTCTGTTTTTAAGCAGAAGAATGTAGAAGGAGGGTTGGAATGTAGTAAAATCAAGCTGGGAGAAACAGTTATTTCTGAACAATGCCCAGCATGAAAGGGACTTGACAATTAGGATTTGTTCATAGTAATGTATTTTCACTCGTCGGAAAGTCCCAAAGAAGCAGACATAGTTACAAAATAAAGGGAAGTTCTTTAACATAATAGAAGGTACATAGAAACTTCTTTTTGCTGAGTGTTGCGACTCTCTGGACTTCTCTTCCCCAGAGGATTGTGGTGGCTAAATCATTAGAAGTACTTAGCATTTAAGTAGATATACTTTTGAAGCTTTGGTGAATTGTGGACTATGAGAAACGGGCACAGAAAAGGGGTTGTGGCCAGCATAGATTAGCCATAACCATATTGAATGGTAGGGAGGTTACAGAGATTGGGTGGCCTACTCCTTCTTTGGTTTCTTTATTTAATCAGATGTGGATAAAATGATGCCACAGCACTGCACCTTGGCATTCCAATGTCAAGAAAACAAAAGGACCATAACACACCAAAATCCATTAGTGAATTAAGGGATCTTCATTTTGGCTTTGGTGCTTTGACCTAAATATGCAATGACCACAATAGTTTTAACATTTTTTTTGTTGTTCCATGATTGCTTGCAAACCTTTTAATTCTATTTGTTGTTCTCTCTCTGTCACAGATCATTCCTACCCTATAAGTCCTTAAAATAAGTTCAAAATTAGCTTTATTTGTCACACGTACACTGAAACATTGAAAAATACAGCAAAGTACATCGTTTGCTTTAGTGACCAACAGTCTGAGGATGTGCTGGGAGTGGCCCACAGCTGTCCCCATGCTTCCTGTGCCAACATAGCAAGCCCACAACTTATTAATCCTAACCCATCCATTGTTGGAATGTGGGAGGAAACTCAAATGATCATATGGAGAACATACAATCTCTTCACAGAGAGCAGTGGGAATTGAACCTGAGTTGCTGGTGTTGTAAAGTATATTGCTAAATGTCACGCTACCATGCTGCCCCATCCTTGGACTGAGCGGGAAGGGGGTGTGGGATGAGGTAATGTGGCTTCACACATTGAAAATTGTACTGCACACACATCCTTTCACTCGTCTCTGTTCCAACCAATTATATAACTGCTCTATTGCTAGCATGAAGAGATGTCATTTAAGGCCCGATATGCCTCCCTGTACAGAGCTTTGCAAAGTTATACAGATCATTCTCATTCACTGTGGTTCCCATCAGGAAATACATAAGTTCTGCTTTAGGACCTACTGGTAGGCTACTACAGTGCTGTTTCAAGCATCTGTTTGCCAATTTCATGTCATTTTGTGGGTGACTCTTTTTGGGGTCACTGCTAAACTTAATGTCAGATTATCACACCAGAAATAAATGTATCCCCCCCTCACCAGGCTCGTATGGAAACTTGACTCATTAGCCAGCTCTGCTAACAGCCGTGGGACTCCGCGGTGAAAAGGTCATCTTTCATAAATATGCGACTTTGGTCGGAATGATTTGGGGCTCAAACAGACAGGAACGTTGTAATGTTCTGATTAAAGAAACCTCGATTTGAGTGAATGCTGGGTAAATATTGCCCATGCATAATTGTCACTTGGCAAGAAATAACAGATTGCACACTGCATAGAATTATGAAGGAAGTATATTTACATATTTCAGCTTTATTAACAGTTACTAGGAAAAAGAAAAGAAAAAAAGGTCCCATTACAGTTAGCCTAGTCCAAATTTACACATAAAGTTGGAGCTCATCTTGAAGTTGTCATTGTACTTACGCGCTGGACCACAGTTGCGTGAAGCACACACCACCTTCTCAACGTTGCTCAAAATCCATCTCAAGTAAACAGCCACTCTCTTGGGGGTATTGGCCCTTCCTCCTTGGAGACATTCATCTGCACAAAGCACCTCACACAAGGTGGAACCTCCTTCCTACAGCATCCTCAGCCATCTTCCCTCCTGTCCTCTCTGTAGCTCCTGCCAAAAAAAATGTGAACCACACTGTCCATCACAAATCTCACTCCATCCAATTCTCTCTAGAACTTTCTCCCAATTTCACCATCCTGACTGGCTGACACAATATTCTTAAGTTGAACATCAAAAGCCCCTTATCTTATAGCCAAAATCCAAACAGTCTACCAGCAGAACACACTGCTTTTACAAAACTGCTAAAATGAAATACCTACAGCATAATAGTAGAAAACTTAACCAGGGAAATACATAAGTGAAACTTAATTTATCAGTCTGTTTTTGATTTCCAGCTATTTGTGACATTAAGGAATCCAAAATACTGGTGCTGGTACAATCAGTTCAGGGAGTTAGGTGCTAAGTTAAAGGTCAGGACCACCAGAGTTGTGATCTCAAAATTACTACCCATGCCACATATAGTGAAGCCCAAAATAGGAGGATAATAGAGTTTAATAGGTGGCTAAGATGGTGTAGAAAATGGCTTCAGATTTTTGGATCATTAGGCTCTCTTCCAGGGAAGATTGCACTTGTAGAGACAGGATAGTTTGCACATGAACTGAAGGAGGACCAATATCCTTGCAGGAAGGTTTTCTAGTACTGTACCAAGTAATTTAAACTAGAGTTGTGGCAGATAGAAACCAGTTTTCCATGGGAATGACTATGTTAATCCTACATACAAAGACACAAATAGAAAGATTGAATATGGTGATAATATGTACTGAGTAGTGTCTTTGTCAATGCTAGGAGTATTGTGGGTAAGGCGGATGAGCTGAGAGCATGCAATTATGACATTGCAGTCATTGTAGCCTCATCAAAAAGGCTGGATCCGTCCTTGGCTACAACCCAGACTCTTTTGAGTTAGTGGTGGAGAGAAAGTCACTAAACAAATTGTTAGCCATTATGGACAATCTTGCACATCCTCTCCATGATCTACTGAATAAGCAGCAGAGCACCCTTTCAAACAGACTCATTCAGCTCCGCTGCCACAAGGGTCATTACAGAAAATGTTTCCTAACAAATGCAATAGGCATATACAACAGTTCATCTCTATGCAACAGGAGAACACACATCATAGTACAATAGTCTCTGTTATATTATTTTGTTGATTATTATTGCACAGTATTGCACATTGGTAAATTATTATTGTGTATATTATTATGTACTTTATTATTAGTTAAGGCTGCACACAAGTAAGTGTGTTTTAAATGTTGCTGTAACAAAAGGATTTCCTACTTGGGATCAATAAAGTATTTTTATTATTATTATTAGTAGTAGTAGTAGTAGTAAGATTTGGCTGCAAGAGGGGGAGGACTGGTAGTTCAATGTCCTAGGGTTCCATTGCTTTAGACACGATAGAGTGGGAGGTATTGCATTACTAACCAGAGAAAATGTCTCAGCAGTGCTCAGACAGGTAAGACTGGAGGGCTCATCAATTGAGGCTATATGGATGACACTGAGGAATTAGTAAAGGATGACCACATTAATGGGATTGTATTATAGATAACTCAAAAGTGCGTGGGATTTCGAGGAGCAAATTTGTTAGAGAGATAGCAGAGAGTTGAAGGAAAAATAAGATTGTGATAGTAGTTGATTCTAACTTTCCACGTATTGACTGAGACTTCCATAGGACTGGATGAGATAGAATTTATCCAATGTGTCAGGAAAGTTTCCTTAATCAATATATAGAAGTCCCAAATAGAGAGAGCATGATATTGGAGGTCCTATTGGAGAATGAGTCAGGGCAAGTGACAGAGGTGTATGTAGGGGAACACTTTGGATTTAGTGATCATAATTCCGTTAGTTTCAAGATAATTATGGAGAAGGATAAGATTGGTCCTTGGGTTGAGATTCTAAGTTGGAGAAAGGCCAGTTATGATGGTATCAGAAAGGATCTGGCAAGTGTGGACTGGGATAGGCTGTTTTCTGGCAAATGTGTACTTACTAAGTGGGAATCCTTCAAAAGAGAAATTTTGAGAGTTTGGTGTTTGTACATCCCTGTCAGAGTAAAAGTCAAGGGTCACACATTTACGGAAACTTGGTTTTTGAGGGATATTGAGGCCTTGGTTAAGAAAAAATAGGAGGTGCATATCAGGTATAGGCAGATAGGAACAACTGAGATGCTTATGGAGTATAAGGAATGCACGAGAGCACTTCAGAAAGAAATCAGGAGTGCTACAAGGAGGCATGAGGTTGCTCAGCAGACAAAGTGAACAAGAATCCCAAGGAATCTTATAAGGATGATTGATGGCTCTGGGCCCGTACATGCTAGAATTTAGAAGAATGAGGAGATATTTCATTGAAACCTATTGAATGTTGAAATGCCTAGATACAGTGGATATGGAGAAGATGCTTCCTACTGTGGGGGAGTCTAGGACCAGAGGGCACGTCCTCAGAATAGAGGAGTGTCCATGTAGAATGGAGGTGAGGAGGAATTTCTTTAGCCAGAAGATAGTGAATCGTTTCCACAGGAAGCTGTGGAGGTCAGGTCATTAGCGAAGGTTGATAGGTTCTTGATAAGTCAGGGCATGAAAGGTTATGGGAAGAAGGCAGAAGAATGAGGTTGAGAGGGTAATGGATCAGCCATGATCAAATAACTGAGTTGACATAATACGATGAATGGCTTATAGACATCTAGCTTCTACAGATATATTGAGAGCAAAAGAAACACAAGGGACAAAATTGGTCCTTTTGAATATCAGTGTGGTCATCT
This sequence comes from Hemitrygon akajei, assembly GCF_048418815.1. Classification (NCBI taxonomy): domain Eukaryota; kingdom Metazoa; phylum Chordata; class Chondrichthyes; order Myliobatiformes; family Dasyatidae; genus Hemitrygon; species Hemitrygon akajei. Next base: position 58,214,124 of record NC_133125.1, read on the forward strand.
ATGTGTGGAGCCAAAAGGGTTGGGGGAGATCTTAACTGGATTTTTTTGCATCTGGATTTACTTGGGAGATGGACACAGAGTCTATAGAAATTGGGTAAAACAACAGTGAGGCCATCGACCATATAGGGATTACAGAAGAAAAGGTGCTAGATGTCTTCAGTCAAATAATGAAGGATAAGTCTCCAGGTCCTAATAAAGTGTCCCCTCTGACTTTGTGGAAGGCTAGTTCAGAGTTATTTAAAACATCCTTTGCCGCAGGTGAGGTGCCAGAGGACTGGAGGATAGCTAATGTTGTTCCATTGTGCAAGAAAGGCTCTAAGAATAATCTGAAATATAATAAACCAGTGAGCCTGATGTCAGCAGTGGGTAAATTATTGGAAGATATTCTAAGGAACCTGATCTACAAGTATTTGGATAAACAAGGTCTGATTAGAGGTAGCCAACTCGGCGTTGTTCATGGTAGAGTGAATCTAACTGATTTTATAGAATTTTTCGAAGAGGTTCCCATTGAGGTTTATGAAGGAAAGGCAGTGGACGTTGTCTACATCAGTGATCCACAACCACTGGGCTGCGGACCGGTACCGGGCCGTGAGGAAATGATATGATTTGGCGGTATGAAGTGATACGAGTCAGCCGCAGTGCAGTGGAGTCCGGTGGCTGGGGACCACTGGTCTACATGGACTCTAGTAAGGTCTTTGACAAGTTCTCAATGGGAGGCTGGTCAGTTGCTTGACATTCAGGATGAGGTGGTAAATTAGATTCAACATTGGTTTCATGGGAGAAGCCAGAGTGTCTCTGACAGCAGATTTGATAGAAATGTACAAACTATGAGAGGTACAGATAGAGTCAATGCAGGCCTTTTCCACTGAGGCGAGGTGAGATAAGAACTAGGGGACATAGATTAAAGATGAATGGTGAAGTATTTACCTCATTGAGTCTTGACACCTCTATCTGAAATTGGATCTTGTGGATATATTGGCAGAAAAACCACAGTCAATCTGTGTTAGCAGCATCACCTCCAGCTCCATCACACTGAGCACCAGCAACTCCCAGGGCTGCATCTCAGCCCACTTCTGTTCAAGCTCCTGACATACGCCTGTACTGCTAGATACAGTCCTAACCAAATCGTCAAGTTTGTGGTTGAGCTCATCAACAACAATGTCAAGACGGTGTACAGAGAGAAGGAAGAGCGACTGGAGCACAACAACTTGAGAATCAGCAGGAGGTACTGTAGTATTAGGAATCAGCAGGAGGTACTGTAGTATTGGGAATCAGCAGGAGGTACTGTAGCATTAGGAATCAGCAGGAGGTACTGTAGTATTAGGAATCAACGGGAGGTACTGTAGTATTAGGAATCAGCAGGAGGTACTGTAGTATGAGGAATCAGCAGGAGGTACTGTAGTATGAGGAATCAACGGGAGGTACTGTAGTATTAGGAATCAGCAGGAGGTACTGTAGTATTAGGAATCAGCAGGAGGTACTGTAGTATTAGGAATCAGCAGGAGGTACTGTAGTATTGGGAATCAGCAGGAGGTACTGTAGTATTAGGAATCAGCAGGAGGTACTGTAGTATTGGGAATCAGCAGGAGGTACTGTAGTATTAGGAATCAGCAGGAGGTACTGTAGTATTAGGAATCAGCAGGAGGTACTGTAGTATTAGGAATCAACGGGAGGTACTGTAGTATTAGGAATCAACGGGAGGTACTGTAGTATTGGGAATCAGCAGGAGGTACTGTAGTATTAGGAATCAACGGGAGGTACTGTAGTATTAGGAATCAGCAGGAGGTACTGTAGTATTGGGAATCAGCAGGAGGTACTGTAGTATTAGGAATCAACGGGAGGTACTGTAGTATTAGGAATCAGCAGGAGGTACTGTAGTATTAGGAATCAGCAGGAGGTACTGTAGTATTAGGAATCAACGGGAGGTACTGTAGTATTAGGAATCAGCGGGAGGTACTGTAGTATTAGGAATCAACGGGAGGTACTGTAGTATTAGGAATCAACGGGAGGTACTGTAGTATTAGGAATCAGCGGGAGGTACTGTAGTATTAGGAATCAGCAGGAGGTACTGTAGTATTAGGAATCAACGGGAGGTACTGTAGTATTAGGAATCAACGGGAGGTACTGTAGTATTAGGAATCAGCGGGAGGTACTGTAGTATTAGGAATCAGCAGGAGGTACTGTAGTATTAGGAATCAACGGGAGGTACTGTAGTATTAGGAATCAGCAGGAGGTACTGTAGTATTGGGAATCAGCAGGAGGTACTGTAGTATTAGGAATCAGCAGGAGGTACTATAGTATTAGGAATCAGCAGGAGGTACTGTAGTATTAGGAATCAGCAGGAGGTACTGTAGTATTAGGAATCAGCAGGAGGTACTATAGTATTAGGAATCAGCAGGAGGTACTGTAGTATTAGGAATCAACGGGAGGTACTGTAGTATTAGGAATCAACGGGAGGTACTGTAGTATTAGGAATCAACAGGAGGTACTGTAGTATTGGGAATCAGCAGGAGGTACTGTAGTATTAGGAATCAATGGGAGGTACTGTAGTATTAGGAATCAGCAGGAGGTACTGTAGTATTAGGAATCAGCAGGAGGTACTGTAGTATTAGGAATCAACGGGAGGTACTGTAGCATTGGGAATCAGCAGGAGGTACTGTAGTATTAGGAATCAACGGGAGGTACTGTAGTATTAGGAATCAGCAGGAGGTACTGTAGTATTAGGAATCAACGGGAGGTACTGTAGTATTAGGAATCAGCAGGAGGTACTGTAGTATTAGGAATCAGCAGGAGGTACTGTAGTATTAGGAATCAACGGGAGGTACTATAGTATTGGGAATCAGCGGGAGGTACTGTAGTATTAGGAATCAGCGGGAGGTACTGTAGTATTAGGAATCAACGGGAGGTACTGTAGTATTAGGAATCAGCAGGAGGTACTGTAGTATTAGGAATCAGCGGGAGGTACTGTAGTATTAGGAATCAGCAGGAGGTACTGTAGTATTAGGAATCAGCGGGAGGTACTGTAGTATTAGGAATCAACGGGAGGTACTGTAGTATTAGGAATCAGCGGGAGGTACTGTAGTATTAGGAATCAACGGGAGGTACTGTAGTATTAGGAATCAGCAGGAGGTACTGTAGTATTAGGAATCAACGGGAGGTACTGTAGTATTAGGAATCAGCAGGAGGTACTGTAGTATTAGGAATCAGCAGGAGGTACTATAGTATTAGGAATCAGCGGGAGGTACTGTAGTATTAGGAATCAGCAGGAGGTACTGTAGTATTAGGAATCAACGGGAGGTACTGTAGTATTAGGAATCAACGGGAGGTACTGTAGTATTAGGAATCAGCAGGAGGTACTATAGTATTAGGAATCAGCAGGAGGTACTGTAGTATTAGGAATCAGCAGGCGGTACTATAGTATTAGGAATCAGCGGGAGGTACTGTAGTATTGGGAATCAGCAGGAGGTACTGTAGTATTAGGAATCAACTGGAGGTACTGTAGTATTAGGAATCAACGGGAGGTACTGTAGTATTAGGAATCAGCAGGAGGTACTGTAGTATTAGGAATCAGCAGGAGGTACTGTAGTATTAGGAATCAGCGGGAGGTACTGTAGTATTAGGAATCAGCGGGAGGTACTGTAGTATTAGGAATCAACGGGAGGTACTGTAGTATTAGGAATCAACGGGAGGTACTGTAGTATTAGGAATCAGCAGGAGGTACTGTAGTATTAGGAATCAGCGGGAGGTACTGTAGTATTAGGAATCAACGGGAGGTACTGTAGTATTAGGAATCAACGGGAGGTACTATAGTATTGGGAATCAGCGGGAGGTACTGTAGTATTAGGAATCAGCAGGAGGTACTGTAGTATTAGGAATCAGCAGGAGGTACTGTAGTATTAGGAATCAACGGGAGGTACTATAGTATTAGGAATCAGCGGGAGGTACTGTAGTATTAGGAATCAGCGGGAGGTACTGTAGTATTAGGAATCAGCAGGAGGTACTGTAGTATTGGGAATCAGCAGGAGGTACTGTAGTATTAGGAATCAACGGGAGGTACTGTAGTATTAGGAATCAGTGGGAGGTACTGTAGTATTAGGAATCAACGGGAGGTACTGTAGTATTAGGAATCAATGGGAGGTACTGTAGTATTAGGAATCAGCAGGAGGTACTGTAGTATTAGGAATCAGCGGGAGGTACTGTAGTATTAGGAATCAGCGGGAGGTACTGTAGTATTAGGAATCAACGGGAGGTACTGTAGTATTAGGAATCAACGGGAGGTACTGTAGTATTAGGAATCAGCAGGAGGTACTGTAGTATTAGGAATCAGCGGGAGGTACTGTAGTATTAGGAATCAGCGGGAGGTACTGTAGTATTAGGAATCAGCGGGAGGTACTGTAGTATTAGGAATCAGCGGGAGGTACTGTAGTATTGGGAATCAGCAGGAGGTACTGTAGTATTAGGAATCAACGGGAGGTACTGTAGTATTAGGAATCAACGGGAGGTACTGTAGTATTAGGAATCAGCAGGAGGTACTGTAGTATTAGGAATCAGCAGGAGGTACTGTAGTATTAGGAATCAACGGGAGGTACTGTAGTATTAGGAATCAACGGGAGGTACTGTAGTATTAGGAATCAGCGGGAGGTACTGTAGTATTGGGAATCAGCAGGAGGTACTGTAGTATTAGGAATCAATGGGAGGTACTGTAGTATTAGGAATCATCGGGAGGTACTGTAGTATTAGGAATCATCGGGAGGTACTGTAGTATTGGGAATCAGCGGGAGGTACTGTAGTATTAGGAATCAGCAGGAGGTACTGTAGTATTAGGAATCAGCGGGAGGTACTGTGGTATTAGGAATCAGCAGGAGGTACTGTAGTATTAGGAATCAGCAGGAGGTACTGTAGTATTAGGAATCAGCAGGAGGTACTGTAGTATTAGGAATCAGCGGGAGGTACTATAGTATTGGGAATCAGCAGGAGGTACTGTAGTATGAGGAATCAACGGGAGGTACTGTAGTATTAGGAATCAACGGGAGGTACTGTAGTATTAGGAATCAACGGGAGGTACTGTAGTATGAGGAATCAGCAGGAGGTACTGTAGTATTAGGAATCAACGGGAGGTACTGTAGTATTGGGAATCAGCAGGAGGTACTGTAGTATTAGGAATCAGCAGGAGGTACTGTAGTATTAGGAATCAGCGGGAGGTACTGTAGTATTAGGAATCAACAGGAGGTCCTGTAGTATTAGGAATCAACGGGAGGTACTGTAGTATTAGGAATCAGCAGGAGGTACTGTAGTATTAGGAATCAGCAGGAGGTACTGTAGTATTAGGAATCAGCGGGAGGTACTGTAGTATTGGGAATCAGCAGGAGGTACTGTAGTATGAGGAATCAACGGGAGGTACTGTAGTATTAGGAATCAACGGGAGGTACTGTAGTATTAGGAATCAGCAGGAGGTACTGTAGTATTAGGAATCAACGGGAGGTACTGTAGTATTGGGAATCAGCAGGAGGTACTGTAGTATTAGGAATCAGCAGGAGGTACTGTAGTATTAGGAATCAGCGGGAGGTCCTGTAGTATTAGGAATCAACAGGAGGTCCTGTAGTATTAGGAATCAACGGGAGGTACTGTAGTATTAGGAATCAGCAGGAGGTACTGTAGTATTAGGAATCAGCAGGAGGTACTGTAGTATTAGGAATCAGCGGGAGGTACTGTAGTATTAGGAATCAACGGGAGGTACTGTAGTATTAGGAATCAGCAGGAGGTACTGTAGTATTAGGAATCAACGGGAGGTACTGTAGTATTAGGAATCAACGAGAGGTACTGTAGTATTAGGAATCAGCAGGAGGTACTGTAGTATTAGGAATCAGCAGGAGGTACTGTAATATTAGGAATCAACGAGAGGTACTGTAGTATTGGGAATCAGCAGGAGGTACTGTAGTATTAGGAATCAGCGGGAGGTACTGTAGTATTAGGATTCAGCAGGAGGTACTGTAGTATTAGGAATCAGCAGGAGGTACTGTAGTATTAGGAATCAACGGGAGTTACTGTAGTATTAGGAATCAGCAGGAGGTACTGTAGTATTAGGAATCAACGGGAGGTACTGTAGTATTAGGAATCAGCAGGAGGTACTGTAGTATTAGGAATCAACGGGAGGTACTGTAGTATTAGGAATCAGCAGGAGGTACTGTAGTATTAGGAATCAGCGGGAGGTACTGTAGTATTAGGAATCAACGGGAGGTACTGTAGTATTAGGAATCAGCAGGAGGTACTGTAGTATTAGGAATCAACGGGAGGTACTGTAGTATTAGGAATCAACGGGAGGTACTATAGTATTGGGAATCAGCGGGAGGTACTGTAGTATTAGGAATCAACGGGAGGTACTGTAGTATTGGGAATCAGCGGGAGGTACTGTAGTATTAGGAATCAGCAGGAGGTACTGTAGTATTAGGAATCAACGGGAGGTACTATAGTATTAGGAATCAACGGGAGGTACTGTAGTATTAGGAATCAACGGGAGATACTATAGTATTGGGAATCAGCGGGAGGTACTGTAGTATTAGGAATCAACGGGAGGTACTGTAGTATTGGGAATCAGCGGGAGGTACTGTAGTATTAGGAATCAACGGGAGGTACTGTAGTATTAGGAATCAGCGGGATTACTGTAGTATTAGGAATCAACGGGAGGTACTGTAGTATTAGGAATCAGCAGGAGGTACTGTAGTATTAGGAATGAACGGGAGGTACTGTAGTATTAGGAATCAGCAGGAGGTACTGTAGTATTAGGAATCAACGGGAGGTACTGTAGTATTAGGAATCAGCAGGAGGTACTGTAGTATTAGGAATCAACGGGAGGTACTGTAGTATTAGGAATCAGCAGGAGGTACTGTAGTATTAGGAATCAACGGGAGGTACTGTAGTATTAGGAATCAACGGGAGGTACTGTAGTATTAGGAATCAGCAGGAGGTACTGTAGTATTAGGAATCAGCAGGAGGTACTGTAGTATTAGGAATCAACGGGAGGTACTGTAGTATTAGGAATCAACGGGAGGTACTGTAGCATTGGGAATCAGCAGGAGGTACTGTAGTATTAGGAATCAGCGGGAGATACCATAGTATTAGGACAAGGTCTGTCCTATGGCTGCAGATGGGAAACAGTTTCTAACCACAGGCTCTGAGACTACTGAACTTCCTTTCCCCACCCACGTCTCACCACATATGAAGTCCCAGTAGCTTTATACTGTTTACTTTTTAGCTTGTAATGTAAATGCACTTCATTATGTGCTAATTTATTTGTGGTAATATTACATTATGTGTTATGCATGATAAATAGGTGTGTACTGTATTGTACACCTTGGTCGAGAGGAATGATTTTTTGTTTGTTGGTAAACAAGCATACAGTTGTAATTATGATGAAGTTGAACTTGAACTTGATTTAAGGGGAACATGAGGAGAACTTCTTCACACAGACGGTGGAAGTGTGGAATGAGCTGTCAGTGAAAGGGGTGGATGAAAGTTTGATTGGAATTTTGAGGAGAGTTTTGGATAAATACATGGATGTATTGTACTTTGGTATGGAGGGTTATGATGCAGGAATGTTTTGGCATAGACTAGATGGGCTGACAGTCTTGTTTCTGTGCTGTAGTGCTCTATGAGTCTGTGAATCTAAGACTTATACCATATAACCATATAACCATTACAGCACGAAAACAGGCCATCTTGACCCTTCTAATCCATGCTGAACTCTTACTCTCGTCTAGTCCCACTGGCCCGCACTCAGCCCATAACCCGCCATTCCTTTCCTGTCCATATACCTATCCAATTTTACTTTAAATGACAATACCGAACCTGCCTCTACCACTTCTACTGGAAGCTCGTTCCACACAGCTACCACTCTCTAAGTAAAGAAATTCCCCCTCGTGTTACCCTTAAACTTTTGCCCCCTAACTCTCAACTCATGCCCTCTTGTTTGAATCTCCCCTACTCTCAATACCAACAAAATTAACATTTTGCCCTCACTAATATAAATATCTGTTCCAAGGGACTGAAGTAATTAGTATTGATATTATTTAGAGAAAGTCAAATCTGGATTAAAATACTAATTTTGTTCCTTAATATAAAGGGTGAAGTTATATAGCATGATCTTCCTAAGTATGCCCTAAAAATGGTCTTATCCATTGCATTCAACAGTCAGAAAAAAAGTGCTAAGTAATTAGAATTAGATATTATTTTATGAAGTGGATGGATGAAATGAACTTCCATTTAAGGCCTTCAGGCAGACATTATTTTAACAACACACACAAAATGCTGGAGGAACTCAGCAGGCCAAGCAGCATCTAAGGAAAAGAGTACAGTCGACGTTTTGAGCTGAGACTCTTTGGCAGAACTGTACCCTTTTCCATAGATGCTGCCTGGCCTGCTGAGTTCCTCCAGCATTTTCTGTGTGTGTTGCTTGGATTTCCAGCATCTGCAGCTTTTCTCTTGTTTATGAGACATTATTTTAAGTCTTTAGCATAAAAAAAATTAAGTATGATTTAGATTTGATAACTATAAGCAGATGAGGATATATTTTCATGCCAAGAAAATCAGTCCATAGGTGCTCACCGTGTTTGCATTGGTGTAAGATTGCTGCTAGCAGATCCATTAGAAAACACTTCACTTAAATATAATATTTACTAATATATTTCTTAAATACAGTATAATATAGTCATCACAGGGGATTTAGAATATAGTTGTGCTATGTGATGCACTTGCCATTCCCTGTAAACAAAGAAATTAAGCTTGAAACATTACACAACTCTGCAAGGATGAATTTTCTCCTTGTGGGTGTTATTTACACTTCAAGTTTTCTCAAGAGTTTTCAGGAGGATTTTTAAAGTGTTGATGTTTTTGGGTATTCTTTCAATGAATACTTTTAGCTCATTTATATTTGACTCATTTTCAAATTATTTTTTGATTCCAATACATTGACCAAATATTTAAACTTAAACACACCTTATCTAAAATAAATCAAAAGTTAACTCAGCTGAAGCTTTCACTGAAGTGTACTATAAAGCAAAGAACATAAAGAAATAGATCCTTATAGCCAAGCTGGAGCTTAATGAACAGCACAGTTTCAAACTGTAGGCTACAACATCCTGTTTTGGTCATCATGCCAAATTAAAATTAATGATGGAAGTTGCCTTTAACAAGAGCCAAGTACAACTTCCATGGTTGAATCGATGTGACATGAAAGAATGCATTTCAGAAAAATGACCAAAGCATCAGAGTTTGTCTACTTGCACCTGCCATCATGCCAATCATAGCAGCTAGCTCAGACATATTTATCTGGTTTTGAAAGGAGACAAACATTTCCAAAATGTTTGAACTATTGTGGTGCCAGCTGCAGTGTTATTCCATCTGCTGTGAGAATACCTGCAGCCAACTTAAGCCATAAGGATAACAATACCAGTTCAGCTCATCACAGCCCTTAATCTTTTGTCTCAGCATTCTTCTAGGCAAAGGCAAATACCATCCAAGGTGTTGCAAAATCATTTATCAGGTAGATTCTAGTTGGATTTTACAGCTGAGGCGCAATTTCATCTCTTTGTCATTGAACTGGGTGACAGGTAAGGAGTTTAGTGCATGACGGTTGAAGTTTCTCACTGTCAATACTGCTATCGCCATACCAATACTATTGTACCTGCCAATGCTTTTGATAGGCCTTCTTTGGGAATTGGAATTGGAAGTTGTTTATTACTGGCGCATGTAGAGAGATACAGTGAAAAGCTTGTCTTGCACGCTGTTCATACAGATCAGACCATTACACAGGGCATTGAGGAGGAACAAAGGAAGACAAGAACAATGCAGAATAAAGTTGATCCGACAGAGGAAGAGTGGTGCAGATGAACAATACAGTGCATAATCATAAAAACAAGTAGAATGTGAAGTTGAGAGTCCAATTTATTACATTAGGGAACAATAGTCTTATAACAGTGACCTTGAGTCTGGTGGTACGTGCTTTCAGGCTTTTTTATCTTCTGCCTGATGGAACGGGGAGAAGAGAAAATGTTCAGCGTGAGTGGGGTCTTTGATTAGGCTGGCTGCTTTACTGAGGAAATGACGGGTATAGAGAGAATCCATACTTCTGGTTTCCAAGATGTGCTAGATTATGCCCACAACTCTCTACAGATCCTTTTAGTAACATGCAGAGCAGTTCTCATACTTTATGCAAGCAGACTGAATGCTTTCTATGCTGCATCTATTAAAATCGGTAAGGTTTTAATGCCAAAACACCTTAGCCTCCTGAGGAAGTAGAAGTGTTGGTGAGATTTCTTGGCCATGGTTCCCATGGTTGAACTAGGAAAGGCTATTAATGATGTTCACTTGAAACTTGAACATGTTCTTCAGCTGGAGTGTTCAGTTGTTCAGATCAACTTGAAGCTTCCAACCCTCTCAGGTAAGAGACAGGATAGACAAAGGAAAGTCAGTGGATCTTGTTTATTTGAATTTTCCAAAGGCCTTTGACAAGGTGCCACACATGAGGCTGCTTAACAAGATAAGAACCCATTGTATTACAGGAAAGATACTAGCATGGGTAGAAGATTGGCTGAATGACAGGGTGCAAAGAGTGAGAGAAAAGGAGGTATTTTATGGCCGGCTACCAGTGACAAGTGATATCCCATGGGAGTCAGCATTGCGAATGTTTCTTTTAACGTCATATGTCAATAATTTGGATGATGGAATTGCTAGCTTTGTGTGCAAGTTTGTGGACGAAATGAAGATAGGTGGAGGGGCAGGTAGTGCCGAGGAAGAAGCAGGGAGTTTGCAGAAGGACTGAAACAGATTAGGAGGATGGGCAAAGAAATGGCGGATGAAATATAGTGTAGGGAAATGTGTGGCCATGCACAAACAAACAAAATCTGCAAATGCTGGAAATCCAAGCAAAGCACACAAAATGCTGGAGGAACTGAGCAGGATAAGCAGCATCTATGGTAAAGAGTACAGTCGACATTTCAGGCTGAAAACCTTGGGCAGGACTGGAGAAAAAGTAGCTGGGGAGTGATGCACCATCAATAACTCACGCCGAGACTTAGGAAGTGAGATTATCGGCTTTTATTGACTGAAGGACAACACTACATCCTGGGGAAAATGAGGGAGAGCAGCAGGCCACAGTCGCCTTTATACAGGGGTCTGTGGGAGGAGCCACAGGGGTAGTCAGCAGGGTCTTGGGAGGAGCCACAGGAGCAGTCAGACAGGTATATCTAGTTCACCACATTCACCCCCCCTTTTGTTTAAAAAAATTCCCAAGCATATTTACAGGTTAAGTCGATCAGGTGGTCGAATCGTTCGCTGCGATCTACGTAGCTCCGGCTGCAATTGCACAGGAGCCGGAGGTGATGACGGCACAGGTGCCGGAGGTGGTGTGTGCTCCGAAGGCGGAGAGTGGGTTAATTCTGTCCCAACAGGAGGTGTCAGGGACCCCTCGCGTGTGAGCGAGGGCCCTGGAACAGACGCATACGGAGTCTGTGTGGGGCACGGGGCGTGCGGAGTCACCTCGGGTACAGGGTGCATAGTTACCGTGGAGTGCTCGGGGTAGTGGTCTGCTGCTCCGGCGGGCGCCAGGTCGCGGACAGAGACCGTGTCCTCCCGCCCATCAGGCAAGACCACGTAGGCATACTGGGGATTAGCATGCAGGAGGTGAACCTTCTCGACCAGTGGTGAGTACTTATTACTCCTCGCATGTTTACGCAGCAGCACTGGCCCCGGGGACGTCAGCCAAACTGGCAGGGTGGTCCCAGTGACAGACTTCCTGGGAAAAGAGAATAAGCGTTCGTGAGGGGTGGCATTAGTGGACGTACACAACAGGGAGCGGATAGAGTGGAGTGCCTCAGGGAGGACCTCCTGCCATCGGGAGACCGGCAACCCTTGTGACTTAAGGGCTAAAAGTATGGCCTTCCACACTGTGGCATTCTCCCTCTCCACCTGGCCATTCCCCCGGGGATTATAACTCGTGGTGCGACTAGTAGCTATGCCCCTAGCAAGCAGGAACCGGCGCAACTCGTCACTCATAAAGGAGGACCCTCTATCACTGTGGATATAGCAGGGATATCCGAACAGTGTGAAGAGCTGGCGCAGGACTTTGATGACCGACGTGGTAGTAGTGTCGGGGCAGGGAACGGCAAAGGGGAATCGCGAGTACTCGTCAATAATACTAAGAAAGTAGACATTGCGGTCGGTGGAGGGAAGGGGGCCCTTAAAGTCAATACTCAGTCGCTCAAAAGGGCGGGTGGCCTTGACAAGCTGCGCAGTGTCAGGACGGTAGAAGTGCGGTTTGCACTCAGCGCAGATCTGGCAGTCCCTGGTCATCGTCCTGATGTCCTCCAGGGAGTACGGCAGGTTCCGGGCTTTAATGAAGTGATAAAACCGGGTGACCCCCGGGTGGCAAAGTTGGGCATGAAGGGCATACAGCTGGTCGAGCTGGGCACTAGCACACGGTCCCCGGGATAGGGCATCAGACGGTTCATTGAGCCTGCCAGGCCGGTACAGGATATCGTAAGTATAGGTGGAGAGTTCTATTCTCCATCGCAAAATTTTATCATTTTTGATTTTGCCCCGCTGTTGGCTGCTGAACATGAACGCAACCGAGCGCTGGTCGGTCAGCAAGGTGAACCTTCTGCCGGCGAGATAGTGCCTCCAGTGCCGAATAGCTTCCACTATGGCTTGGGCTTCTTTCTCCACCGTGGAGTGCCGAAGTTCAGAGCCTTGAAGGGTACGAGAAAAAAACGCCACTGGCCTGCCTTCTTGATTGAGGGTAGCAGCCAGCGCGACGTCAGAGGCGTCACTCTCTACTTGGAAGGGAATGGTCTCGTCTACCGCATGCATCGTTGCTTTGGCAATGTCCCCTTTAATGCAGCTGAAGGCCGCTCGGGCCTCGGCAGAGAGGGGAAAGGTGGTAGACTTGACCAGGGGGCGGGCCTTGTCTGCGTAATGGGGAACCCATTGGGCGTAATAGGAAAAAAACCCCAGGCACCGCCGGAGGGCCTTGAGAGTAGTGGGAAGAGGGAGTTCTAACAGGGGGCGCATACGGTCGGGGTCAGGGCCAATGACCCCGTTCTCCACGACATACCCAAGGATAGCGAGCCGTGTGGTTCTGAACACACACTTGTCCTTGTTATAAGTGAGGTTCAAAGCATCGGCCACCTGGAAAAAACGCTGGAGGTTGGCGTCATGGTCCGACCAGTCGCGACCACAGATGGTGATGTTATCTAGATAGGGAAATGTGGCCGTCAGTTTGTACTGGTCCACCATCCGGTCCATCTCCCTCTGGAAGACTGAGACCCCATTTGTGACACCAAATGGGACGCGCAGAAAGTGATAGAGCCTGCCACCCGCCTCGAAGGCGGTGTAGGGGCGGTCCTCTGGGCGGATGGGGAGCTGGTGATAAGCGGATTTCAGATCAATTGTCGAGTACACCTTGTACTGAGCTATCTGGTTGACCATATCCGCGATGCGGGGTAGGGGGTACGCGTCAAGCTGCGTGAATCTATTGATGGTCTGGCTGTAGTCCACAACCATCCTATTTTTCTGCCCAGTCCGAACAACGACCACCTGGGACCGCCATGGGCTTGTGCTTGGCTCAATGATCCCCTCCCTGAGCAGCCGCTGCACCTCTGAATGAATAAAGGCCCTGTCCCCCGCACTGTACCTCCTACTTTTAGTTGCCACAGGTTTACAGTCGGGGGTCAGGTTGGTGAACAGCGATGGGGGAGGGATCTTGAGGGTGGAGAGGTTGCAAATAGTGTCAGCAGCACAGCTATCGGCATGGTGCTGGGCGGGATGTGGGGTTCGGGGTGTATGTGCGTGTGGTAACGGAGTATATGGCGAAGTCCCACCAAACTGAGGATTCCTGACAGTGAGTGGTGGGAGGGGCCCGTCATATGCCATAGTCACACTTTTGAGATGGCTCTGGAAGTCCAGCCCCAATAGCACAGGTGCGCACAGTCGAGGCATGACCAGGAACGCAAAGTTCCGATATTCTGTGCCCTGCACCACCAATGTCGCTACACAACCCACCCGGATGTCTGTGGAATGCGACCCTGAAGCCAAGGTGATCTTCTGACGGACCGGCCGTGTCACGAGTCCGCAGCGTTTCACTGTGGCCGGGTCAATAAAACTCTCAGTGCTGCCCGTGTCAAACAGGCAGCGAGTCCTGTGCCCCTCCACCAGGATGTCCATCATCGACCTTGCGAGCTGGTGCGGAGCGCTTTGGTCGAGGGTCACGGAAGCCAGCGTTGAACTGGGCGTGTCGAGGGCGGGGCCTGGTGACGCCGGCAAAGATGGCCGCTCACATCCGGGCATGCAAGATGGCGAGGCGGGGGCGGGGCCTGGTGACGCCGGCAAAGATGGCCGCTCACATCCGGGCATGCAAGAGGGCGGCTCCCAGGTCGCACACGGGTAGGTAGGGGCGGGGCCAGGTGACGCCGGCAAAGATGGTTGTCCACATCCGGTCATGCAAAATGGCGGCCCCCAGGTCTCAGACGCGGCGCTGCTCGACCCCGGGCGCGGTTTAGATTTACAGACCTTGGCGAAATGGCCCTTCTTCCCGCAGCGGGAACAAGTCGCTTCGCGCGCCGGACAGAGTTCTCGTGCATGTTTCCGAAGCCCACAAAAGTAACAGAGTCTCATACCTGGCGAATTCGTGGGGTTTGAGATACCGCGACTGGCTGCGGCGTTGGCGAATTCGCTCGGAACCGGGGAATGGCTCGGTTGGACTTCTTCGGCGTACAGTTGCGCAGCCTCTATCGAACTGGCCGTCTCTATCGCAGAGCGTAAGGTAAGATCAGCTTTTTCCAGCAGCCGCTGGCGGATACACACTGACCGAACCCCAGTCACAAAAGCGTCTCGGACCAAGAGTTCCTTATGCTGTTCCGCTGAGAGCGCTTTGCAGCCACAGTCTCGCGCGAGTATCTGTAGTTCGCTGAGGAATTCAGCAGTCGACTCCGTAGGCCGCTGTTTTCGCGTGGCCAAGCGGTGCCGTGCATAAACTGGATTTACTGGCCGCAGGTACTGTCTTTGGAGGGCGGCAAGCGCCTCCTCGTAGGTGGATATGTCCCTGATGAACGAATAAACTTTTGGGGCGACCCTCGAGAAGAGAAGTTTGTGCCGAACAGCCGAATCGGTGGCACGAACCTCCTCTAAGTACGATTGGAAGCACACCAGCCAGTGTTCAAAGGCAAGAGCTGCTCCCGGGTCTCGGGGGTCCAAGTCTAGGCGTTCTGGGCGCAAAGCGGTTTCCATGTTGTAACTTTCAGTCAATAAAATTGATGCACCATCAATAACTCACGCCGAGACTTAGGAAGTGAGATTATCGGCTTTTATTGACTGAAGGACAACACTACATCCTGGGGAAAATGAGGGAGAGCAGCAGGCCACAGTCGCCTTTATACAGGGGTCTGTGGGAGGAGCCACAGGGGTAGTCAGCAGGGTCTTGGGAGGAGCCACAGGAGCAGTCAGACAGGTATATCTAGTTCACCACAGGGAGTAGATGTGAAAGTTGGGGGGAGGGGAGAGTGAAATGCCAGGTGATAGGTGAAACTTGGACGGGGAGAGATGAAGCAAAGAGCTAGAAAGTTGATCGGTGAAAAAGACAGAAGGCCAAGAAAGAAAGAAAAGGGGGAGAGGAGCACCACAGGGAGGTGATGGGTGATTTTACTTTTATCCATAGATGTTGCCTGGCCTGCTGAGTTCCTCCAGCATTTTGTGTGTGTTGCATGGCCATACACTTTGGTGGAAGGAATAATGGCGTAGACAATTTTTTAAATGGAGAGAGAACTCAAAAAGCAGAAAGCCAAGGGACTTGGGAGTCCTCTTGCAGGATTCCCTGAATTTTAACTTGCAGGTTGAATCGGTGGTAAGGAAGTTAAATGCGATGTTAGCATTCAGTTCGAGGGGACTAGAATATATATGCAAGGATGTATGTAATGCAGTGGCTTCATAAAGCTTTGGTCAGACTCCACTTGGGATATTAGTTTTGGGCCCCTTATCAAAGAAAAGATGTGCTGGCATTGGGGAAGGTCCAGAAGTGGTTCACAAGAATGATTCCAGGAATGAAAAGGTTAATATATGAGGAGCATTTAAAGGCTCTGGGCCTGTATTCACTGGAGTTTAGAAGAATGAGAGGGGATCTCATTGAACCCTATCAAATATTGAAAGGCCTAGAAAGAGTGATGTTGAGAGGATGCTTCCTATAGTGAGGGAGTTTAGTACCAGAGGGAATGGGCTCAGAACAGAGGGACATCCATTTTGAGCAGAGATGAGGAGAAATTTCTTGAGCCAGAGGTGGTGAATCTGCAGAATTCATTGCCACAGATGGCTGTGGAGGCCACGTCATTGTGTTTATTTAAAACAGCGGTTGATAGTCTCTTGACTAATCTGCATGTCACTGGTTACAGGGAGAAAGCAGGAAAATGAGGTTGAGAGGGATAATAAATCAGCCTTGGAATGGTGGAACAGAATCAATGGTCCAAATGGCCTAATTCTGCTCCAAGGTCTTACAGTCTTATGGTCTTATGACCAACCTCTACACCATTGATGTAGACAGGAGTATGTGCATTACCTCTCTTCCTAAAGTCAATAACCAGCTCCCTTGCTCTGTTGACATTGAGGGAAAGATTGTTGTCTTGACACTATGCTACTAAGTTATATGCTCCAGGTATACGGAGGTATATGGAGGAATTTAAGGTGGAGGGTTATATGGGAGGCAGGGTTTAAGGGTCAACACAACATTCTGGGCCGAAGGGCCTATACTGAGCTGTATTGTCCTATGTTCTATGTTCTAAGTTCTCTTTCTTCTTCCTAATCTTATTTCCATATCTACTATGAACTAACAGAAAAACAAGACCCATCAAATGACAAAAGCAGCACCATTGAAATGCACATTTTTCAAGATAGCTGATAGCATCCATGGGACCAGATGAACATAAATCTCTTAGTGTTTGGCATGGAACAGCATCATTGAAAGTGACATTATATGATCCCAGTTAACCATCTACTAGATAGAACTGATGGCCATCATTATTTTGATGGGTTTCCTAAGACCTGGTAGTCTTCTGCATCTTCTTCCAGGCTTTGTGACCACTTAGCGGCATTGACCGTTGTGGCCATCTCACACCAAGCATTTATTTGGGAATGAAAAAAAATCTTATTCACAGAAAATCTGCAGAACATTCAGTTTGCTGGGTATCAAGCAAAAATATAATTCACATTTCTGCTGTAATGTTTAATCACAGGTTGTAATTCATTGGTCCCATGTTGAATCCTTGATGTTGTATTCTTAATCACTCTCCATTGCACTTTGCAATGAAATTCCGACTCCTTTAACTCAGACTTCCCATAGTTCAAATATTTGTTCTGCATGAAGCAGCATGTTTATTCTACTATAGTTTCAGTCGGATCCATGCTGGCATCCTATATTCACTGTGCACAGTGCACTCTCATTTAACCCAAAGAGATCAGATGCAGATTGGAGAAACACTTTCTTTTCGGAATGATCTTTAATAGATCTTCCATTTTCTGATGAAGCCATTAACCTGAAACATTAATTACTTTTCTCTCTCAACAAATTCTGCCTGATCTGATAAGTATTTCTATATTTACCATTTCTATTTCCTTTTACCTCTTTCTACATTTCCCCTGTCTCTATGACCTTTTAAAACCTATGACAATTCAGATTGTTTCCGTTCTGTTATTAAAAAAAAGATCTTTAGCGTAAAGCTTTGGTGGAGAGCGTTCTAACCAGCTGCATCACCATCTGGTATGGGGGGGTGGGTGGGGGGCCACTGCACAGGATCGGAATAAGTTGCAGAAAGTTGTGAACTCAGTCAGCTTTGTTATGGACACTAGCTTTCACAGCATTCAGGACATTTTCAAGGAGTGATGCCACAAAAATACGACATCCGTCATTGAAGACTCCCATCACCCAGGATGTGCCCTCTTCTCATTGCTACCATCAGCAAGGAGATACAGGAGATACAGGAGCCTGGAGGCACACACTCAATGATTCAGGAACAGCTTCTTCCCCTCTGCTGTCAGATTTCTGAATGGATATTGAACCCATGAACACTACCTCACTACTTCTCCCTTTTCAATGGGAAATGCTGGCATTCAACTGCAACTAAGTGAGCAAATCCAGGAGTTACAATAACCTACTTTAAGATCTAGTTGGATTGGTTCAACTGATAGGTCTCACCAGATCTATTTTCTGCTTGATTGCTACAAACAACATGGAGTCCAATGACAGTGCCCAATCCCACAGCATTATATTGAGGAATTCATCAGTCATAAGAGCAGCAACCCTTTACACGATATCAGCAGCAATTACTCGAGCTTAGCAGTGAAGACCTGCTCGTTAAAACCAGCTGGATTCCTTGCTAAGCTGTTCCAATGCAATTCCAACAGTTGTATATTCTATTCAAAGAATAAGCAGGGAAATGCAAATCCACTGACTTAGCATCCATTCAGTCTAATCTCAATTACCAACAGAGTGATGGAAGTTCATTTTGGTTGTGCTTTCAAGCAACACTTGATCTCCAAAACTTGCTACTGATGTTCAGTGCAACCTCACTAGGGTCATCCTGTTCCAGACTTGGTCATGGACCAAAAAGATGAATTCCAGAGATAAAGTGAGAGTGTCTGCCCTCGACATCAATGAAGAATTTGGATGACTATAGCTTCAGGGAGCCCATGTGACACCAAAGCCAATGGGGAAATGTTCAGGTGGCTGAGATTGTACCACGCACAAAGGCAAACAGTTGTTGGTGTTCAACCATACCTGCTCCAGGACATCCTTTAGGAAATCCCCTGGGCCCTGCCATTATCATCTTTTCAACTTTTCAGTAGGTGTAGTGGCACAAGCCTGTATAATCAAGACCTAAACAACATTCAGACTTGGTTGAGCATAATGGCACATTACATTTTGTACCATTACGCTGACAGGCAATGATCAGGTCTTACAAAGGTTGGCTAATAATCTATACTTTATATCCAGTGGTATGATTTTTATGATTCATCCATCATTAACATCCTGGAAACACCTTTACCAAAAATTCAAGTGAACTAACCATTGTGAATATACACACTAAGACCTTTTACATCTGTGAGGCACAAGTCAAGAGTGTTGTGAAATATGTTCAACTTGTCTGGATAATCTCATCTCCAAAAGCTCTCAACAAATTTGACACAATTCAGAGCAAAGTAGTCCACTTAATTCTAGACCATAAAACAAATGTTTATGGTTTCCCCACGATGAAAGTTCATTCCCTCAAAGACCAGCACATAAAATAGCTGCAGTGTGCACTTTCTACAAAATACACCACAGTTATAGCCAAGGATACTCCCAACCCACAATCTTACCAGTAAAAAGTTCTAGGTAGCAGATGCATGGGAACATCACCACTCAAGTTTCTCTACAAATCATAGAACATCCTAACTTTGAAATATATTTCTAGTTCTTCATAATCACTGAGCCTAAATCCTGGAGATGTCCACACAACAGTACTTTGGGATTACCCTCACCAAAGGACTGGAGTGGTTCTAGACAGCTCAAATCAAGTCAACTCAAATCACTTTTATTGTTATTTCGACCATAACTGCTATGTACAGTACATAGTAAAAATGAGACGTTTTTCAGGACCATGGTGTTACATGACACAGTACAAAAACTAGACAGAACTACGTAAATAACAACACAGAGAAAAAAAACCACACAACTACACTAGACTACAGACCTACCTAGGACAGCATAAAGTGCACAAAACAGTGCAGGCATAACAATAAATAATAAACAGGACAATAGGGCAGTAAGGTGTCAGTCCAGGCTCTGGGTATTGAGGAGTCTGATAGCTTTGGGGAAGAAACTGTTACATAGTCTAGTTGTGACAGCCCAAATGCTTCAGTGCCTTTTCCCAGACGGCAGGAGGGAGAAGAGATTGTATGAGGGGTGCGTGGGGTCCTTCATAATGCTGTTTGCTTTGCAGATGCAGCGTGTAGTGTAAATGTCCATGATGCTACTTCATAGCATCTTCACAAAGGCACGTAGGATAGGCAATACATGTTAGCCTTGCCAGTTATGATGAGCGGGATAAAAGTAAATAAAGTAAATAAGTCTTTTGAAAACAGCTTTTTGGTCTTGCAAGTTAAATGGAGAAAAGTTATAACTGGTCATTTTAGATTATTATTTCTTAGTCCTTTATTTTTTTCTATGGAGCTTTCTTAAAAATTATGACTGTCTTTTCATTTAAAAGCTATTTCAAAGATTCAAAGTATATTTATTAGCAAAATATGTATAAATTATACAACCTTGAGGTTTGTCTGCTCTCAGGCAGCCACAAAGTAAGAAACCTGAAAGAAACAACTAAAAAGAAAGTAAAGACTAACTCCCAATGTGCAGAGAAAGAGGAGAAAGTACAAATCATGTACACAATAGACGTGAGCACAGCATTCCAGACCAATTGAGTCCTTAGATCCAAATCCCCGGAGCAGCCCAGAGTAGGCCCCAAGCCTTGGTCTCAGTTCATCAATTAGTGGGGCAAATCCCCGTGAAGCTCACAGACACGAAGCATAGCAGCTGGGGAAGTCTATCAGCCTCAGCATGAAGTTGACCCAACTCTCGCATCTGGTCTTGACACCCTGCTTTCCAGTCTATCTGGGTCAGTGTTTAAATTGTCCAAACAGTGGATCATGCCTTACATTAAGACCAATGCCCCACCACAGCGATATGCTCTGGGCCTGGGACTCATTGCCCAGCTCAAAGCCATTCTCGAGCTCTCCAAATTGGCTCGGTGCTTAGAGTGATCCAAAACTCGTACCCAATGAGTTGGATGGCAATCAAAACTTCTCCACCTTGACTCCTCCTCTCCAAACTGCTGACTCCAACTCCATCTGTGACCCCCATCTCAAGCACATTCTGCTTTGGCTTTACAACAAATCAATACAGCTCATCCCTCCAATCAGCTTTGGCTTTGCTTGCCTCTTCATTGTGGGCAGTGATAGCTTACTGTAATTTACTTCAGAAAAGGTGTTATTAATAATGTTTTAGTTGAAGTTCTTGCCTTTGGAACTACCAGTAAGTTTTGGCTCACCTTCAGTAGCACCAACTTAAACTAGATGTTAATGTCAAGAGTTTGACATTTTGTTTTCCAGATGTTGAAACTTTGCAGATAGCATTGCTTCCTGTAACAGGATGTCAGTTCACTACAGGAGTGGAGCTCCTGGTACCTGAGACCTGCTTGCCATAGAAATCTTACCTTGCCTTAGCAATCTCCTCAGGCTGACTGGCTTACTATACAGGTGTCCCCCGCTTTACGAATGTTCAATTGAAACAGTCTTTGTCCTCGGATATGGGAGTCTGAAACTAAAGAGAAAAGTTTCATCAGAGAGGAGAAAGATTTAATGGGGGGGGGGGGGGGGGTTCCACACAGAGGGTGGCCGATATATTGAACAAGCTACTAGAGCAGTTGTAGAGGCAGGTAGAATTACAAAGTTTCAGGGACATTTGGACAGGTTCATGGACAGAAAAAGGGTAGTGGGATATGGGCCCAATGTAAGCAAATGGAAGAAACTTAAGTTCAATGTTATTGTCATTGAACCATACACATGTATACAGCTAAATGAAACACCATTCTTCTGGCACCAAAGTGCAAAACACAGTGCATGTATCAGATAAAGCAGTTAAAATAATATCAACATGATGACATTAAAAGGTAATAAAAATCTGCAGATATACAAGTAGACATATAGGTAAATATACAACAATAACACTGCTACTGGCACTGTGATAAATAATGTGTAGTAGGTAGTATCAGGGTGTTCAGGGTCTCACAGCCTAGGGGAAGAAGCTGTTACCCAGCCTAACAGTCCTTCTTATTCTACTGTGGAACCTTCTGCCTGACAGTAGGAGGTCAAAGAGATTGTGGGATGGATGAAATTGGTCCTTGACAATGCTGAGAGTTCTGCAAATGCATTGCTTTTGGTATCTGTCCTGGAAGGTGTGGGCAGGTGGGGCAAGAGAGACCACAATGATTCTCTCATAATCCAGTCCTCATAATCCATGCAGGGCCTTGCGATCAGATGCCTTGCACTCTCCTAGGCCAATATCTCCCGCAATGGGACCATAATCACTCTTAGACAGCTCTGTTAGTCAAACCATGTCACTCACATACACAGCACAGGCCTCCCAATACAAACACTCCATGCTCTCTCACAGTAAAAGTTCATCAGGATGGAAAGTGGAAAATATTCAAGGATATTTTCAAAACCTCCTTGACAAAATCCGTCACCCTACTAACTCCTGGCAATTTCTGGCTCATTACCACTAAACGTGAAGAAAGAATATTTGGGACGGCACTGAGAGCCCAGAGTTCTTGCATCAAGAACACACAGAGCCCAGAATAAAAGGCAGCACCGACACACCACCTCACCAAATACCCAGAAGGCACCTCTTCCCCAAGTTGTGCTACAGCTAGGTTCCATAATGGGCTCATCAATCACCTCAAAGACAAAGGAAGCTGGAGTAGAAAGACATCATTCTCAGTTCCGAGAGAACGCCAAGAAAGAAGGCACAATAATGAAAATACCATTGTACTCTTATTGTTTATATTCACCTGGATGTGTCTGTGGTTATTACTGTTGTAGCGGAAACTTAAAAAGTCAATAAAGTTTTCAGTTCCTTCAGTTGATTGAACTGCCTTATTCAATAAGAAGTCACACCATAGAACAATTTACATTAGTGGGCACAAGTACAATTATAATAGATTTCCATTTGCTGTCCCATTGAACAACCTTACACTGTTTTCACTAGATTATTAAAACGGACTGAAGTCATTCTTTTTAGATTCTTTGACTTTGTTTGCAGTTTTATCTTTTAATATGTTTAAAACAAAATCTAAATGAACATCTACTGTATAACTTCATCTATAACTCGTGGATAACTAGCTTTTAATTTAGAGGCTATGTTTTTTTAAGAGATCCTTAAACATCCTAGAGTTAAAATTAACATTGCCCATACAAAAAAAATGGTCAGTGAAGATTGCATAAAGCCTGTAAAGGTGAAATTATTCTGTAAATTCTGTCGGAGTACAGCAATTTTCATCACTGTCTTTTGCAAGTATGTTCACACATATTTATGCATTAACAAAATGTCATTTCTTCATCGTTTTATTTGCTTAAGCTTGATTTTAATAATCAGTGCAAGGTAGTAAACATTTAAAAAACAATTTACCCAAAGACCAGTTCTTTTTCACGTTAGTTTTGCTGGGGAAAATATCATTACCACTTTGTATGCTCCATTTGTTGAAAAGTGTTTGAAATGTCTGGAAGATAGAGTGGCAAGCAGGATAAACTGCCTATGCATTCTGTCCAAATTAATGGAGCACAAACCATCCCTTTTTGCCTGCTGTAATTATGCCAAGTGAACGAGTTTATGCAGTCCCAATCTAGTTTGTCAGAGTTCAGAAGTCCACAGCATAAAACTTGCCATATTTTGACACTAATGTGAAAAATATATAGTCTCATTTAGAGATGCCAGAAAAATAACTGGTGCAACAAACAGTAATATTGAGGGCAGTGATAGGTTTACATTGTATTCTATTGAGGCTAATGATGGGAATCGTGTGTTTTCTCTGCACTGCAAGATCTCTGCTGTACATTGTCCATGACAGTATCTGTACACTTTTAAAATAATTTACCTCCTGCCTAAGAGTAAATTATTTTAAAAGTGTATTGATACTGTGACCTAGCATTTGCAATATCTGTTCTCAGAGGGATTATGCTCAGCAGTGATGTTTTGCATGGAGTTTGTAATGCACACAAAATGCTACAGAAACTCAGCAGGTTGGGAAGCATCTATGGAGTGGAGTAAACAGATGAAGTTTTGGGGTCAGACCCTTCATCTCGACTGGAAAGAAAGGGGGAAGAAGCCGGAATAAGATTGTGGGGAGGGCAATGAATACAAGCCAGCAGATGATAGGTGGGACCAGGTGAGAAAGAATGTGGGTGGGTGGGGGAGGGGGATTGCAGTGACGGGTGAAACCAGAATTTGTATGTGGAATCTGAGGAGGGTACACGCGGTACTGAAGACATATTCTAGGCACACTTAGACAATCAGGCACATGTTTTTTCCTGAGGGATTAACAGGTCTGCATCCTGGAACACAAATTAGTCCGGGCTTCCTCTCAAGCTTCACTATATTCCCACTGCATATATGGACAGGTCTCATCTCATCCTGTTCCCTCCAGGACAGTAGAGTTATATGGCATAGCTAAGGACCTGTAGCAAGAGGGAAGGCTCTAAGAACAAGGCAAGTGGGACCAGAACCAGCAGAATGGGTTGTATCTAAACTGCAAGTTCTTGGCAGGGAGGTTTGCTAGTGTTACTTGAGAGAGGGTTTAAACAGGAGTGGTGGAGGATGGGAACCAGAGCTGTATTCAGAAAGAGGAGGAGTTGAGGGAATGGTGGATGTTAGGTTAAGTAAGGCTGAACGGAAGGACAGGCAGGACCAGGTTAATGAAACTTGTGAATCGGATGGGCTGAAGCACATTTATTTCAGCGCAAAGATGGATTATGGAAAATGCAGATCACTTGGGGCCTGGATTAGTACATGGAACTACCACTGTAGCCATTGTAGGGACGTTGCTGGCTGAAGGGCCAGACTGGCAGCTCAATTTTCAAAGGTTCAGATGTTTCAGGCGCAATAGAATGGGGTGGAAAAGAGTTCTGGGAGTTGCTGTACGGATCAGGGTGAGTGTCACTGTGGCACATAAAAAGGACATCATGAAGGGCTCACTCAGTGAGCCCATATGAAAATAGCTCAAGCATGTAAAAGATGCAATTTCTACGGGGCTGATTATACTACAGGCCTTCTGAAAACCAGTGAGAGACAGATCATCAAAACATGTAAATGCAGCAGAATAGTTGTAGTGGGTGACATTGATTGCCTCAGTATGACTGAGTGCAAGAGGCTAAGTTGGAAAAAGATGGTTTGGTGCATCTTGGAAGATCTCTTGAAACATTTTGTAGAAGAGGCCAACTAGAATTGCTGTCGGCAAAAGAACCTGGCCAGATGATCTGAGTTAGGGTGTGAGGAGAGGTTAGACAAACTTGGACTGTTTTCACTGGAGCTTTGGAGGCTGAGGAGTGATCTGACAGAAGTACACAAAATTATGAGTAGCATAGATAGGGTAGATAGAGTCTTTTACCCTGCGTGGAAATTTGAAATACTAAGGGGCATAGCGTTAAGGTGAGAGAGAGAAAAATTGTGTAAGAGATTTTATACAGGTGCCTGGAATGTGTTGTCAAAGGAACCGGTGAAATTACAATAATAGTTAAGAGACATTAAGACAGATAATAGAGGGATATTGATCATGGAGATGATTAAAATTGGCATGGTCATCAAAGATATCACAAGTCATTGGGCCTGTTCCTGTGCAATTTTTATTGATACACCATAGAAATCGTCCTATCTGGATGGATTGGTCTAATTGGTATGTAACTGCAAGAAACTGCAGAGAGCTGTGGACTTACCTCAGTGCATCACAGGAGCCAAACTCACCTCCATAGACTCAATCTATGCTTCTTGCTGCCCCAGTAAAGCAGCCACTCATCATGGACGTTCTCCCTTCTCTCCTCTACCCTTGGACAGAAGGTACAAAAGCCTGAAAACAGATACCACCAAACTCAGGAACCCCATTGTTATAAGATTTTGAATTGTTCGCTAGTACAATAAGATGGACTCTTTGACCTCACTATCTACCTTGTTATAATAATACACCTTATTGCTTGCTTGCACTGCTGATACACTTTATTCTGCATCCTGTTGTTGTTTAACCTTGTACTACCTCAATATACTGTGTAATAATTTGATCTGTATGAACAGTATAGAAAACAAGCTCTTCACTGTACCTTGGTCTCTGTGATGATAAAATAAATTCCAAACAAATACAATCCCAATACACTGTTATTGGTATTATACACTCTAAAGATAACCTTTGTTAAAAGGTGGTGAACAAAATAGTTTTTTTTAAATGTTCTTACGTCATATTAATCAAACAGCTGTTCCCAGTATAGTCAATGCAAAGGGAAAAATTAACATTGATATAGCCCTGTATTTTTGGGGAAATTTATTTTTTTATTTTTATTTTATTTAGAGATGCATCACATAACCGGCCCTTCTGGCCAAATGAGGGGCACCGCCTAATAACCCATCTTTTTAACCCAAACCCATGAGATCACGGAGAGAGCATACAAAATCCTTACAGATGGCACTGGACTTGAACTCTGAACTCCGGAACACCACGAGCTGCAGTAATGTTGGGTTAACCGCTCAGCTGCCGTGGTGCCATATCTCAAACACACACTTTGATTGTGTAGAGCACTTTATATTTCTGACAGGTTGATTTACAAGTAGTTTAGATATTTTAAAATATATCAACATGTCTGCTATAGACAGTTAGATCAAATCTACCGTTAATCTAGATTCAAATCCCAACAGAGCATTTGAGGAATTTCAATCCAGCTGACCAGACAAATCTGGAAACAATGATAAACCAGAGCAAGTATTTGTAATGGTGACCAAAATCATCTGGATTTTTGTAAAAACTCATTCGGTTTATGACTGTTCTTTAGGGAAAGACAACTTCCATCCGTCCCCAGACAGGCCTAATATGACTTCAGATCCAGGCAAATGAGTTTACTCTTAATTATCCTTTGAAATCACTTGGCAAAACAACAATTCATTTTCAAGCAAATGCGTCATCATTAATGAGGAATGGCAATAATAGAAGATCTCCCCATTGAATCCCACATTCTACAAACTAACAGAGATGGTGTACCTGACTGTGCACTGAAGAACTGTGCTAATTATCCTGTACTATTATCCTGTAGCACTTAAATCCACAGTGATGACGTGCTTTGAGGGGCCGATCAACTCTTGCCTGATGAGTGACTTGGATCTGCTTCAACTTGCTTACCATCACAGCAGGTCAACAGCGGATGCCATTTCATTGGCTCTTCACTCGGCTCTGGAACATCTGGACAATGAAGAAAGATTCATTGGGATGCTCCTCATTGATTACAGCTCAGCATCCAACACTATCATCCTCTGGAAATTAATGCACTGTGAAGAGTATCCTGACTGGTTGCACCATGGCCTGGTATAGAAATACCAATGCCCAGGAATGGAAAAGCTGACAAAAAATGTGGTGGATACAGGCCAGTCTATCACAAGTAAAGCCCACTGCACCATTGAACATATCCAGAAGGACTGCTGCCATAAAAAGTAGCATCCATCATCAAAGACTCCCACCAACCGGGCCATATTCTCCTCTCACGGTCAGAAAGGAGGTACAGGAGCCTTATGTCCAACACCCCAGGTTCAGGAGCATACTTCAACTATCAGGGTCCTGAACAAGTGTGGATAACTTCACTCATCTCAAACCTGAACTGATCCCACAACTTATGGATACACATTCAAGGCCTCTAGTACTCATATTCTTAGTATTACTTATTTAACAATTTAATTATTATCATTTTTATTTTCACAATTTGTCTTATTTTGCCGTTAGTTGTTTGTCAGTCTTTGCTTGTGTGTAGCTTTTCATGGATTCCATTGTATTTCTTTGTTCTAGTGTGAATGCCTGCAAGAAAATGAATCTCAAGGTAATATTTGTTGACATAAGTACTTTGATAATAAATTTATTTTGAAAATTGGACTTTGAAATTTTGAAATATAAAATGAATTGCCACTAATAATACTACCCAGTTTTCCCAGCCTAAAAGAATATCTTTTTTTTCCAATCTTTTTATTGATTTTAGAAAGAAATGTGTATACAAACAGCAGGAGAATATCTCTGGGATATATGTCAATAGCAGTGCACACAGAAGGTAAAATAAACAATATCAGAATCACACATAGTGTTGATCCACAAAGTACAAATTTGATATAGAATGTATAGTTCTCCTCTTATCAATTTATGAAGAAAGGAAGGACTAGTAGAAATTTTTAAATAAAAGAAAAAAGAAAAAAACACTATTCTAAACAGAAAAAAAAGGACTGGGCAGTCCATCCTGAGAGAAAAACCAAGAGAAGCGAGAAACCTCTGATCAAATCCAGGGTTCTGAAAAAATAGCTGGAAGAAATCAGTAGAAAAATCAGATCATATGAAAATATTGAATAAAAGGTCACCAAACTTCTTCAAATTTAAAGGATGTATCCAATGTCCAACTTCTTATTTTCTCTAGACTTAACCAGGACATGATAGAGAAAAGCCAATAAAAGGTGGTAGGAGGGTTAGGGTCCCTCCATTTAAGTAAAATGGCTTTCCTAGTATCATTCGCTGCGCGGAAGCAGGAATATATCCTGCTTCCGATGGAATAATCCCAAAAATAGCTGTAAATAAGCTTGGTTGTAAATCCAGATCCAGCACTTTTGATAAGGTTTTAAAAACATCTTTCCAAAAATTCTCCAACTTTATGCAAGACCAAAACATGTGAGTTAAAGTGGCCACCTGAGTATTACATCTATCACAAATAGGATTAATATTGGGAAAAATTCGGGCTAATGTATCCTTTGGCATATGTGCCTGATGCACTACCCTGAACTGTATTAAGGAATGATGGGCACAAATAGATGAAGTATTTACCAGATGAAAAATTTTACTCCAGAAAGATTAATAGTCCCAAGTTGCAAATACATAGTAGCAATGATATCATATTGCCATTGTAATCAATGCATTCTTCTGAAAGTTCATAATAAATTAGAATAAAATTATAATACTGTAGGTGTATAATTTTGAAATAAAAGTTAAATGTGCTGTTGGCATTCCTACTCTGGCCTTATCTGCAAATCGTATTGGTAATAGAGAGACCTACTGGTCCTATCATCATCCTTTCTGTCTTTGGCACCATCTCTTTGTCATCAAAAACCATAATTTTCTGTGTTAGAAATTTGTTTCCTTCAGTTTTTCTCTCTCCTATCCATTTTTTCCTGTCTTCCGGTGTATTTGGTCAATAGCACTACATTGCCTTTGCATAAAAAGAAATAAACCGGAAATAAATAGCATTTTGCTTAGTTACTGGAATTTGCTCAATACAGAATTTACAGTCAAATTAACAATAATCCATGGATTTATTCTCAGCAGCTTGTATATTTTTAAGCTTTCTCCTGATGTTTCTCTTACATTTAACTTCATGAATCAACATTAAAAATTGCACATTCAGTAACAGCAATGGTAAAGTTGTGCAGCATTATTTCTTAATATTTTGCTTGGATTCAATTACCTTAAGGGTTAAGTTTGAATGAACTCTCTTCCTTCATGATAGAATTGGATTTGTCATCATGATTCGTGTCATGTATGACAAGCTTCTCATCATTATAAACAAGAGAAAATTTGCAGATGCTTGAAATCCAAGCAGCACACACAAAATTCTGGAGGAACTCAACAGGCCAGCCAATATCTATGAAAAAGAGAACAGTTAACGTTTTGGGCCGAAACCTTTTGGCAAGACCGAACAACACACACAAAATGCTGGAGGAACTCAGCAGGCAAGGCAGCATCTATGAAAATAAGTACAGTCCACATT
This sequence comes from Hemitrygon akajei, assembly GCF_048418815.1. Taxonomy (NCBI): domain Eukaryota; kingdom Metazoa; phylum Chordata; class Chondrichthyes; order Myliobatiformes; family Dasyatidae; genus Hemitrygon; species Hemitrygon akajei. Next base: position 58,243,734 of record NC_133125.1, read on the forward strand.
TCGGGTCAAAACTTTTCAGTAAGACTGAGCAACACACACAAAATGCTGGAGGAACTCAGCAGGAGAGGCAGCATCTATGGAAAAGAGTACAGTCGATGTTTCGGGCCGAAACCTCTTGGCAGGACTGAGTAACACACACAAAATGCTGGAGGAACTCAGCAGGCCAGGCAGCATTTTGTGTATGTTGTTCTCATCAATATAGGTGTGATTATTCATTATAATATTATAAGTTTTGTCCCAATCTAAATAAAAACTACTAGGTTTAAATACAGTTCAAGGGCATGAAATGCAGTCTCTAACACCAGTCTCCAAGTCCATTATTTTAATCTACAGCACGTTACTTGGAATATAGAAAGAATACTCAGAAATTCACCTAAAAGATAAAGACAAAGAAATAGACAATAAGGAACAGAATTGTTAAACCATTCACACATATTAAGCATAAAACCTCTGGTCCAGATCAATTGCATTCACATACACTAAAAGAAGCAAAAGCTGACTTGGCAGAGCCTTCTTTAGAAAAGGTTTCATCAGATAAAGGAGTAGAAGACAATGAATATAATTCCTTTCACTAAAAAGGGAGATGGAACAGGTTTAGGAAGCTATAGAACAAATTACTTAATGTCAATGGTAGAAAATACAGTAGAATCTTTACTCAAAGACATAATAGAAAATCTGGAGAAAGAATTATCAAAGAATAGTCAGCAAAGATTTCAAGAAGAAAGGGCATACTTGACCAATATGAATTAAAGCTTTGAAACAGTCTTAAGAGTTGTATAGCAGATGTATTATACTTGTATTTTAAAAAGTCTTTGATGTTGCACTGCATAAAGCAGAAGGAAGCAGGTCAAGTTGTAGAAGTGAGATCCAATTGGTTCAGAAACGGAGGAGAACCATTAAACATGACAGTATACTTAAATTGGAGCATGCTGATCAAAGTTGTTCCACAAGAATCACTGATGGGGCCACTGTTACTCATTATCTATGTAAATAATTTGGACAATAGAATCAGGAGAATAGTTTTAGTATTCCTAAATGGTAATAACATATTTAACCTGGGCACCATCGTTTGCCTTATTAGTGACTATCCTTTCATAACAAGGTTAGAGCTAATGAAAATCACAAAATATACCGAATAATTTCTTCAAAACAAAAATTGCAGGAAACACATGTACAGATAGCATTTGTGGAAAGAGAATTAAATGTTTCATTTCAAAGACCCTTTATCAAAAGTGGGTGACAAGGAAAATATTTAGTACAAAATTAAAGAGAGAGTGGGGACATATGGATAGGACAAAAGGAATATCTTTGACAGAGTGAAGCCAAAAGTGCCATGGGGATGTTGTTAAAAAGCAACTGCTTATAGATTAATTAAAGAGAAACAGAGGAAAAGAAAATAGAATGTAAAAGATATGAAATGCAGGACAAAGTTATTGAAAATGTTCAGCAGGTCTTGTAGTCTTATAGGTATCATTGGCAGGTCTTATAGTGAGAAACAAATGCTGGTTTAATATACTTACAACAGAATTGGCTGATTCTCTCGCAAGCTAGGAAAGTGAGTCTGTAGAAATTGTTGAGTCTGGAAGGCAGCTGTATGCCCAGACAGCCAATTCTCAAGCTTCTAATGGGTATGATTAGAACAGTGTAGGTATCCGTGGTCAGATTGATTAGAATGGGAGTAGGAAAGAGTATTAAACTAACTGGTAACTCAAACCTCAGGGTCACCTCTATGGACTGAATAAAGATGATCTGCAAAGCAGTCATTCAATTTAAGTTTCATTTCCCCAGTGTAGAGTTAACCACATTCTGAGTTGCATGCCAGATCGGAGGGTGGCTAAGTGAACAGGAAATACCTAATAAAGTGGCCACTGAGTGTATGTTTGTGGTCTTCTGCTGCAGTAGCCCAGTCACTTCGAGGCTCAATGTGTTGTGCATTCAGAGATGCTCTTCTACTGTTGTAGCACCTGGCTATTTGAGTTGCCTTCTTGTCATCTTAGAACCAATTTGACCATTCTCCTCTGACCTCTCATTACCAAGGCACTTTTACCTCCAGAATTGCTGCTCACTGGATTTTTGTTTGTTTTTTTGCACCATTCTCTGTAATTTCTAGAGACTGCTGTGCATGAAATTCCTAGGAGAGCAGCAGTTTCTGAGATACTCTAACTACCACGTCTGGCACCAACAATCATTCTGCAGTCAAAGTCACTTAAATCACATTTCTTCCCCAATCTGATGTTTGCTCTGAACAACAATGAAACCTCTTGATCATGTCTGCATGCTTTTAAGGATTAAGTTGCTGCCTCAGGATTTGTAACAACAAGCAGGTGTGCAGGTGTACCTAATAAAATGGCCACTGAGTGTAGATGAAAGGCCTGCTGTGTCCTTGATGGGAAGGGAAGAGATAAAAGACAGGGGCCACATCACCTTGTATGGAAAAGAGCCGTGAAAAGGGGACCGATTGGTAGAAATGAACTCTTTGACTAGAGTTTTATAAAAGGAAACCCTGAAAGGAGAGGGGAGTTGAAAGCATGCCTGGTGATGGAATCTTAGAAGTTGATTTAGAGTATTTAGGTTTTTTTTTCACAGTCCTTTTGCAATAAGGACTTTATCTTCTGATCCAAAAGTATAGAAGATTGAGATGATCAGTGGTAAGAAACATTCCTACACACCGTAGTATCTCATTCAGTGGTGAATCTGTGGAATTCTCTGCCACAGGAAACAGTTGACGCCAGTTCATTGGCTATATTTAAGAGGGAGTTATGTATGGCCCTTGTGGCTAAAGGGATCGGGGGGGGGGGGGTATGGAGAGAAGGCAGGTATAGGGTTCTGAGTTGGATGATCAGCCATAATCATACTGAATGGCAGTGCAGGCTCGAAGGGCTGAATGGCCTACTCCTGCACCTATTTTCTATGTTTCTATGTTTCTATACTATCCCGACAGAAATGTAACTGTAATTGTACAACCATGGATACATTGCATTTTATCCAGAAGATGCAATGCAGTGAGCAGCAAAGATGTTTTCATCAGCCTATGATCTTCAAGTCATGAAACAACACATATTATACTAACACCATCACCTATGTGGTCAATTTCCAAATTGCATGACAGAGGCATGACCAGTTATTCCTGACATTCAGTTGGCAAGTTATCTTTAACAAGTACCCCACATTCAATGGTCACCATTCATTTGAAATTCATTTAGACCACCTAGATAAATACCTGGCTATAAATTCAATTCACAGTGCGAATATGCTGTGAAAAGTGGCTCACCTCCTGACATCCCAAAGTCACGCTGCAATCAACAATCATGATGGAATATTCTCCACTTGCTTAGTTGGTGGTACTAGCAACTCTCAAAGAGCTGAGAACCTTCTAAAACAAAGCTGCCTATTATAGGTTTGGCAACCTATTAATCATCCTAAGCTTTCTTTCCCTGTGCCACAAACAAACAGTGACTACACTATTAACATCTACAAAATGCACTGCAATAACTTATTCAGCTGGTCCCACAGAACTTCCCAAAACCACAACTGCTACCATGAAGAAAGACAGGGATAGTAGGTGCATAGCAGATCCAGAGTGGGTGCAATTCCACCATCTGCAGTTCATAAGTCACATAACTATACTGATCCAGAAATATTTTGCTTCATTTTCACTGGGTCTATTTCCTGGAGCCTCTCCCCACCCCTTCCCTGGTAGCAGTGGAGAGCATCTTCACCAAGAAGACTAGTGGTTCAAGAAGGTGGATCACCACAACCTTCTCTAGTGCAACGATGGATTGCCAACATTACCCAGATCCTGAAAGTTGATTAAAAATTATCCACATGAAATTCTGCCATAGACTGCTTACCATCCTAATTGTTATTAAAAATGGACAACCAATGGGAACTTTTCTAGTGATGCACATATTCCATATGCAATTCCAAATAGTTGCAATAATTGCAACTTCCTGCAGAGCAGCCTTTTAGACAAAACATAATTCATCTATGATATGTTGATGGCACAGGGGTAAATAGTTATACTACGCACAGTTATTTATCAAGTCAACTGACTTGTCCTTAATGACACTGAGCTGTTTGAATGCAGTTGGAGCTTCAGCCCTTCAGGCGGATTGATAGGACTCTATCACACCCTATCTTGTGATTTGTATGCCATTGTGAGGTGTTGGAAGATAGGAAATAAGATATTTTCTGCAGAAGTCCGTAGTTCAGCATTTCAGTGAAACATCCAAACTTATCACAGCATTGTAGCTGAAACAAAAGTAGCATTTGAAACATCAGTTCTATTGATATATTGTCTATTTAAATCATGACTTCTTTAGCTAACTACAAAATCAACCTTTATTCTTTCATGATAAAGCTGCCACCAGTGCTTCAAAGTCAATTACAAATCACTTTATGTCAACACTAAGATGTCACAATCGGTAGAATTTGAGCAAGGATTCAAAATTTAAATATGGAGTCAAAATTAAGAGATTTTTTTTGAACTTTTGATTCTTTTTGTCACAAATTCTGCCATCCTTGTTGATATGGATCCAAGCATGGGCATGTTGCTCGGACACTCAGTGGTTTAACAGATATGCACTGGATCCAATAAATCAGTCTCAGCACAAGACAGGTGTTCAAGAAGATGTGAGGTTCAGGATAAGCACATTCCCAGAAAGAAAATTGGCGGGTCTGCTGAATTCGGAGATCCCAACTTAAAAGAGGGTAATATAGACAAAATAGAGCTTATTTTGCAGATTGAATAAATTCTGTGTGGGGAAAAAGGCGTAGTGGTAAAACAAAAAAACGGAAAATAGGAAAGAAAAGATAGGGCATGAGAAAATACTGACAAAACATAAATATCAAAACAATAACTCTAGAAAGATTATGGCCTGACATGTGGTATATGGAGCTATAGGATATTGTAGATAGAGGACAGATTCTTGATAGTAATGCAGCTGTCTTTCGGGACACCACCTCACTTTTTTAATAAACGGTATTTCTGTTTTTGCACATTTTAAAAATCTATTCAATATACATAATTGATTTACTTGTTTATTTATTATGTTTTATTTATTATTTTTTTTCTCTTTCTGCTAGATTATGTATTACATTGAACTGCTGCTGCTAAGTTAACAAATTTCACATCGCATGCCAGTGATAATAAACCCGATTTTGATTCTGATTCTAATTCATAAAGGTAGGTTGGCTCTGATGTTATAGGTAAGAAAATGTGTGGAATATTATGTGTGAGAAGTATAAAAGTGAGAAAGTACTTAAGGGTACCCTGCAAAAATGTGATATGAATTACAGACCATAATCTGACACAATGTTCACCAGAAAACCATGGATCCTGAAAGCATGGTGCAGGAAAAGTTCATCTGTCTCTGCCACCGATGGCAGTCTGTCCAAGGTGATGAGTTTACAGGCCTTTGAAAAATGATCCACAATTACCATGATAACGGTCTTCCCCTTGGAAGTAAGAAGACCCGTGACAAATCCATGGAGATGTGGGCCCATGGTCTTTCTGGAACAGGTAGAGGGTGAAGGAGCCTTGAGGATGGGTGTGAGGGCTCCTTGTATCGGGTGCACACTCTACATGCCTGCATGTATTGATGGACCTCCCTCGCCATTCCAGGCCACCAATATCTTCTCTTAATGAACTCGAGGGTCCTGGCAACCCCTTGATGAGTGGTCATTCTTGATACATGTCCCCATAGAAGAACCTGAGACCAGATGGGATTAGGAATGAACAGCCAACCTGAACGGCTATTCTGAGGAATCCCCCTTTGTGCCTGAGCCTTGTGAACAAGTATGCTGATTCCCCAATAAATGTGTACTATCACATTGGCTTGGGGCAAATTGGTGGAATATTGCTCTTCTCATTCAGATTCATCAAACTGTTGGGACAAGACATCTGGCTTCTGGTTCTTTAACCCTGGTTGATAGGTCAGGACAAATTTAAACATTTAAAGAAGAAGAAACCACCTGGAATTTGGTCTCTTGGCCTCCTGAATATAATCCAGGTTCTTGTGGTCTGTCCATGCAATAAAAGGGTCCTTGGTCCCCTCAAGCTAATGATGTCATTCCTCCAACCCAACTTGACCATGAGAAGCTCTCTATTTCCAATGTCATAGTTCATCTTTGCTGGGGATAGCTGACTGGAAAAAATGCATACAGATGCAGTTTATTGTCCAAAGATATCCGTCCGCTGAGACAACACTGCACCGACTCTAACATCTGAGGCATCCACGTTCACGGTGAAGGGAAGGTCTGGGCTAGGTTCAACCAAAATGGAAGCTGTTATGAACTGTTAAGCTCTGTGAAAACAGCCTCTGCTTTAGTAATCTAAACAAAAGGACCCATGGATTTTTTGGTTAGTGCTATCAGCAGAGCCACCACTGAGATGAAGTTTCTGATGGACTTTTGATAAAAGTTAGCAAATCCTGGAATTGGTAGTCTTGTTTCACACTGGATGGTTGTGCCACTCTCTGACAGTCTCTAGTTTTACTAGGGTCCATCTTGAGATTGACATTAAAGATAATAAACCCAAAAACAAAATGGTGATTATGTGAAATTTGGTCTTCTCCAGCTTGATGCAAAGTCCATGATCAAGAAGCCTCTCTAGAATATCTCTGACATGAGCAACGTGCTCCTCCATGGACTTCGAGAAGATCAGGGCGTCATCCAAGTAAACAAAGATGAACTTATGGAGAGCATCATGGAGCATGCTATTTATAAAGGCCTGGAAAACTGCTGTCACATTCACAAGGCTGAAGGGCAAGAGCAAGTACTCACAGTGCCCTATCTTTGTGTTCCACTCATCACCCTCCCTTATATGAACCAGACTGCACACACATCCCAAGTCTAGCTTTGAGAATTCTCTTGCTCCTTGGAGAATCTTGAAGGCAGTGTTCATGAGTGGAAGAGAGCAATAATTCTTGACCATTATGCCATTCCACCCTCTATAGTTAATAAGTGGATGGAGGTTCCCTCCCTTTTTTTGTACAAAGAAGAAGCAAGCTGGAGAGGTGGAGGCCTGAATGAACCCCAGGGCAAGAGCCTCCTTAGTATTCCTCTCCATAGCGCTACTCTCTGAGCCTGAGAGTGTGTATAATTAAGTCCAGGGAGGGCACCAGGTAGTAGATCTATTGCACAATCATAGGGTCAGTGCAGTGGAATGAGTTGTGGCCTTTCCCTTCCAAATTCTTATAGACAGAAGGGATTTCTACCAGCTTGGGTGCTTCAATTACCCCAGAACTTCACTCTGATGATGACTCCTGAGGCTCCTAATGTAGCAGATGTGATTCAGCAGACCTCAGAGTCTCCTCCATACTCCACAAGAGTCATTACTGAAAACTGAGGCCAAATCTCAGTCAGAATCCTCATCCGTCTCCTCAGACACTGGCAGTGAGGCACAACGAACGGACCTTGTGCTCCTGGGACTAGGCTCCAAAGGTCTCCATTTTTGAGCCTTCCCCTTAGACAGTACCCGGCAACTGGAGAACCTTGGCTTAGCTGCTGGAGTTCCAGACTGGGCACCTGACTAGACACCTGGTTCCAGTGCAACCCTGACTGGGCAGGATCGAGACTTTGGCTGGAGCTAGCTCTGCCCTTGAAGGCAGGAATGGGTTTCCTGAAGGCTCCAGGTACCCCAAACAGAAATCTGCCCCCTTGTCGGCTGTTGGTCTTGGGACAGTCTGGGGGTTGGTACGCCTAGCCAAAAGCATACCTTCTTGCAGTGACTGAACCATATAGTGATCCTCCCTTCCTTCCGGTTCATGGAAGGGCTATGCTGGGACAGGCAAGGGTACCCAAGGATAGGATCAGGGGTATGTAAGGAGACTCAGTGATAGAGAAACTAATGTCCTCCACGTTATCTACATCCGCAAGACCAATATCTGCAGCCAGATCTGCCCGTAACCAAGTGGAGCGCAGTCCAAGACTGCAGTGGGCATGGGCTGGCTCAACTCCAGCAGTGATTTGTTGAGTCAATGGGTGAAGCACAAGTCCAGGAAATTTCCAGCTGCCCCAGTGTCCAAAAATGCATTCACCTCTCATGGGTTCATCCCCAGGGAGATCTCTGCACTTAACAGCTGCAGCTTCAGACATTTGGCTTGTATGTGACCTGCTTCCCCACAGTAATAGTCAGATGCCGGAACCTCTCATTGGAGAGATACTTACGCAGCCAGTTTGCATGGACCTGACAGGATCCTGAGCAGGAGATTGGCTGGTCAAGGTTTGAGATCAGGGAATGACACTATGATGTGTTAAGGCTGGGCTCGGGTTAGTCCTCTTCAACCTCTTGATATAGTCCCACTTATGCTCTCTGCTGGCTCTCCCAAATCATAGGCATCCTTCAGTTTGTCACGGAATCCATGGTGGTATAGGGTGGCCAAGGCCTCCCCGTTCCGGCCATTCTCTTGGGCCAAGTTTAAATCTTCATCACACTGTCGAAGCCTCGTCTGGAACATCTTCCTCATGGCATCCATGAATTTCTCTGAATCTGAGCAAATCTGACCTTCGTTCCCAATGTGCGGTGGCCCAGGCCAGGGCTCTTCCAGTCAGAAGAAAGATAATGAAGGCCACCTTTCTGTGCTCTGAAGGCTGGAGTTTGAACCCCAACAAGGTTTGAGCCTGGGTCACCATCAAATCTCTCCAGGGTTAGAAGATGTATTGGCTCTGTAGCAGGACTGACTGGCTCTCCCTTCCAAAAATTGACCAATGGCTACCTGGAGGATGTGTATCTCCAGGCCATCTGGAAATATTTTTCACTGTGGCCAGTCACAGTGGATGAAATACTCTGATACCCCACTGTGTCCGTACCAGTTCAATCATACAGTGACAGGAGTCCTTGACGAGGATGTTTTAGACCCGAATGCTGGTGTATCCGAGGCTGGGATCGAGATACAGTATCAAACTGAATCAAGAACTGAGCACAAAAGAAATGCTAGACTGTACCTCTAGTAGGGCTTTTGATCGAGCGCTGAAACTCATTTCAGGGACTCTTTAACTACTCAATTCTTGACACTCAAAAAATGATTGGCAATTAGCAGTACAGCTCTGAATCTCTAAAGGTGCTACACCAGTTATCCATATTCCGGGGAGTTAGAGCTTCTAAACCCCGGAAGCGGGCACAGTTGGATACATATACAGCCGGTTCAAGTAAGGGGAAAAATCACAGAGACTCCAACTTTCTTTTTCCAGTCACCTCCGGCTACACAAATCCAGTAAAACTTGACTAATTTTGTACTGCTAATCAAAAAGAAAGGAATAAACTGAGAAATTACAGCCAGTTGGTTTACTTTTGGATGTGGGCAAATTGTTAGAATGAATTCACATGGCCAGTATAAAACTTCATTCAGAAACGGATGAATTAATCAAGGACAGTCAGTACAGATCTAAAGGAAAGTTCAGGCTTGTTAACTTCACTGAATATGTTGAGGCAGTAACAAGGAGTGTTACAGTAATAAGGCAGTGTCTTTGATATGGTCTACATAGACTTCAGTTAGGATCTTGACAAGGTCACAGCAGGAGCCAATGTATCTGTTCTCCATTTGTTGTGTATTTTGTGTTGTGCATTTATTATGTTTATTATGGTAACTAGCCTCATTAATGGGGGTGTGGTAAAAACAAAGCAATTAAGTTACGTACTCTTAATATTTTGTGGCAGTTTGTGGCTTGGGACCAGCAGAAGTCATAGCTTTGCTGACCACTTAATATTGTTTCAGGATTGTGTGTTTGTTAATTGCTAATAAAGGACCAAAGTACGAAATTTAACTCTTTGGAACAGTCATTTCATTGGAGCTGAGGGTGCATCATGCAAGTACAACAACCGTGTGGCAGCCACAGGGTAACAGCAGTGGTCTTCTTTTGATTTTGTATTAGTTTTAGCCATTACATCTTGTCAGCAAAGATTTTGACAGTTATACATCAGCGGTTGGATGTGTCTGAGAAACTGGAAGCACCATCCTGGAGCAGCTTGTGGCAAGTGACATCCTTTTTTATTCTTTCCCGCTGTATGTTTGGATTTGAAACACAGTTCTGAAGTGGTCAATACTGCTGTGCCCAACTGGAAAGCTCTATCGTGGTGTTTGCCTGAAGTGTTCAACCCTTGAATCTGTTAAAATGCTGAAGAATTGAAATAACTGGTTCCATTGTTGAAAAGCTGAACTGTTTTGTCTCGTTTGCGCACTTGGAAGACAAATGAGTTCAGCTGGAAGCAGTGACCTTGAACCCAAGACTAAGTGAGAAATTAAATAATCATGTAACGTTGAAGGTAAGTTCCCTGGGAGAAACTGAATGGTTACAAAGACAAAAACAAGCTGTGACTACTTATAAAGTTGAAGACAGCATGCCTAATGTGTATGAAGTACTTTCTGCAAGACGTCCCATGCGTCTGATACCACATCAGAATGGAGGCTGATGCAGCAGAGTTATACACAAGACAACAGTATTGAGGGATAAGCATGCCTTAGAGGAAAAGGTAGAACAGTTTTAAAGAGACCAGGAACAACAGGAAGAACAGCTTTGGAGAAATCAGGAAGAACAGGGAGAGCTATTTCGAAGACATTTTTAAAAATGTATTAATTTACGGAAAACACACACAAAATGCTGGTGGGACACAGCAGGCCAGGCAGCATCTATAAGGAGAAGCACTGTCGATGTTTCGGGCCGAGATCCTTCGGCAGGACTGACGAAGTATCTCGGCCCGAAACGTCGACAGTGCTTCTCCTTATAGATGCTGCCTGGCCTGCTGTGTTCCACCAGCATTTTGTGTGTGTTGTTTGAATTTCCAGCAACTGCAGATTTCCTCGTGTTTGCTCTTTTATTTACGGAATGTGGGCAGAGCCAGCTAAGTCAGCATTTGTAGCCCACCCTAGTTGCCTTGAGAAGATGGTGATGAGCTGCCTTCTTGAACCGCTGCAGCCCCTGAGGTGTAAGTACACCAACAGTGCTGTTTGGGAGGGAATTCCATGATTTTGACCCAGTGTCAATGAAAGAACTGTGATATATTTCCAAGTCAGGGTGTTGAGTGACTTGGAGAGGGATTTCCGGGTGGTAGTGTTCCCAGGTACCTTTGTTCTTGTCCTTCTAGATGGTAGTGGTCGTGGATCTGGAAGGGCCTGCATTACGAACTTTGGTGTGTTGTTGCAGTGCACCTTGTAGATAGATAGATAGATAGATACTTTATTCATCCCCATGGGGAAATTCAACATTTTTTCCAATGTCCCATACACTTATTGTAGCAAAACTAATTACATACAATACTTAACTCAGTAAAAATATGATATGCATCTAAAATCACCCTCTCAAAAAGCATTAATAATAGCTTTTAAAAAGTTCTTAAGTAGTTTACTTAAATACATTGAGTCCTAACCCCTGCACTTTAACATATCTTACTCCTGGCGGTTGAATTGTAAAGCCGAATGGCATTGGGGAGTATTGATCTCTTCATCCTGTCTGAGGAGCATTGCATCGATAGCAACCTGTCGCTGAAACTGCTTCTCTGTCTCTGGATGGTGCTATGTAGAGGATGTTCAGGGTTTTCCATAATTGACCGTAGCCTACTCAGCGCCCTTCGCTCTGCTACCGATGTTATACTCTTCAGTACTTTGCCCACGACAGAGCCCACCTGCCTTACCAGCTTATTAAGACGTGAGGCGTCCCTCTTCTTAATGCTGCCTCCCCAACACGCCACCACAAAGAAGAGGGCACTCTCCACAACTGAACTATAGAACATCTTCAGCATCTCACTACAAACATTGAATGACGCCAACCTTCTAAGGAAGTACAGTCGACTCTGTGCCTTCCTGCACAAGGCATCTGTGTTGGCAGTCCAGTCTAGCTTCTCGTCTAACTGTACTCCCAGATACTTGTAGGTCTTAACCTGCTCCACATATTCTCCATTAATGATCACTGGCTCCATATGAGGCCTAGATCTCCTAGATCTAGGTAGTACACACACTGCAACTGTTCATCAATGATACAGGGATTGGATGCTTGTGGAAGGGGTACCAATCAAGTGGGCTGTTTTGTACTGGATGGTGTCAAGCTTCTTGAGTGTTGATGGAGCTGCACTCATCCAGGCGAGTGGTGAGTATTCCATTACACTCCTGAGCTGAGCCTTGTGGATGGACGACAGGCTCTAGGGAGTCAGGTAGTGAGTTTTTCACTGCAGGATTCCTAGCCTTTGACCTGCTCTGTTAGCCACAGTGTTTCTATGGTTAGACCAGTTGTTTCCTGTCAATGGTAACCCCCAGGATGTTGACTGTAGGAGATTCAATGATGGTGATGCCACTAAGTGTCAAGGGATAATGATTAGAGCCTCTCTTTTTGGAGATGGTCATTGCATGGCACTTATGTGACTCGAATATTACTTGCCACTTGTCAGCCCCAGCCTGGATATTGTCCAGATCCTGCTGCATTTGGTTATGAACTGCTGCACTATCTGAGGAGTCATGAATGGTGCAGAACATTGTGCAGTCATCTGCAAACATCCCCACTTCTGACCTTATGATAGAAGGAAGGTCATTGATGAAGAAGGTTGGTCCTAGGACACTTCTCTGAGGAACTCGGGCAGTGATGGCCTGATGATGAGATAATTGACGTCCAACCATCAGAGCCATCTTCCTTTGTGTCAGGTATGATTCTAACCGGCGGAGGGTTTCCCCCGTGAATCCTATTGACTCCACTTTAGCTGGGGCACCTTGATTCCATACTCTGTCAAATACTGGCTTGATGTCGAGGGCTATCACTCTCACCTCACCTCTGGTATTTAGCTCCTTGGTTTATGTTTGGACTGAGGATGTGATGAGGGCAGGAGCTGAGTGGCCTTGACAGAACCCAAACTGGACATCTGTAAGCAGGTTATTGCCGAGTAGATGCTGCATGATAGCACTGTTGATGACCCCTTCCATTACTTTGCTGATGACTGAGAATAGGCTGATAGGGCAGTAATTGGTTGTGTTGAACTTGTCCTGTTTCTTGTGTACAGATCATACCTGGCTAATTTTCCACGTTGCCAGGTAGATGCCAGTGTTGTAGCTGTACTGGAGTAGCTGGGCTAGTGGCATGGCAAGTTCTGGAGCAAAAGTCTTCAGGACTATTGCCGAGATTTTGTCTGGGCCCACAGCCTTCGCAGTGTCCAGCTGTTTCTTGATATCACGTGGAGTGAATCAGATTGGCTGCATACTGACATCTGGGATGCTGGGGACTTCTGAAAGAAGCCAAGCTGGACCATCTACTCGACACTTCTGACTGAATGTTGTTGCAAGTGCCTCAGCTTTATCTTTTACACAGGTGTGCTGGGCTCCTTTATCATTGAAGATGGGAGTATTTGTGGAGCCTCCTCCTCCAGTGAGTTGTTTGATTGTCCATCACCATTCACAGCTGGATGTGGCAGGACTACAGAGCTTAGGCCTGATCCGTTGGTTGTGGAAGCATTTAGCTCTATTACTTGCTGCTTAGGGTGCTTGTCATGCAAGTAGTCCTGTACTGTGGCTTCACCGGGGTAATGCCTCATATTGAGATATGCCTGGTGTTGTTCTCGGCATGTCCCCCGCACTCTTCATTGAACCAGGGTTGATCCCCTGGCCTGGTGGTAATGTTAGAGTGGGGGATGTGCCGGGCCATGAGGTTACAGATTGTAGTTGAGTACAATTCTGCTGCTGCTGATGGCCCACAGCGCCTCGTAGATGCCCAGTCTTGGGCTGCTAGATCTATTCGAAGTCTATCCCATTTAGCACGGTGGTAGTGCCACACAACATTGCAGAGGGTTTCTTCAATGTGGAGACAGCATATAGTCTCCACAAATACAGTGCAGTGGTCACTTCTACCAATGCTGTCATGGACAGATACTTCTGCAGCAGGCAGGATGGTGAGAGTGAGGTCAAGTGTGTTTTTCCCTCATGTTAGTTCCCTCACCACCTGCTGTAGTCCCAGTCTAGTAGCTCTGTCCAGTAGGACCTGACCAGCTCGGTCCAGCCCTTGCCACCCTCCATGCCTCCTCCAAGTTCTGCTCAACATGGAGAAGTACTGATTCATCAGCTGAGGGAGGACAGTACGTGGTTTCCTTGCCCATGTTTAGCCTGGTGCCATGAGACTTCATGGGGTCCAGAGTTGATGTTGAGAGTTGCCAGGGCAACTCTCCCTCTACTGTACACCACTGTCCCGCCACCTCCGCGAGGTCTGTCCTGTTGGATGGAGCAGCTTAAGCTGCAAGAAGAAATTGAAACCAGAGTTAAAGTGCTAAGAGCTTTACGTACAGTGGATGCTAAAGGTGCTCCAGCAAAGCAGTTCCATGGTGAAAGTTCCAACACTGACATGGAACAGAGAAAATCCAGCACACTCAATGTCAATGTAGATAGACTTGAGAAACAAAAGTTGATGAGCCATGAGTTTGAACAACAAGGGGTAGTTCAGAGGGCACACCCTCAACCTATACCAAGGAGGTATTCTAAACCTATGCCATATCCAAAAGCAGAAGTTGCTTATGGGAAAATCAATTTACAGTATGGTGACACTTGTGTTTCAGATTAGAAAGGTCTAAATGCCATGATGGAGACCATAAGGACACAAAAGGAAATAACAAGCATAGTGATGCAACAACGCATTGCTATCTGCTTAAAAGAGAGATTCAAATCTTCGATGGCAATCCTTTTCAGTATCATTCATTTATGAGGGCTTTCAAGAATAACATGGAAGGCAAGATCATGGTGACCATCTCTATTTTCTCAAACAGTACACTGGAGGTTATCCTAGAGAGCTTGTCAAAAGTTGCCAGTGTGTTAGTCTGGAGGAAGGATAGCTAAAGGCCGAAGCTTTACTACAGGAACATCTTGGTGATGAGCACAAAGTTGCTGTGGTCTATATGGCCACTTATCAAATTAAAAGATGGGAAAGTTCTTCAAGATTACATTTTTTTTCTTAAAAGTCTTTACAATGCTATGGACGACATTTAGGCCATGCATGAATTGGACATGCCTGCTGATATGAAGATTGTTGTAAAGAATTTGCCTGATAAACTTTGGAAAAAATGGTGATCGTTTCTGTATAAACTGCAAGAAAGGCACAATCATAAGGTTACTTTCAGTGATATTGCTGATTTTATTGAACGGCAGGTAAAGATTGCTACACATCCAGTGTTTGGAAAGAAATATGATGCGACATCACCAACAAAACTGGATTACAAATTCGTTCTTAAATTAGTGGCTTTGCCACTACTGTGGCTACTGTAGAAAATGAAGCTGAAACTGATCCCAGAGCTGATGAAAAGGGTGCAGATTCGAAACAAGCCGTGAATGAAGCAAACACAGCAATGAGTACAGCCATGGTACCTAATGGCCTTACCGGGGCTGGTGATCTTGATTGTAAACTTCCTATAATCCCAATTAAGGTGAAGTCTAAGAGTAATGAAACAGTGGTTACTTACACTTTCCTAAATCAAGAAAGTACAACAGTGTCTACACATTGGGCCTCATGAACAAGCTCAACCTGACAGGAAAAGGAATACACATTCTCTTACGCACCGTGGGTCAAGAGAAGGTCATGTGTAGCTATGCCTTTTCAGGATTGGAGGTGGCTGGCGGAGGTAGTGAAAACTATTGTGAACTGCTGAACTATTTGCCTGAAATCGAGCTGTTGATAGGTATGAATATACCCCAGGCATTGGAGCCGTTGCAAGTGATTCACAGTGTTAATGATGGACCTTATGCAATCAGAACAACTCTCGGTTAGACTGTTCATAAACTATTGAAAGGAGACTGCAGTGGTGGAAGAGACTGCACTCTTCCAGCTGACAATTAATGGACTTCAGTTTTGCGCTTGGATGAGCTTCGGCAGCGGCAATTCAAAATAGATTTTTCTGAATGCAGTCAAGAGGGAGAACCTGGTTTGGCAGGAGAAAATCAAAATCCAGGTAAGACTGCTTATCAAAAGAGGACACTTGCGTAAATGTTGAAATTTCATGTCTCCTTTTTTTTTCATTACAAAATCCTTTATTACAAATATCGGTGCTATAAAATATATACAAAACAGTGGCAAACACAATTACTTCACTACAACTAGACAATAGACATTACACCAAAATGTTGCCAGCTCTATCCATGATGGCAGTTACACTCCACGGAGCCCAACGGTCTCGAAACTCCTCTAAGGTTGCCGTGGACTGCGCGTGTTCTTTTTCTATATTTACCTGGGCACGAACATACCCTCTAAACATTGCCAGGCAGTCTGCCCGGGGAGATCCTCCCGCCACCCATTTCCAAGACCCTCGGATGGTGGATTTCGCCAGCCCCAGGAGCAAGTTGACTAGGACATCCTCATCCCTCCATGCCCCCTTCCTTACTGGATGACCATATATAAATAGGGTGGGGCTAAAATGCAGCCAGAAGGCGAGAAGCAGCCCACGCAAATATGCAAAAAGAGGCTGCAGCCTCGTGTACATGTGGTACACAGTCTCCTCCAGCCCGCAGAAGTGGCATGCGGTGGGAGATCCGTATACAAACTAAAAAACTTATTGCAGGGCACCACTCTATGCAGCACCCTCCAGCCGAGATCCCCCAGGTGTCTCCTGTGTCTTAGTAGCATGTAGTGGTAATTATTGTAATATAATAAGTAAGCATCTGGAATATGGGAGCCATGTATCTGTTCTCTATCTGTTTTGTATTCTGTGTTGTTCGTTATAGTAACTAGTCACATTAGTGGGGGCAAGGTAAAAGCAAAGCAAATAAGTTACGTATTCTTGCTTATTTCACGATAGTCTGTGGCCTGGGACTGGTGGAGGTCATATCTTTGCTGACCAATTGATATCGCTTAAAGATTGTATGTTTGCTAATTGCTAATAAAAGATCAAAATAAGGAATTTGACTGTTTGGAACACTTATATCATTGGAGCTGAGGAAGTATCATGCATGTGTAACAAACCCATGGCTGTCGTAGGCTAGCAGCAATAGCTTTGCTTTGATTTTGGATTAGTCACTCATAGCAGCCTGATCAAAAATGTAATGGTGAGTGAGGTGTAAGGAAGTGTTACCATTTTTTTGAGTTTATCGGTAACAGAAGGCTATAACCAGTGGAATTCCACAAAATTCACTCAGCTTTTCAAAATATAAACCAAATATTTACAGTTAAGCTTACAGTTGATAGGGAAATTAGGATGTGGTTGACAGATGGGACGAAAGCTTTTGGCTTCAGAAAGATGTTGAGGGTCTTAGCAGCTGACCAGAAAAATGGCCAATAGAAATTATTCCAGAGAAGTGTGAGGTAATGTAATTGGCAAAAGGCAACAGGCAATAAATGGGATATTATTGACAAGTGTGGAGAAACAAAATGACTTGGGAGCAGTGAAGGTAGATAAAGTGCTTATAACATTATATAGGGTGCTTTCCCTTTATCATATTATAGCATAAGATATACAAGCAAGGAGGTTATGCTTGAATTGTACACAATGCTTGTTAGGTCACAACTTAAGTACAGTATTGTGTATATTGCTGGCTACTACATTTCAACAAAATTATTCCTTCTGTTTAATAATTGATGACTCCTCTGCTGGCCTTTGGTGTCTATTGTGTATTTGCTTTGCCATTGCAAAGATTAGAGGTTGAGATAGTCTGGAAATGACTGCAAAATTTGATTTTGCTTTTGTGAAGGCTCCATTCTGATCACTCTTTCAAGTGCAGGTAATGATGCAAACTCTTTACATGATAGGAAGTTTCTTGCAGGAAAATGGCAATGGTTTGAAAGGGGTTGGTCGCTGTGAGATGTCTTGGCTTGCAGTGACTGGCAGATACAACCATGATTTATAATTGACAATGATACTTCTATATGATTCTGGAACCTCTAATTACCTGGCCACCTCTTTACATCTCAGAGCATATCATAAAACAATACTTTGTCTGGTTCTGTAAAAAGTAAAGCCATAAGAATTGCATTTTATGTTGAAATTTAGAATATGTTTATTTAATACCTAATTTTTGAAAAAGTCTTGTCATACACTTAAATGCAACTCCCACTTTATGTTTTTATTTAAGAGGATCAATACCCCAATGTGACTTCCTATATTGTTTTTAAATATTGGAAATTCCACAGGATCAATGACAGGAATAAAATAATACATTCATACCAAGGGATCGTCCAGCTTCTCAAAGCAACAGTTGCATCGTGCACTAAATTCACATAAACAACAGTCCCCTTCTCACAGGGGAAAGTAAATTAATATCAAATTTATAAGGAGAATTTTAATAGTTTAATTAAAGCTTCATTCAATAGATTGGAACCAGCCTGCTTCTCTGTGCTCCGTGGGGGTGAATAGTGATCTGTGGTAATATGATGATATAAAATGGAAGCGACATGAAGAAGTAGTATAGTGAAAAGATAATAGTTGCTTCTGCAGCAATCAGATGACCAAGACATTAGGAGGGTCCAACAATGAAAAATCATTTGTGCTTTTCACAGATGTGAAATGCTGCCACAATGGAATTTCTGATCATGCATCCCTGCATCATTTCACTAACTGCTGTAATTGATTAATTTATATCTTAAGAGCTTTGTATTGCCTAGCAATAGGTATATGCAAACAGCCATTAACCCTTGAGCTAGTTCCTAAATTCAATTAAGTACATAGTGGTCTATACTTGAGCTTAATTTATCCATGTTCTAGGTCCTTTGGTAACTTGTCATTTTTTCTTAAATTGTGATATGTTGATTTATTTAAATCTCAATTGTTCACATTCTCTTTTGTAAAGGCCATCATATTTTGCCATGTACTTTTAAAACTTTGGTCCAAAACAGCCTACCTTTAATTTTAAGCTTTTCTAAATTGTTCAACTGAGGGAAGAAATGTTCTGTTTCCAAATTAGAGAAAATATTCAAGCTTAAGGCCTTCATTTACAATTAGCCCCCAAACGCTGGATCTATCCAAAACATTGCACTTGCTCAAGTGGCTCACACCCTTGTTAAAGCAATCATCATGACAATTGATTGCATCGGATTACTTGGCTCAAGATTACAACAACAGTTCTCCCAATTAACTTAATCTATGCAATCTGAAAACAATTGTCAGCAGAGTTTTCTTCACTCTAAATAAATATGCTGCAGGTGTGATTAGTGTTTTAGACTGCAGTGACAATATATTGACTGTATCTTGCAGTTTCTAATTTTATGCTTTGCCATGGTGATTTACTAATAAGCAGATGAAATAACCTCAGGTTGATAGCAGCTGTATTTTGTTCTCTTACAGAAGTATGTGGATCTCCAAATGAACCTGTGAAAGGAAAGTTGTGAAGCCAAGCATTTTATTGGAGTTGCTTAATGAATGCCCCCACCCACTCATTCCAACTTCTTCTGTTTCCCTCCTTCTGGATACTAAATTTGAATAGTCAAAGGTTTGTATAGGAAGTCTATGACTACTCTTGTGGAATGTTACCTCAATCTGATTTACCAACACTTTCAATCTGGGCAAGATACATTGGAATCTATATCTAAAACTCCATCATCAAAACATGGATAGAATTATTCCCATCTAATATATCTCAGCAAAGATATGTTCTGTTGCTAACATATTGAATATATGGACCCATATACCCAGTACCTTTTGTTTCACAGGAAAAAATATTTTTTTAATACTATGAAACAGTATAACACTATGATCAAAAATGTGTATCATTACAATGAAGGAAATTATGGGACAAAATCTGAAGGGACAAGCTCTTTCTGGTGGTTAATAGGTGTAGAATAAACTAACAGAAAATAATTGTAATATTGAAGATGGGAGCAGGGGAATCTATTTTACCAAAGATTATGCTATAGAGTATAATTGTTTGACTTAATGTCCATTTGATGGTTAATCAGCATATCTAATCCAAGGACTGTGAAAGAATATAGAATTTTAGGTCAATAGGATTAGGGCTGTGGTTTACACAGAACATTATCTTTAATGCAGACTGAATCAAAAGGACTGTTTTGATTGTATAAATCAATTAAAGAAGCTAAACCCCTGAACAAAAAGTGCAATATATGAATGTTTCCGGAAATGTTAAAATCACATATGCAAGTAAGTAATCATACCCAGATGCAGAAGTTCAAAAGATGAAATTGAAAACAATGATAAGAAGAATACATTTTACTTTAAGTACAATAAGAACTTGTTTTACCTGCATTTTAGGTTAGAAGTAATATTGCATATTTGTCAAAAACAGAATGTATGCTATTTATACACACACAATAGGAATGCCTGTTCAATGTTGATTATACATTTACAAAGGTTGTTTATAATTTTGAGAATATGCAACATTTGAAAATGTTCTGGGTCATGGAAATTCTTGATGTGGGAAGATTCATATGGGGGAGAAAATTTGAACATGGACTGATTTTTTTCAGACTAGAATGAAGATAAAACTAACTAGTTTATCATTTGTTCTCAATACAGCTACAGAATTATTCCGTGCAATATTTACTTGGCCTGGTCCAAAAGGCCAGTAGATTGCTGTAACAGAATGACAGAAAAGTCTTTGTTGAAAGATCAGCATTCATCTTGCATCTGTCGTATTACTTGCTTTGTTGTTGCAGACTTTACTTGGGACAGAATACTTCGGAGAGAATCTGTGGAAAACCAAGGAAAAAAGGTTTGGGTTCTTCCCATTTTTTGGATGTGTACTTGAGATTTAGTGCATAAACTACATAAGTTTGAGACTTATCTGTTTCCCTCACCTGAAATTGAATATCTCTTCTAACATGTCTGAATTTGTATCGACTTATGAAGAGATGGATGAAGACTACCCATCTGTTAATACTTTAGATCATATTCCATTAATGGCTTTCAAATAGCATTTACTGGAAAAGCTAAAATATTGATACAGATAATGGAGAAGCCCACATGTACTTTTAAGCAGGTGCACTTTTGCTTTGCAGTGTTATATTGTGAAAATCCCAGTGTTTTGAAGATGACTCAGACTTTGAATTGGAGCCCACTAAATGAAGTTTGGGAAACACTGCTTACTTAGCACTTGTGAAAATTTGTAATGTATTAGAAATGTTTCATCTATCCTTGAATATGCTAATCTTTAAGAAACATTTTCTTAACATTTATTTCAGAGGTTGACTACGTTGTTTCCTTCCTATCTCCTACAGGAAGTTGGTCTTCGTGACCACTTTCATATCCCAAGGATTGACAAAACCTTCTACTTTGCTTTCTTTATTGAAACTGAATTCACACAAATTTCAAAACCACAAAGTTTTCCCATACCATTAATTCTAAATTTGGTGGCTGCGATGAAGTAACAACATCTCATATAGCAAAGTTCTTTCTTTTATTATCACATAATGAAAAATATTTAATAACTTTTATACAGGTTTTAAAACTATAAAGTTAAAGCAACTTTAAGTCTTTCCTTGGGCTAGAGCCAGATGGGATGAGTAGGCTTTATTATTCTGGCATAGCTATCGGAAATACCCAAATAGATATGTAAGAATTTGAGTTTGTATTTTGGATGCATAATATCTGTTCTCTTCTGGTAAAGTTTCTGCCATATAGTTAATAGGAAAATTATCCCTCAGCTAATATCATTTGAAGTGACCACTGAAATATCAGTCTTTAAAGGCCCAGATTTTATGAGTGAAAGAACATGCAGGCTGAATGCTGCAATCATTTATTGTCACTGGCACTGTCGACCCATGGTGTGAATCGATATCAGGTGAACTTGCATCAGAGCTGATTAAAGAATGATGTTCTCACATTGACCAATAGTCTAAGAGACTTCACTATGGCTAATATCCTCATGGTACAGTTTGTTGACTGAAACACTTATCCAAATTCAATTTAATCCTGGCTGGTCTCCTGTATTTGTGAAATTTTGTAAACTTTATTATCCGAAAGTCTCATCTCAATTCTGAGTCCCTCTTTAAACTATTATTGATTGTTGCCCTACGTTGCAACCCCTGGTTGAATACACCTTAAAATAAACATCACTTATTTAGAAGTCTCTCCATTATTTTGCACTTCCCTATTTAAAAAAAAATTTTCATCTAGTTCAGCAATCTTCAAGGATAGGGGCTTCTGTAAATCTAACCTCATGAGCATGGTAGCATAGCAGTTAGCATAATGCTTTACAACGTTGGTGACATAAATTTAAAACCTCCTCACTTGCTAATGAGGAGTTTGTATTTACTCCCCGTGACAGTGTGGGTTTCCTTTCGCTGCTCCAGTTTCCTCCACGTTCCAAAGGCATATGGGTTAGTAGGTTAATTGAACAGATGGGTATATTGGATGATATGGGCTCATTGCGTCAGAGGGTCCTGTTACTGTGCTATATCTCTAAATAATTTTTTTCTAAATAAAAATTTGATTGTTCCACCGTTGCTCAGCTGCTTATGCCCTGAGTTCTGAAATATAATCTTTCAATCTCACTCTCTACCTCATCTAAAACCTTCTTTGACCAAGCTATTTTGATATCTACTGCAACCTTATTTGATAACATTTGAGAGGAATACCTGTTGGAATGTTTTTCCTGTTAAAGGTGCTCTGTAAATTTGTTTTTATCCCTCAACATACACAAAGCATCATGATCATAAAGAAATCCAGCTTAATAGTCAATCAGCTCCTCAAACTTTGTATCATTAGGGCTATTATCAGAATATCTGAGGATCTGTAGGCCCTGATGCACTCATCATTTGTCAGAATGAGTTCTGATTACATCTATGTAATGAGGCAGTAACAAATCTACCAGTGAATAGACAAAGTGCATGACATGGATTCAATCAAGAGAACTCATTTCTGCCTTGTATTTTAAAGAATCAAAATTCTACTTCATATTAAATGAGCAGTAGAGAAATATTTTGGATATAATTCTGTAACAGAAAAATAAAACAATGTGTTAAATTGGGGAAAACGGAAGAAGCTGAGAATGGACTTAAGTTGCTGAAAGTTGTATGTTGACATCAAATTGATTCACATGGCCTGTTAGATAGATAGATAGATAGATAGATACTTTATTCATCCCCATGGGGAAATTCAACTTTTTTTCCAATGTCCCATACACCCATCCAATAATTGCAATGGTGATTAACTTTAATGACTCAAGAGCAGCTGAAATGACACAAATATAATAAACAAATTAACAATGCCCCACCCCACCCTCGTCAGTTAACGATAAAAAGAGAAATCCTACCAGATTTCTTGCATCTGTGTTTAGCCTGCTAGAAATACATCAGCTATGTATAAGATGCAACTTTTCCATTCTCCGATCCAGGAAATAGGGTGCATACAAGAGAGTAGCTGGAAAGAAAAAAATCAATAAATTATAGAATTGTGATTAAATCATGGAATTGTAGAAACATAAGAACACAGCAGGGTGCTATTCACCCCATTATGCATATATGGCTAAAAAAGACTTCTTTTGTCCAATTCTTCATTCCCAGGACTTCATCTGAAGCCCTACATACCCAAGGAAATATCCATATTTCTGCTTCTAAAACCCTATCAGACAGTAGGCTCCACAACCTTAGTAAGTAGGGGTGGGTGGGGATCTGTTTTCTAATTCAACAATTACTTCAAATCCAAGCCTATTGTTTTTAACCTCTTAAAAGAAAAGTAATCCCCCCCATTGTTTGCATCCTCATCATTTTTTTTCATTAGGTCTCAAGTTCCTCCACAAACTCTTCTATTCTGATCCATTTTTTTCTCTCATTGCTACATTTTTTTAGTACTTCTACACCCTTTCTGGAGGAATCATGTCTTTCTTGCAAAGTGATCAGTCTTCCCTACAATATTTGTATGCATCAACAAATGTTAACATGAGCTTACTGTAGTATCTGGGATAACTCTATTTACATGGACTATTCCCTCCAGTTCTTCCATCACTTATAAATGTGAGTAGGGGTTTTGAACAGAACAGTACCTACCCAAGGAGCAGCTAAATCTGTAAAGGCTATTGATCCTATTAGAAACTAATCATCAAGAATATGAGACAAGTAGAGAAAATGTAATCTAATTTAATGGCTATGTACTAACAATAACAATGGTTCTCACATCTCAAAGGCAACCAATCCTGATCAGTAAAGCAATATATTGTATTGCTATGTACAAGGACAATGGTAATTGATTATTGACTTGTAGGTTAAATGATTGGAAGAATCCTCCCCCTTTGTTATGTTGCATCTTGGTAAATAACTAGGATACCAGAGTAAATGATTGCTTTCTTTAAGGTATATCACTGCATATTCTTACAATGATTCCAATCAGAGTTGTCTAGGATTGTTTTAATCTGACACACTTTTAGTTTATATGTAATGTTTTCATTCCATTGACTTCCGTAGAGCATGTTTCTTCATCCAATCTGTAACAACAGATGAAACATTTTGGATAGTAAGGTGAGAAACGTTTTTCATTTTAATCAAAAAATAACTTCTCACGTCTTGCCACGTATGTCGAATTTCCTGGTTCAGCATCCTGATATCCAGAAGGAGACAGAGGTCAAACAAATTGCTAGCGCTCAGCATTATTTACAAATTAATTCAGCGTGATTTGACTTCACTTTGCCTTTAACCAATCAAATGAAAGAATGTTGTAACTTTGGTGGCACGTTTAATTATTCACAAGAATATTGACTGATTTCTAAATAGAATTTTACACAACTTTTAAAATTTAATATCATACATTCGTGTTTACAATGCTGCTAAATTCTAATTTGAAACGATTAAGTGCAGTATATCCGTGCCAGTTAACGCGGTTTTTACACCGTTGGATTGAGATTTCGTACATTTTGTACAACATTGCAATTGATCATGTTAACGATTTCGACTCTTTGCTGCAGGACAGTGCAGAATTTCCTTGAACTAATTTTTGATGCTGCTCTGAAATTGCAAATTCTGGTATATCATGAGCCTTTGGCAATGAATGTAAAAAGCGCAACTTCCGTGCCTTCGGTCATTTGTATTCACAAGCATATTTGCTTAAAAAGGCCATTGGAGAACTAACATTCTTACTGCGTAATTGTATTGCAATCTAGGCTTTGTTAGCTAGGTGTCAAAACAAACAGCAAAAGCTATGGAATAAATCATTTTTATTGTATTTTAACTGAGAAACAGGTAAGCCAGTCTACAATTCAACTGTGCCCTTTTATGTTGTCAAGAAAGTCTCCTTCTAATCTTCTGCTGCTGTGAAGAGGTGCCAAGAAGGATGTGTAAATCCTTGATTTCTTATTTTATCTGCGCACAGCTAAATCGATCCACCGCGCTTCTGCACCTGCTCCCTCGCTTTTTCCACAAATAATGGTGCCATCCAACTCCCCTCTAATCAGACCATTTAAACCAAGCTATTACAAAGGAAAATGAAATTCCTGCTGTAGAGTGATGTTCGCCCTCTGGAAAGAAAAGCTAATAAATTTCCCAAACATGGCATGTTTAACGGAGAGTCTGTGCCCTTTTTTGCTTTATAACTAACTGCTTTACCCACTGAACTGCTGGATCTGGACTTCACGATGGACTCACTGGCCAGGTCATTGGCTCCATCCGATTACCACGCACATTCAGAGTATTCGAAGGTAGTCACTGTTACTTGAGGTAAATAGTGGCTTGCTGTTGATAGAGTTTAGAACATTTAAAGTTTTTAATTGCTAGTGGAAATTAAAATACTATTAATTACTTCCAAAAGATCTTCAGTTCCACAGAGTATACTAAACTACCTTGCAGAAAGTCGCAGGTACAGATATTCCGTCCATACACAGCGCCTACATCATAGACTAGTTTAGAAGTTGACTCAGTTGGTTTAAATTCTACTGAAAATCTAACATCTGTCTTTAAGTTGATAAGAAATTGTACTGAGAATTCAAAGCAAGGCTTGATTAAATGCATTTCAATAACGCTAACTAATTTTTACGACATGAAAGCTTT
Organism: Hemitrygon akajei; assembly: GCF_048418815.1. Lineage (NCBI taxonomy): Eukaryota > Metazoa > Chordata > Chondrichthyes > Myliobatiformes > Dasyatidae > Hemitrygon > Hemitrygon akajei. The sequence goes on from NC_133125.1 coordinate 58,269,606, forward strand.
CCTAGCGAAAACAAAAATAATGTGAAATGAACCGGACCAAGACTCGAAACGCAATTTTCTGTAATAGCATTGACGTTCTTGGTGTAGCAGTAATGAAAGTCCATTGTATCGCCGCATAAACTTAAAGGGTCATTAGGAAAATGACACTTGTCAGCTGTATCCCGGAGATTGCAAATTATTAGCCATAATCCGCTCGTTTTGCCAGTTTCCATAGATTGACTCTGCTAGCGAGGTGAAAATGGGGCAAAATGTTATTTTAGCACATTTACAAGTTAAACAAGATTTCCACTTGTCTCTGCCAAACAGTTCAGAGGCAAAAAAAAAGGACAGTATGTTTTCAGGGCCTTTTATGACATTAAGGATCGATGTTCTATTTTAATCAGTAATGCAGCTCAACATCGTTAGTTTTTACTCCAGAACTTTTGATGGTATTCTTTAAAAAGTGAACTATTAGCATAAGATTTTGTGAAATATTAATTGTGTAATGGGGATTCACCTTAGGTTAAAGGTTAAATTATTTCTGCATTCTAGTAGTATAAACTGATTAAATTGAACCATAATGATAAATGGCCGCGTTTTTTCTAGTCGCAGTATCATTTTACAATTCAAACGGGAAAATTAACTTTACAGAAAACGTGAATTGTGCATCTTCTGGTTAAACTAACTAGTTGCTAATTATTTCACCCAGCTAGTTTGTACTTAAGGACATGTTAACCATTTGCAGTTAAGCATGATTCTCCAACTTGGTACAACTCTCGTTTTGTTTCAAACATCCCAATGTCTAATGTTCGTTAAAACGATAATCTAAAATCGTTGTCTCGATCTTGGTACAACTCAATTTACAAAAAAGAAATGGAAGCATTGTGGGAGTTGAAGTTTCTGCTTTGTGGTTTTAGGTACAGTGAATGAATAGAAGCATCGGCGTGAGTAGGAAAGGAAATATCCTATCATTTTCGGAACTTCCAAAATAAATTGATTACAAATTGTTTTACATTTAGGCAGGCGAACTTAGATTCTGTAAAACGTTACTTTGTAATTCCATTTTGCGAACGTTAGAACATTATAAACAGAGGGAAATGCGCCAGCAAAATCCTAAACGTGAGCGTACCGAAAACCTTTATATTTCAGTACTATGGACAGCTCCGGTTGAAAGAAGTGACGACTGGTTTTAACTAACAAAGCAACCCCTTAAAATAATTTCAAAATTTAAAACTGCCATCTATTCTATAGAAGAAAATGTACGTATGTTAGAGGTAGTGGGAAACTATCTGTTAAAAGTTCTGCCACCATCAATCATTATAAACTAAAGCTAACACCCCTTTCCAACTATTAAATGCATTTCTCTTCCCTGTGAGGTGACCCCAAAATTGACTGTATTTGACTAAGTGAAATGGTTATAATAGCTAAGTCACATCCTATCCGTCAGATGTTCAAGAAAATATTTTGTTGGCTTAATATCTAAAGCTGCGTTAGCCAAGTGAATGAATACGTTGAGTACTTGGGGCTTTCGAGAGGCAGTTTACAATAATTATTCCCATTATCTCCCATCCGCCAGTCTTCAATCACAGTCTCTTTGGGAAATATTTCAGAACGAGGCTACACATTGCTCAGTGACAGTACTTCAATTGCCAAAATGCAATTTAGATGTGATTGAAATGTGAAAACTTAAACAAAAACAAGAACATGCTAATATCTGAAAACAACTATACTTGACTTTTTGAACTCAATTTCTGTGACACTGTTCTTTAATGGATTTTCTCAATTGTGCCCAGCAAACCTGTACCTTGTAAGCAGAGAATTATCGGAGATTAAATTTCATGGGGGAGCTTGCAATTTTTCCACCTTCTCCCAATAGTTTTGACAGAGGCTGGTGTAACAGTTTCTAATAAGAGTCACGTTTTAGCAGAGGCTCTGGAAGAGCTGCGGTAATCAACGTTGACTACAAATTCATCCAAGCTGAATGTAGTTTCACCATTTTAACACAACAGGTGCTCGAATGATTGTAATTATTGAGGCTTAAGGGCTCCATATAAACGTTGATTGCTGCTTTGTGGAAAACACCAGAACAACATTAAACGAAGCAGTGTATCTGCTTCATTATTTCCATATTCATTAGACTAACATACAACTCGTGCATCCGCTATATGCAGAGTAATTTGTAGTAAATTGCCGAAGTACTTTTAGCCAAGCGCGAAAAGTTAGCAAGCGATATAGGTGTGTCCTTTTTTTTCCATATCCATGTACAAAATATCGCTTAGAAGAAAATCATATGGCATACATTTTGGTTTTATCTAATGTTAATATATTTGAAAATAAACAATTTGCCTATAAATTGTGAAATATGTATTGCAAGTTGAAATGTACAGAAATAGTTTTCATTAAGCTATTTAAATCCGGCAATGATGACAAAGTTCAAATCTAATTTCGAATGACAACGAGACACATTCTGTTTTGAGGTGGCAATGTACACTTGAAAACCGTGATGATAATATTGAATTGTCAGGAAAAAAGATGCGGTAGCAACGAAATAGGACTGGTCCAAGCCCTTGATCACAAAGTGTTCTGCAGCCAGTAGGGCGGTAGTAATAGCCGACCTTGAAAATCTGTGTTATCTAAAGCAAACACGATGGTTGGTTTGTTTTCGTAGACCGCCTGAACAGTTTGCTAGTGCTTCGCGCCCCCTACATCAAATGTCATCGTACAGGTAAAGTAAAATCCATTCTAATTTCTTGAGGAATATGCTGTAACTGGCGACACAAATAAATTCTGCAGATGTTCTTCCGAAGAGAGAGGCAAAGTTTTCAATTCTAACTATTGAAAAGCTGTACATATGTAAAAGTAAACTGCCGTTGCATCAGCGAACAGTGCGTTTCCAAGCATAATATTGAAAGAAACCACGTTAGATGAACTGAAACAGAGTAAAAATACCAGTTATATGCCGACCATATGGTTCCACAACTGTAACACGCGTGTATGAAAACACATGTAAACGCATTGACGAATTGGTGGGGTCATAAGACAAACAACATCTCCCCAACAGTAAGAGACAGTGAATTCTACATAGAGAATTTGTAATGGTACAGGTGAAAAAGAAATTAGTGGCTTTTTGGGGGGATAAAATGTAAAACTGGCGCTGATATCTCGATTATAGCCATCAATTATGAAAGCAATTGTTTCTGTATGTCGTTCCCACCCACTAGAATATCAGTTATATGAACCTAATTCGTTTGTTTCAATACGTTTTTGCGTGTAATTTATTTGGAAATCCTATCCTATTGCCACATGAATTTCAATTCTTTATTTACAGTGGTGATAAAGTAGAAAAGAGCTGGATTGGTGCTGTTGTTACCATGGGCAGGTCTTATCAAGCGTGAAGTTGGGTGCATTGCAAACCTATTTAAGTGATTATCTGTGGAGCACCTCTTGAGTCATCTCCATCGCTGCAGTCTGGTGATAAGACAGCTGCTCCTATGGCTGCTGCCTCTCACTGGACCCTAGTCGGCTTTTGATATAGTGTAGCTTTGTTATTGCACCCCAGCGCTATCACTTGCTCTCTTCTGAAAGCATTTGATCTAAAGACAAAAAGAATGATTGATTGATTGATGGATGCTAAACACTGCACTACAACGAGAGCACATATCTTGCGCGAAAATGTGTTAATCTAAATGCAAAATCGGAAAATTAATTAAATCTGTCGATACCAATCTCTGGGAAGTCAGAAAGACCAGGGCGTTCTACAAAGGTGTAATCAGTCTACAATTGTAAAAGCTTAAAATAGAAATACTAATTTTAGTTATTAAAGTATGTCTCTGAACTGCCATGATCGAGTTTATTTTCCTTATCAACAGGCACGGGAGGAGGGGGGAGGGCGTGGAAAAAATCTTAGACAATTACTTCGTGTATAAAATACACATAACGCTTCCCTTCCTCGGCATGCTGGAACTTTCCACAAAACGTGCATACGTCTCGTCAGACAGTGAAATGTCAAAACTAATGACCCTAAACTGGGAGCAGGTTGAAATGTTTGCAGTATTTATGTAACACACTACAATATTTAACATTTTCTGAACTAATGTGTTGCGTGCATCTCTCTAAGCAATACATATTCATCACGTCTATAAGCAGAACCTACGAACACCGAGATTGCATTTCTCATTGATTCGACGTAGGGCGCTTTTCCACAAACGAAACGCTGGTATTATTACTTAAAGTAAGCATTTAACAGTCGGGCGAAATGTCACGATTGGTAATCAATACATCTTAAATATCTATACGGGTAACAAACAAAGTCAAGTGACAGCCTAAATGCAATTCCTCGGGGTTGCAATTTGTCACGAAGGCAAAACTGTAAACATATCATATTCTTTACAAGATCCCTTATTTTTGTGGCGAGCTGTTAGTGCAGGGAATTACAGCTGGATGTTATGGCCAGGGTTAAACAGCAGAGGCATAAAATCCCACTGATCCCCAAGTACAAGTGGTAAAGTGCATAAACTAAATGTCCAATGCAAGGCTTCTTAGCCGTTGATCGTGGCCTTGAATACTAATCACGTTCGAATCCTACAAATTCTTCGCTGTGCCACATCCTGTATGTATGATTTACGTCTCGAGGCATGTACGTTCTTTTAGAAAACTGATTAGGAGTAAGGTGTTGGCTTGATGCACCGTAAATACGTGTTATGCCATTTACATTAATACAAAATTCTGTTAATATTTTGGTTCAGATATCGGAATAGCTTGCTTCAACCAGGAAGCGCTATGAAGAGTTGTGAATAACTGCTAGAACGTTCGAACAGTCAGTTCTTTTTTTACATTATCTGTCTGTGGGTCGTATTTACTATTCCTAGAGCTTTGACGGCTGCTGATTTAGTTTCGATAACAATTATTTATTATGACTGGAAGTCACAGGACCAGACCGGTGGTTCCATCCTAAATGAAATAGCCTGTTTTTCTAAGCTGCCGCCATTTTACACCAGCTCTAAGCAGATCACAAAAGCTACACAGAGCCAACGAATTGAAAGTTGTTAACCTTGATAATTCGTTATGCATTTATTTATTTGTTTCATCGATTAGCTTGTACTAAATGGAGGTAGAGATTTTTTTTCATACTCAACTGCGTATGTAGTTCCACGATATGACTTTGAAATATGTACCAGTTGTTTAAGCACGTCCTCTCATCCGAGTGTCCTAGGACACATGAATTCACCAGAAGCTACAAAAGTTTATTTAATACTCCTTGAATACTTGAAACTTTAATACAATCCTTTCAGGACCGGATCCATTCTCCAAGTAGTAAAAACCAAGTGATAAATCCATTCAGTTACTGAAAATCCGGTAATGCTTTTAGGAAATGCTTATGGAATTTAATGTGTCTTTAAGGCGAGTTACATATATTGTCAGTATTCCAGCAAAGTAAAATGAAATTAATTGGCATTGGTCACTGAACAGGAGACCCACCTGACAGTAGATGTGATTTCGAAATGGATAATATTCTGGTTATACTAATACACTTGTTGGGACATCCGTGACTGTACAATCACAAATTCTTCAATAAAATTTCCGAGTACAATGATTAATATAGTTCAAGTTGTTCATGGCTTTTAGCTATCCGAGTCACTGTTACTGTTTTCATGTTTTCAACAGTGGAAAAGAAATCCGTTACAAATTGGTAAATTGAGCTATACTGAAGAGTTATCGAAATTTGAAAGTTATCTTGGAGAGTTAGAATTGCACTAAACATATGCGGGGGCGGGGGAGTAATTTCATGTGGACTCGCATCTTGGAGGGATAGAGTTACGTTCATGCATTATCATGTCTTGAAAGTTTGTGTCTTATTTATTGTTCACATTGGAAATGGGAAAAAATGCATTTTGATGAAGTTTTCGTTTCCGTTTCTCATCTCTAGTGATTGGAATCTTTTCGCACAGGCGACAGTTTAAAAAGTTGTAAGATTTCTCTCTCACAACAGAATGACATCTTAAATTGAGATATCATTTGTGTATCAGCTCGTAAGTAGTAGGACGTGGAAAAGGATTCATCCGTCAAATAAATGCTTGAAGCGCACCTACCTTGTCCGATGTTATTAATAGCAATGACTTACCGTTTGAGTGTCATTTTTATGCAGACCATTTTGCTTTGATGAGAGTAAAAGTAGTTCCATTATGGACTGCAAGATAAGAAAACTGTTATAAGTATATCACATTATTATATATTTTTGTTTTGATTACTTCGCAGACGTATTCCCACCAATCTGATACAAGGACTATTCTTTGTCGCTAAAGGCGTTTCTTATATTTTACCTGGATAACTAACCGCTCAATACTAAAATCGGAATATCATTCAAACTCTAGTTGTTAATAATTTCTACTTGAAACAAAGTCAAGCAAGGGCTGCTAATCATGAAGTGATAGCGATAGTGGAAAAGTACAGGATCGCGGGGCTCAGTTGAGGATTTGTGTTTTGTTTAAAGCGCGATTGACGGTGCAATACATATTTTAATTTGACTGGTACTCTCGATCAATTGTAACACATTCAAGGGTTGGTTTTACTCAAGTTCCTCTGCGCTATGGAAGTGAACGTCTGGTTGACAAGCTGTTGTGATTTGGTACCCATGATCAAATGTACTCCTTCAAGCTTGTCCATCTCCTTCTACCTCCATTGTTTCGTATAAGATCCCGCAAATTACCCGTGTTAGCAAGACGTGATTTCCTCCTCCCCCCTCCCCATTTGTTTCGTTATTAATCTAGAACTCCAAATTCGAGAACGCAAACGATCCAGGTCTGTTTAAAACAGCTCGGCGTGTAACGACTGTTTTCTCTGAGCAAATGTAGTATACCATAGTATTACCCAACAGTATTGTTCATTTCCTCTTTATGGCAAGAGCTTATTTCGTCCCAACGTTAGAGGAATAGGCATACCCCACTGATATCAACAGCAGTTAACCAGAAGTCTTTTTCATATCCATCATGATTTAATGGGATTTCTTTGAGATGATCTAACGTACCATAAAAGCAGCGGGAGGACGTTGCTGTGCACCATCAATTAAGAAATAGAATTGTACATGGGCGCGGGGCTGCTTCAATGACCCTGTTAGCATGAGTGCACACAGGAAATGTTGCTTTGTTTGAGGATTTGGGTTCAATTAAATATATATATATATTTAAAAATTCCAGTTACCTGAACACATCTGTCTGCAGTTACATCAATAAAGCCTGAAACTTTTAGTATTTTGTAAAATTACTACCGTGAGGTTATTGGCATCAGTCAAATATGCTTTATCAAATTTACTTAACATTGTTGGCATGAATCTTTTGAAAACGTGCTTTGTCTCCGTCAAAGTATAACCGAGATCGATGCTACTCGCTGGAATGGATTTCAATATTGGTAAGATTACTTCGAGGAAAGAAATTTGTAGTGATAAATTAAGGGAAGCAATTCTCTATAGTATTCTATTGTTTTCGGGCGCTGTCCTCAGGATAGTGCTAATCTTTTTAGATAAATGTAATTACATATTTACCAATAAAACGCATTGCACTTTTTGTTGGTTTCTACATTAACTTAAGCGACAGAAATTATAAGTGACCCAGGAAAGGAATCGGAATCAAAAACAACAGTAACTTACCAACAGTAAATACAGTAAGGCATTTTCCCTTTACAAAACAAAGCTTTAGCTGGAGGAAGGGTGGAAGCTAATTCTGATGCATTAAATTTAGGTGGTTTAACTGGATATTTAAAACAATAAATCTGTTTTGGCTTTTTAAGTGCGACGTTAATCCAAAATCATTTTTTTTCGCTCTTTGTATGCAGTGAGATTGAGGGAAAACGTCGCTTCTTCGGTCGTCTGCCTGGTTATGTTACTCAATGAAAAACCCCAGCTTTCCGCTCAAGCCAACCTGCCTGCGAACAACAGGCTGGGCGGATTCCCCGATGTTCGACCACCACCCCCCACCCCTTCCCTTTGCATCCCCTCGGCTGTGATTGACAGGCCCGCAGGAACACAGGCACGCGCCCGGAACCCACCCCCACCTTCCCCTTTGATGGACGGGGACGCTGGCCAAACAGCCCATCGAAAATCGATGGATCGATGGGGCAGCAGCGCCTCGGCCAATCAGTAAGCGCTCTCCCCCCCCTCCACCACCCCCCCCCCCGAACGGGCTGCGCGCGTGCTGGTGGAGTATACGTCCGCCGCTGCCTGCGTGTCTTTGCAGCGAATGCTGGTGGCGTGCGGGCCCGGCCCTGTGGCGAGTGCGGATGTGGAAAGGTGTACGGATGCGGTGCTATCCGGCTCTATAAAGCTGTGCGCGAACACACCTCCCAGTGACAGAAAAAGCGCCTTCTTATTTCTCATCTGCGTCAGACCTCCTTACAGCGGGATGCAGCTGGTGTTTCTGCTGTAGGGGAAGATTTGAAAGCCGCTTTGATGGTCCTGAATTCTTTTGTTCATTTAAGTTCTTTCTTCTAAGTTTATATTAGCATTATATGCTAATTGAATTAATTAGACTTCCCGTCTGGGTTGTTTTAAAATTTATTTTGGGCATTTTTTTTCCTTTCCTTATTGGACGTGTTTTGGCACACTTTTTCTACCCCAAATTACTTCTATAATCTGCTTTCACGTCAGGGTTTACAGTACTTGAACTATTAATACCTTTTGCGTCACATTTTTCGTAGAAGGACTGCACTCAACTTTCCTACATCCCAAAAAAAAACTAAAAGGTAAGTGACAGCACCATTGGTATTTTTGCTTTTTTTCCCCATTTAGCTGGTTTTAACACTTTGAATGAAAATAACTGGTTTGCGTGAAAGTATCCAGTCCCGTGGAAAAGTGGATTTTCGGCAATTGTAAATAAAGATTAAGCTCATTTTAGTACAGATATGCAATTTAGATATATATACACATATCCGTAGATCCGCACAAACTGTTGGTTTAACGTTTCCTCAGTGACACGTTTCCTTAAATCCATTAGGTGCAGTAGAGTGGTGGGGTTGCGGGAGATAGTTTATCAAATGACAAGGAATGTAAAGTCTATCTTCTGATATAACTGCACACACAATTATGAATGCTTGCTAAACCTCTACACTCAACATTCGTGTTGATTTGACTTTCTTTTGATATTTGTTATCTCCCACATCGGAGGTTGTGAAATGTCGATCGCAAAGCTGTGATCCTGGTATCTAGGTGAGATATTGTTGCCTCCGTTTGCACCAGATTGCTGCAATCGAATGCAGGTTCTTGTATCCCTACCTCAGACTTTTGTTTTAATCGCTCCTGGTTTGTGCAGGTGGGTGGGGAAATTCTCCATTTAGTTGGCTTTGTAAATGATCGCGCGTGATTTTAATATTCGACCATTTCTTCAATTAAATGAGCTGGTTATTCGGAACACAATTGAATCAAATTGGTAAATTTAGCTGGAGTAACTACGATAGGAACTTGTCTAGAATGGTTCACTCGGTTAACTTTGCATCTACAAATAGATATTTATGTCGAATTTGTCAATTGAATCCTTGGGCACGTGGAGCTTGCTTGGGCTGGCTTTTTGGTCGGAAGATCGGCACGTGTCTGGAAAAGGCCCTTCCCCCCCCCCCCCCCCCCCCAACGCTTTCTCGGTGTTATATGATTGAATTAAGAATTTTATTCACAATAATTGAGCACTTCCTATACTTGATAAATTTAGTGTCGTTCAGAAATGTTTCTTCTCCCGGACCTGTAAACCCCCCCCCCCTCCCCACCATCCGTATTTGCGGTTTAGAATAACACTAATAAATTACCCCTCGACTCCTAAATCTTGGGTATGAACAACTATGGTTTGAGGGAGTGCTTGCTGAAATCTTCAACCGAGTAATCAAGGTAGCTCCCAGAAATGGGGTGGATGTAGCGGGAGATCTGGAAATTGTTATTTAACTACTATACAATATTACACCAGTTTCGGGCATTTGCAAGGTTCGCCAGTTCCAGAATATCTGTGCATTAAATTTGGGACCAGGCTCGAGCGTTGGAAATCGAACGATGGAGAGCAAGGAAAAGGTGGAGATAGATTGCACCTGGTGGACTGTTTACTTTGCCTAGACTTCGCGTTGATGATACGCGACGTTTGTGCATTTATAGAACTATAATACCGAATTGGCCTGTGTTTTATTTGTATTTTCAACACGCATTGTGGTGCTTCGTTTGCTAGAGCCAAGCGAAGAGCCAGCTTTCACGTTTTCGGTGGTGGTCGGGCGCCAATCTCCACGTGCAGAGCAACCATTGTAACGAGTAGACGTCGAGATCGTTTCTTTTTCCCGCCAAATTTCTGGGTCGGTTGGTAGCAAAGGAATGGAGGGAAACACGTTTTACTTTGTAGAATGTATGTGGTGTTGGGTGGGCACCTGGAGTATCTGTGTTCTCCCGGCGTTGTTTGCAACTCCCGCCCGGCTTGGAATGACAGGAGCTCCCCGGGGAGAGACAGCCTGGCCGTGTCTCGTGTCTCTCACATCCTGAAGCGGCAGCTCTGGCGACAGGGGGAGTCTTTGGCTTCTGCATTGGTGTGGGTGATAGATTTTATGTGGTGCACAGATTTTGGTTCAGGCGCGACTTTTATTCTTCCAGCATCTGAAGCGAAGTTTGCATCAGTTTCAGCGGGGCTAGGGATGAGAGGAGTGTCTTGTGTGTTTTTAATAAAACAACCAAATGACTTTTCCGCTTACTGGGATAAGTAAAATATGAATTATAGGAAGGGAGCAACTTGCGTTATCCCGGACTAAAATGTTAGAAATGTAATATTTACGTTGTTCAGGAGTGTAGGTTTGCTATTTGCCGGACTAACAATGCAGGCCAGTAGTTTCTGAATGTTTCGGGAATGTCAAGATAGCCAGGATTAAATACTGCAATACAGTAGCTAAAACTGAGAACGTTTTTCAGTATATTGTCTTGTATGGTAGAATATAAAGCCTCATCTGGCAGTGTAGCCATTCTGTTTGGGGGTTGATATTGCAATACATGGAGCAGATTTTCACTATTGGAAGAAAAATGTTGCCTATGCTGCCTAGAAATAACGTTTTGCATATATAATTGTAAATAGATTATGGACATTCTTAAATGCTTCATAATATGTCACCATTGGCTGAAATGACCATTATCATGTTATGCACACTGGAGATTTGACCTTTAAAATGCACTATATCTTTAAATGCTGTTGGTCAAATCCATAGAATTAACTGTTTCTGTAAAATTTCAAGAGGGTTTAATCATTGGCAATTTTTATTGTATTCTAATCTTTGAATATTTTTGTACCATTGCTTAATGGCAGGCTTGGATGGTAGCATTTCAATATCGGTATTGCTGTTATTTTATTAAATATGTTCTTGATGATTACTGAAGGCTTCACTAAGGACTTTCGGGTTGCCATCTAATTTGGGTTCTGTGGGGAGTGGCTGTAGAGCAATTATGGTTGAGATGTTATGGTAATAAGATTTTGCTATTGTTAAACACAGTAACATTATTTTATCTAGAGATGTGCCGAGACTTTGTATTGAAGCATAAACATTTCCGTTGAGCTTTGTGCTGGGTGCAGAAAGGGCTTGTTATCCATCATTTTAAGATATTGACGTCCCACTCCAAATAAAGGATTGTTGGCATGGTTATTATAAACTTTAGACTTGATGAAATGTCAAATTATGGAATGGGAACCTTGTTGGGTTGACACTCAAATGTTTAAGTTAATGGATTTCTACCTTGGAGTTGAAGGTCAAGGAAATCATGGAACCCATATCAAATTTAAAATGCAGTTTATTGAATTATGGGTTTGGGGAGAGATGTGGGGTAAAGTGAATGGTAAAAGTACTTGGTGCAATCCATTATAAAACAACAAATGTGAACTAATTGTTTTAATACTGTAACAGATGTCCATTTTCAGTGTTAGTGCAAATGTATTTGACTTGTATAATTGTCAAAACTTGTAATTTTGTAAATTGATCGCTGGAATATATTTACACTAAGTTTTAAGTCATTAAATTTTAGATTAAAATTAGGTGTACTGTAAATTGCCGTGAAGTTTCCATAAAGAAATGTAATACTCTTGTTGCCAATAGGTCAACGTTAACTGATTTAAAACTTGTGCCTTCAACTAAAACCAGTGCTGTCTGAATGTGTTGACCTAAGTCTGAGACTGAAATTGGGCTGAATATTCAACATGTAGGTTGAGAGAACATTGCTAATTGGTTTGTGCATTGCCATTTTATTTCCACATTGTTGTTCACAATTTATAATGTAGGAATGCCTCTTTAATGCACTCAGTTGTAATGGCCAGTTCAAGCCTAACATGATCCTTCATTTATAATCATAGGAAAGATTTGCTGTACTTTGCCATTAATTTTAAATTTAAATTGTTCTGACCACCTTAGCAGGTTGTTGACTGGCTCAATTTTCTGTCCATTTCTTAATGTGCATTTGATAGTTCAAATGAGTCAATACTTGACAGCTAACATGTTTCTATTTGCATGGAGAGAATGAAAACTCAATATTTGACCAAAACCACATCACCATTTCTTCCCTGCTTGTGCAGTGAGAGTTTTGACTTGCTGCTAGCTTGTGTGTTCAATATTGATCTTTTCCCTACACCCCCTCCACCCTTCCCAGGAGTTTCTTGCCCCCCATGTGAAATGTGAATATCCCTCAGAATAAAATGTTTTCAACAGGTTGTGATACACTCACGCCCTTTGTGTAGAATTGTGTGTGCAAAGTGCCTTTCCCACATTTGCAGAGTATTGAACTTGGAGATGAATGATGGGTCTCCGAATAGTCTTAGCAATATTGTATCACAATCTTCTAATGAAATCATACTTGCGTGTAGATTTAAATTGTATGCCAATCACAGCCCTGAGAAGATATGTGTGTCTGGGTTCTACGTCAGAGGGAAAGTTATTGCGTATCTTTAAAATATGCTGTGATGTTTATTATTCGCTTTTTATTCAAAAAATGTAGGTAATTTTTCCTCGTGTTTCAAGAGGGTGATTAAAAACAGAACTTGACAACTGATTTAAAGTAACCTGAAGCTGGTTAAGTCACAGGTGTTAGAGGTATCTTAATGATACTCAACAGATTGAGCAGTATCTGGAGAGAAAGTTAACTTCAAATTGATGACCTTTTGTCAGAAATGGTACTGAATGAGGTTAGAGAGTTAATTCAAGTTTGGAGACTAGCAGCTCATATCTCCAGTTGATAGAACATTTGAGATGTACAGGATGTTGGAATTGGAGGATTGTAACTTTCTCATTATGGCTGGAGGAACTTGGAAATGGTGACCTGGAGACATTTGGAAACTAGGAAGAGAAATTCAGTGTTTTTTTCAGATGAGATGTTAATGTGGATCTATGTATTTGGGAAGGAACTGATGAAGCCAGCAAAGGTGGGTGGAAGTGAGTCCAAAGTTGAGGGCAACTTTGAGCATAACAAAAAGCATAAAGCAACAGAAGAGCAAGGCAATATGTTAGATTTTTAACCGAAGTGTGGATGTACTGTACTGTGCAAAAGTCTTAGGCACATGTACAGCTGGGGTGCCTAAGACTTGTACAGTATGGTATTTGTCAATGTAGACTGGAGAGCAAGTTTGTAAATCTGGTGGGAATAAAGGACGTTGAGAATAGTGAGGGTGCAGCACTATGGGAGGGCTGTCAGACAGGTGCAGAGGAGGTGCAGTGGTGCGGGTGCAGTCACACTCAACCCTGGGACACCATGCAAGGTCATTTAATTTCAAAATTGATTTGTTGATCATTACAGAATCTCTCTGGTACTTCCCACTTCCTCCCCTCTCCCTTGCCCTTATCCCAACCGTGATTCCCCTCTCCCTGTTCCCTTCACACTCTCGGTTCACAATAGAGACTCCTATCAGAATCAGGTTTATCATCACTCACATGTCATAAAATTTGTTTTTGTGGCATCAGTACTGTACAATACGTAAAATGACTGCAGTACTGTGCAAAAATATTGGGCACCCTAGCTATATATACACGTGCCAAAGACTTCTACACAGAACTGTAATGTCCTGGCTCTTTTGAGGAGAGTGACCATAAAAAGAAGAGCTTAAACTTCACTCAGTGTTGTGTTTGGGTGGTAGATTGCTGTAAGTGCAGACAATGACACGACTGGATGCTGCAGATTCTAACACTAAGGTGGTTGGACACGTGAGGCAGAAGTTCAGCTCATTCAGCAAATTAAACTTTTTTAAGCAAGTGACAAGTAAAAGAATATATCAATATTGATGACATGGCCTGACATTTGAAGTGGATGACCAGGCTGTTTGAGATTTTAATCTTGTGGCCTGAACTCCGTAGCCAGTGGTAAATTACTCTGACCTTAAGCTGTCACACCTCCAGAAGTAATAAAACCAAACAATGCAGAGGGGATGTAGAAACAGAAACAGTTAATGTTTCAGATCAAAGATCTTTTCAAATGCTGGTGATGAAGGAACTGTTCCGTATTTTTCACCATCTGCAGTTTTCATTTTTATGCCCACTAGAGATGTGGATAGCAGGAAGAGCCACTAGAAGGCTCTCTAGTGTAGTGATGCCATCGAGCTGGCTGGGCAGCCATCCACGTTAGACTTGCCATTTGCAGCTGTGAAGTACAAAGTGATTTAAGCTAATTTCAAGTTTACAGAACAAAATCAATTCTGAGCATGCTCATGAAATTAAAGAATAAACCAACTAAGTGCTTGCAATTTTGTAGCTATGTTGAAGAGTTGGCTGAGAAGCCATTATACTTACAGTGACTTATTTATAAAAATAAGGCTTGGTTATACTTCATTCAGCCAAGTGTAACAGTTTCAGTTTTTTGGTAATGTTATTCAGTGAAAAATTCTCTCCATGTTACTGAAATGAAGAGTGCAGGAGCACATCCTGTGAAGAGACAGGGCATTGTCGCAGCTTCAGGGTTTCCACATTTTGTAACAAGTGTGGATGCTTTCACTGTTTCTGTTGTATGTCCTCCTTGTAATTGAGTGCTGATGGCCTTAGCATCTTGGTCCAGAAACTTGAGTAAATGGAATGCTTTTCAGCTAAAAATGGCTCTCATTAATGTAAGGAAAAATCCAAAATGTGCAATGCAGGTTCTCCAATAGGAAGAATGATTGCTTCAGCCAATGAAGGAAAAATGTATGGAATAGCTGATTTCTCAATAATGCATTGCAAGAAGCTGCTGAATTTTGAGAAACCTACAGAGATTGATGTAAATAAAACTTGTCTAATATTCTCTTCTGCCGTTACGCTGCTGATGTTTAGGGTAGTGATGAAGATTGTCCATATCTGGCAGTGTTCAGAGCTTCCTCCATTGTGTCAGTAGCTTGGTTTTCACTGCTGTCAGTTATGTAAGTTCCAGGTGGAGACTCGGTCACACCCGGATGTAGGAGGCTTCTTCATTGCTGTTTCCATTGCAATTTTGTTTTCAGTCAGGGTTGTTGGCCACGAGCTGAAACCTGGAACCTAGAGGATTGGTAGACCACTCTTAGTTTGACCTGTACCCTTTGACCTGTTTGGCGTGGGTGATCCTACCAAGAGCTAAAGCATGGAGCCCTGACTCCAGCTGACATAGCTCTCTGGGTCGTTGAGACACAAATGCCTCCAAACCATGACAGGGTTATAGTCCTTTTGGAGGAGTCTAATAGTTTTGGGTGTAAGAGTGGAACTATTTTACTGAACTCTCCAGCTTGCAGTTTCATTCCAATTATGCTTTTCAGAATTTCAATGGATTGGCTTCGTATAAGAAGGTCTGAACAAAGGAATAGTGGTGAAGTTGATTGATGGCAAAGTTCACCCACCTGCCATTTCACATCATAGATATTTCTGGGCAAAATAAATGGAGTGCTTTGGAAGACAGTGTAGGAGGAGTTGAGGGATCATGAAGAATGGTGCTGTACAGAACCAAATTTTCAATCACCAGGGATCAAAGATGTTTGGGACAAATAAATGTTGAACATGTTAGAGTAAATGGAAGAAAGGTATGAAAGGATATTGGAATAAATGGAACATTGGAAGAACGAGTGAGACATTTTATATAAAAATATAAAAAAAAATTGGTCTGAATTCTTAAAATGTGATGCTCTTGACTGGAAATGGTGCATGGGTATTAAGTTTTCGCTACTGAGACTCGTTTGGGCACCATTTTCCCAGGCTTTTCACCTCAAATTAATTTTCTTGGTAGCTTATGTGCAGATGCTGGGGGTAAGCATCTGGATGAAAATGGAGTTGATGTGTCAAAATCAGTGATCCCTTAGAACATCTATGTCAAACTCAAGGCCCGCGGGCCAAATCCGGCCTGTGGTGGAATTATCTTTGGCCCGCGAGATAATATCTAATTACTATTAAAGCTGGCCCCAGTAATCGAAGCGCCTATGGCGTATGATATGGCTAATGCTGAGTTTATTCAGGTACCAGGTTTTCAGGGTTTTTGGTGTTTATTCGGCAGTCTTCTTCATAAGAAACGGAATTTGTAAAGTGAAACACTTTGTAGTTATAGCAGAGACTGAGACACATGAGAGCAGGCTGAAAAAACGGAGGCAACGAAAGCTGCGTTCGCACGCGTCCGACTGATCCGGCCCGCATGAAGCTGCATTTTGCTCAATCCGGCCCGTGACCTAAAATGAGTTTGACACCCCTGCCTTAGAAGTATTATTGACGTGGCAAAAATGCCAGTATTGGTTGGAAACATTTAGAATGAAAGTAACCATGGACTATTTTGCAAAAGGAAGGTGTTTAAAAAATGGAATAAATAGTTCAGGGCATGAAATTTGCTGAATTAAGTCACATCACCATTTGCAATTCGTTGTTACAGGTTTAATGATTATTTTTTAAATGTAGTTGGTAAAAATTAGAAATAAAAAAAAAAATTCTGGAAACTTAGCAATGAAGTAGCATCTGTAGAAAGAAATGTATTGAAGTTTTGGGTCCCAGATTTTTTTTCATAAAAAAAATTCTGAATAATCTTGGACCTCAGATGTTAACTTCCCTTTTTCACAAATCTTGCCCGAGTGTTTCCAGCATTTCCTGTTTTTAGTATAAGCTTAGTACCTACCTGATAACTATTTCAATTTTGGAAGCAAGGTATAACCTGGAGGATTTTGGTGTCTTCAGGACCACAAACTGATCTATGTTTGGTGGTACCAGCAGTGTCATCTTGACATGCATATGATAGTGCAAGTTGCTCAGGGTTTAGGACTGGAAAATTCAAAGCTTACACTCTCTCTTGTCTGCCTAAATCATTCTCCCAGCTGTACATATCATGGTTAATTTCATCTGCCTGGTGATATTGATTCTGCATTCAGTCTTGGAATTGTATGGCAGAATATTCAGGTTGATCAGTCATGGGTCCTCTGATTTCTTCCCTCATCATACTTGTTGCTGAATTCTGCGTCAGTGTTGGCAAGAATAAGCTTATCTTGAATATCTCTAAGCATCAAAACTAGTTTGTGGCTGTGACTTGTTATGTTGTCCAGGTCTTACTATTAAAACTTTTGTATTTGGAAAGGAAACATCAATATGGTGAAGATTACTTTCTCAATTTGAAATCAAAATATTATGACCAAAAGAAATTCCATGTGTTTTTAAAGCTGGAAGCCAGGGTTGGAAGGTGATTGCTGTCTCTTAACTACTCTGGAAATAGTCAAAGTGGGGCAATATCTTTGTAGAGCCAATAACTTGGTCTTGGGCTTCTGTTGGCATGCAGTGGTGGGGTGGAGAATTGTTAAATGTTTATCAAGCACACTTCAGTGAGGACTTAAGCTCCTCCTTGACCAGGTGAAGAAGCTGGAGCTGGATGTACTTGGGGCCATCTGGATGGCTGAAAACCTCGGATGAAACTTACTGAGGTGAACACACTCAAGAATGCAGCTTTGGATAGAAGATGGGTGACCACTAGGAGAGGCAAGGGGAGTAAACAGTCACTGTAGGAATCCCCTGTGGCCATTCCCCTTGACAACCTTTGGATACAACTGGGGAATGAGCTATCTGGGCACTGCAGCAGCAGCCAGGCCAGTGGCACTGTAGCCGGCTCTGAGGTTCAGCAAGGAAGGATAAGGTCAGGCAGAGCAATAGAGAAAGGAGACTCGGTAGTTTGGAGAACAGATGGGAGATTCTGTGATTGTGACAAAAGCCAGGATAGTGTTTTGTCTGCCAGGTGCTAGAGTCCAGGATGTCTCGGAGCAACTGCAGAATATTCTCAAGTTGGAGGGTAAGCAGCCAGAGGTCGTTGTGCACATTTCACCAGTGATGTGGGTAGAAAGGGGGAAAGAGGTCCTGCACAGTTAGGGAGGCTGGAGTGCCAGACCTCCAAGGTAGCAATCTCTGGATTACTCCTGGCGCCATGTGCTAGTCAGGGCAGAAATAGGATGATAGTACAGATGGAGTGACTGAAGAACTGGTGTGGGGGGAAAAAAGGTTTTAGATTCTTGAATCACCTGAGCTTCTGGGGCAGGTACAAGACAGATGAGTTGCACCTGAACTTGGGGGGGGGGGGGTGGAGAGAGGGAAGAACAACTATACTGGCCAGGAGGTTTGCTAGTACTAAAAGCCATAAACCAGTTTGAGGAGGGAAAGGAAACCAGAGCACTGTGTTAGAAAGTGGAGGAATGGAAAGTAAGGTTATATGGCAGGACCAACCTTTTTTTTTTAAAAAAAAAAAGGCAGAGCAAAATAATATGGGATGAAGTGTGTGTATGTTATGGGTAAAGGTGACAAACTTGCATCATGGATGAGCATCTGGAAATTATGTTGTGGCTGTTACAGACATGGTTGAGAGAGGAACAGGAATGGGTGCTTAATGTACCAGCATTTTGAATTTTTGGAAGATATAGTGGGAGTTTTTTTTTTAAAAAAAAAAGAAGGGGGGTGAGTTGCACTACTAATCAGGGACACTATCACAGCTGAACTCAGAGGGGATATAATGAAGGGCTTGTCCACTGAGTCTATAGGGGTAGAAATCAAAAATAGGAAAGGTACAATCACTGATGGGATTGCACTACGAATCCCCTAATAGCCGCTGGGACATTGAGGGATAGATAAGCAGGCAGATTAAGGAAAGATGTAAAAACAACAGGGTCTTCGTCAACTTCCCTAATGTAAATTAGGACCTTCTGAGTGCAATAGTTGGGGCAGAATGTGTCTGGTGCATGGTGGGGGGGGGGGGGGGGGGGGGAAGCTTCTTCATTCAATATGTAGATTTGTACTGGACCTGGTGTTGGACGAATGGTGTCTGGGAACAGTGACCACAGCTTCTTAAATGTTAAGATAGCTGTAGATAAGTATGGATCTTGCAAGAGTATTAAATTGGAGTAGGGCAAATTGCGAGACAGGAGCTTGGGGGAGTTAATTGGGGACAGCTGTTTTTAGATGAGTCCAAATCTGCTATGTGGAAGGTGTTTAAAGACCAACTACACATAGGTCTGCTTCAGTCTGAAGGAAGGACAAGGATGGCATGGTAAGAGAGCTTTGGTGGTTGAGAAAGGTGACAAATTTAGTCAAAAAGGATGTAAAGCTGCGGAAGCTAGAATCAGACAGCCCTGGAGAGTTATAAAGAAACCTAAACAGAACTGAAGTTAATTAGGAAAGCCAGGAGGGGGCTATGAAAAGTGTTTGGCAAGTAAGATTAAAGTGAAACCCAGGGAATTCTATACATCAGGAGCAAGAGAGTAGCTGGGGAGAGAGGTTAGGGCCACTGAAGGATAAAGGGAGAAGCATTTGCTTGGATGCAGATGGGGGTGATGTTCTTAATGAGAATTTTACATCAGTATTTGACAAGGACATAGAAGATGGTAGTAAGATCAATGCTGAGTGTATTAATATGCTGGGGCATTTCATAGTAAAAGAGGTAGTGTTTCTCTTTTAAAGAGCATTAAGGTAGATAAATCCCTGGGACCTGATGGGATATACCTCCAGGTTATTGAGAGAATCAAGCAAAGACATTGTTGGGGCCTTGACCAATATCCTTCTGTCTTCTCTAGCCTCAAACAGGGTCCTGGAAGACTAATGAGTAGTTAAATAATGGAACAAGATCAAGAGAACTAGGGATGTTCCTGGAAACTATAGACTGGTGAATCTCGTGTCAGTGATAAGGAAGTTACTAGAGAAAATTCTTAGAGATAGGATTTATGCAAAAACCACAGTCTAATTAACGAGAGCCAGCATAGCTTTTTGTGGGGCAAATTGCGTTATACTAACTTGATTGAGTTTTTTTTTGACAAGGTGACGAGGGTAATTGAAGGTAGAACTGTGGATGTTGTCTATTTGGAATTTTAGTAAGGTGTTTTATAAGATTTCCCCTATGGGAGGCTTATTGAGAAGATGCATGGGATCCATGTTGAATTCGTCATTTTGATTCAGAACTGACTTGCCCTTGGAGAGATTAGTGGTCGAAGGGACTTGTTTTAGCTGGAGGTTTGTAATTAACAGTATTCAGCAAGATTCTGTCTGGGACCTCTGCTGCTTTTGATGTATATAAATATCCCGGATGAAAATGTAGCTGGGTGGGTTAGTAAATTTGCAGATGATACAAAGATTGGTGATGTTGTGGATAGTGTGACTGGCAAAGAATACAGGGGAATAGAGATTGGTTGCAGAATAAGGATAGAGAAATGGCATATGGAGTTTAACCCAGCCAAATGCGAATTGTTGCACCTTGGTAAGTCAAATGTAAGGAGACTTTACGTTATGGGTCTTGCCATTGTTCAGAGCTCTCTGAAAGTGGCTGCTTGGGTTGATAGTGTGGTTAAGAAGGCTTTATTCGTTGAGGCATTGAGTTTGAAAGTCAGGAAGTTGTATTGCAGTTTCATAAAACTAGTTGGTCTGTATCAGGAGTATTGCATACAGTTCTGGTCACCCCACTAGAGGAAAGATGTTGAGGCTTTAAAGAGGGTACAAAAGAAGTTTACCACGATGTTGCATTGGAGCACATGCTGTAACAAAGTTGGGCAAACTTGGGGTGTTTTCTCTGCAGCGTCAAAGTCTGAGGGAAGATCTGATAGAGGCTTGTTAGATTATGAGAGGCATAGATGGGCAGTATCTTTTTTCCCAGGGTTGAGGACATGAGTGCCTAATCTCAAAGAGATGAGGGACAAGTTTACAAGTGTTTTTTTTTACAGGGTGGTGGTAGAGGCAGGCGTATTACAGACACATGAATGTGAGGAAAATGGAAGGATGTGGGCAGAGGGGATTAGTTTAGCTAGCTAATTGATTACTAATTTAATTGGTTGAATTAAACTATAATTAAATTGGCAGGCTCGCTCCTGTGCTGTACTGTTCTACATTTTAGTAATCCAGAACTTCTTTTCTAATCAGTCTGTCCCGTTTTTTTTCCCTAACTGAGCAATCAAGGTGAATGTTTTGAGTAATATTATACATTCTCATGGAGCTTACCTCGCAGACCTTTCTGGAAAGGGGTTTGAAAATTTACTGTACCTTTGTACCTAAGAATGAAAAACTTCATTCTGAGTTCAGGCAATCAAATGCTTAAATGATTGAAGATATATAGTCTAGCTTTTTTCCCCTCCTGTGACATATCTCTGAAGTTTCTGATGGCAACTGTTAGGTAATCAAATTATAACCAGCTAACACCAGTTTGGTGCTTTCAGAATCGGGTTCATTATCATGGACATGTCGAAATTTGTTGCTTAGTGTCAGCAGAACAGTGCAATGCATAAAATATTATAAATTACAGTAAGAAATCTGCATGTATAAATGTGTGTGGGTATTTTACTCAAACATTGAGTGTGTCTTCAGGTTCTTGTACCTCTATGGTAGCAATGAGAAAAAGACATGTTCTGTGTATTGGGATCCTTAATGATGGTTGCCACCTTTTTGACGTGTTCCCTCTTGAAGATGTGCTAGATTCTAAGCAGGCTGATACTCATGATGGTGCTGGCTGAGTTTACATCCCTCTGCAGCTTATTTGATTCTGTGCAGAGGTCCCTCCCTCCCCACACCAGATGGTGATGCGACCAGTTTGAATGCTCTCCATGGTTCTTATGTAGAAATTTGCACATTTTATCTTTCTTTTCCTCTCTTGAAGCTGTGGCAAAAATCGTGTTAGGCATATGTAACTTAACTGGAAGCAAGTAGCTTTGTGGTAGAAGATGCTGCAAACTGGGTTATAAAATAATTTGCTTATGTAATCCATCAAGATGCCATTGTACATTTTTTTGGGGGGGGGGGTTGTTGCTTTGACCAGTTGCCAGGACTCGTGTACATTTTAAAAATTAATTCTGTTCTTCAGGATTAGATTTAATGGCTGTTTTTACAGCTAATTAAACAAGGCAGCAATTTTTGGTTGTTCAGAATTGAGCCACGTAATCTGTTCTTTTTTGTCAAGTATTAACACAAATGTTTATAATTCTAGTTTAAACTTCTCAAATGTCTTGACCCTGCAATGTTGAGTTCCAGCTGGTGGAAGTATATTTAAAATATCCTGCATTAAAATGCTCCCACCTTTCTCAACAGAGCTACCATTGGTATACTCTATTGATATCATTCAATCCCTACTGTCCATGTTGCAGAGTATAATAATGGATTGCAGCAGCTCAATAAGCATCTTGTCAAGGGGTCTTTCAGCATACCCATTTTAATGGACTACTTTAACTCAGAAATTGTCTTGGGATGTTAACTTGAGCATCTGACCATTTGTAGTGTGGGTTTTGTATATCACCCCACATTCTCTAAGCATAATCTTGGCGCAAATTGATTAGTTGTCTAAAATTGCTTTTGAATGTAGGAATGTTTGAATGAGGTACTGTTCACTTTCCTGCACAGATTCTTTGACATCCTACATAAAATGGTTAAAATGGGATTTTTGGTGGGTTGTTGGCTTTGACTCTAACATCTCATTGCTATTCACATTCATACACTTGCTAAATAAAAGACAAAATATTGGACATGCTCAGTGGATTTGGTAGTGCCTGTAGAGAGAAACAATTGATATTGAGTTGATGACCTTTTTATAAATTCTTTAATTTGAGATGTTGGCTGTTTTCTCTCAGTACGTGCTACCTAGTCACCTGAGTATTTGCAGAGTCTGAAATTTGGTTTTGAGGTTAAGGGTCAATTTTATTTACCAGATACATTCACATGCATTGCCGTGCTGTGTTGGTGCTACATGTAACTGTAACAGAAACATTCAACAGTTACAAAGAATTATTATATGTGCGTCAATGTGTAAACATGGTGTTTATAATGTAAATGGCATTATTAAAAATGGGTTTAAAATGTTTACTTGTAGTGTGAGCACTCAAGTCGAGTGTGATACTCTCCTGAGGAGTTGTATGTTGGTGGGTGAAGAGCCTAATCTAGGATTTGTATTCTGAGGGACTTCCAGACTGCACATCCAGTCCCCTTTGCCACTTACTGTACCGATCACTGAGGGACTTCATCTGGGATGTTAAGGTGGATTCTCTTGGTGGAGGATGCCTGTATGTGACTTTATTTAATGTGGGGTGGTTGGTGCATGGGCAGCCACCACACCATCTTTGACAGATCAAAGATCCAGTGAGATGGAATGCAAGGCGACAGGGGACCCCTCACTACTGCAGCCTTCCTCTGCCTTCACTGCTATTGGGATGTGTCATCAACCTCTGCCAGTTCCACCATTGATGTCTTTTTTGGATCACTGTGTCTGGAGCTTCCCTCTTGACCTTTCTGCCATTGGTGACCCTGTCAGGAAGTAAGCATCAGAAGGTTAATCTCCAGAGAGCATCCCTCCTGGTTTCTTGAGCTCTCAAGGCTCTCCACCACGACAAGGTGGTAATCCTTGGGGAAGCTGGTATATTTACAGTGTGTGACTGAGGTAAAAGGTGGGGGGGTGGGGGGGGAAGGGTAAGAGGCTAACTAGAATGGTTGCTTAGATTAACTGTTTGGGGGAAGAAATCTTTATGATTTCTAACTTCTGATGCAATGAGCTAATTAATAAACATTACAAAACACCAAAAGTGATATGGCTGTGCATTTAGTGTAAATCTGGAAAGAAAAACTAGCTTGTTTGGAAAAGTTAGGTAGAGCAGTATTACTTTAAAATGCTCAGAATCGTGAATAGTAAATAGAGTCTGAATGATAAAGAAGCATAGATGTGGGTTTATAGAGCTGACCAAGTGGATTGTCCGGGATCTGTTGTGATCTTTACTATTACTTATCCCCATGAGAGAGTTAACTTCTCTAAGAGAATCTTACTGTTGAAACATGTTTTTGGCTTATGTAAACAACTTCTGGTGAATATATCTGTAATATCACTACATTTCTATCAAGATCTTTCTAGATTAGCTGCTAATTAAAAATTCAGATGTGATTGCTTTATTTCTGACTAAGATTAATAATAAGCACTGCATGTATTATCTCCACACTTATTTGCCTAGGTTGTGCAGAGCTGGAATTATTTTTTGAGAAGAGTTTGATCTTGGTTATTCAATCATGATAATTACTGAATTTATTGGACCATTGGTTAAAAATATAAGTCTACAAACAACAGATCAACTAGAAGACCAAATTTGCCCATCTAATGTGGTTTGTTTCAGAAGTTCTTCCATTTTTGTTTGAGCAAAGTTGTAAACCAAGGTTTGCTTTTATTCTACCCCCAGAATTCCAGGTAGGGTGACTGACTGCACATTGGGCTGCAGCTGCTTCACATTTTAACAGGTATTCCTTTGTAAGGTTGTGTGCAAATTGCTGCAATGTTAGTATAAAAGAGTTGGCAGGTTGGGATGGAAAATTGTTGAGGTCCCTTCATGAATGGTGTAATGGGACTTGTGTTAAGTGTAACATCTAAATTGCAAATTTTGAGATTAGAATCTTTGCTTTGAAAAATTGCATTTTGGGGGTGGGGGTATAATTTAAACTGATGTATGTTTGGTTCATCTGGTGGCTAGAATTGTCCTAACACATTCTCTTGGATCTTTTGAGAGTAAATTGAATCTTGATGTCTCAGCCACTTTGTCAGGGATCTGCATTGTTCCCCTTGACTTCAAGAGGCTGACTTTGGTGATTGTTTCCACTTGTGATTTACAACCGTAAAGCTCCCTTCCATTGGGGTGGAAGACTAAAGCTGGACGTGGACCTCTGTTTTATTGTGCAAAATTGGATTCTCGCTTTCCTAGGTGAAAGCTATCAAGAGGTATAAAAGCAAAATGTCTAACATGACAAATTAGTCTGTTCATATTTTGGGGGAATTTGGACTTGGAATTAGTCATTTGTCTTGCTTAATACTGCACAGTTACAGTTGTTTCTGGAAAATTGACTGGGCAACTTTGGTTGTCAAACTTGAGGCAATGTGTTTTTATTGGACAAGGAATAATGGCATTCTTTATGCAGTGCTGCTTTGGATTTTTTGTGTAAAATTCAGTTATGTTTCTGAAACAAACTGTCATTGTGCAAGCACTTTGGCCATGTTTAATGGCTAGGTTTTCCCTAGAATGGGTAAATTTTCAGGTGCTGGCCTGGTACAGGGGATCCAACTACTGTGTTCAATTTATTTACCAGCCTGGTTTGCCTTCAATCTCCCAGGGAGATTGACTAAAAACTAGGAATATATTGGTAGCCCCCACTCTGGGTGGTTCTACATCTGTGTTCATCGCTGAAACAGTCATTGAGATGCACAAGCCCCTGAATTTAAATGCAGGATTATTTGTACCAGAGTGTGATCAAGAACATAGTTGAAAATTTAAACTAAGCTAACTTCTGTACTGAGTATCCAGAACTGTTAGAGGAGCAATTTGAGTTTACAGCATATTTTTTATGTTGAAATCAAATTTGTGCTTTCATTTCTGTTGTACCTTCCATTCTTAATGGAATTAGAGGAATTTTGTAGCCTAAGAGATCATTTGGCACATTGACCTGTCAGGCAAAAATTTGAGAACACTCATTTCCCACCTCTTAGCTCATAGCCTTGTAGGTCAGGGCTCTTTGGTTGCTTAATCAGATACTTATTAAATCTAGTTTGGCATTTTCTTTGCTGCTCTCTCCATTTAAGTCATTCCTTTTGAATTTTATAGTGTCTTGCATCTGGTATAAAGCAGAACTGTTTTGCTGGAGGAACATTATTTTTATGGTATAAATCATTGAGATACAAGAGTGCATCATTATGACTGAATTTTAGATTGCTTGTACTTTAGACTATTTGGATCAGCTGTTTTATTTATAACAACTATGCAGTGTTTCAGGTTGCCTTCAATTTTAAGAGGGTATTTACTGCTTTTAAAAGAAAATTGTATCATTTTCTATATTAGGCAAAGGTGGTTGCTTACATTCAGACAGTGGTTTATTTTTTGTATAGATGTAGTCTGGATTTTATGCTTACTACAAGGAGGTGCATTAGTGTACACTTGGAAATCCAATTTTGCTCATCAAATGCAATTTTCCATTGTTGGAAGATCATCTACATCATACATTCTTTTCATCTGCATAAGCAAGAGGTTTTCAATCCGCATTTAAAAAAAAGACGAAATTCAGTGAATTTTGATGCTTGTTTGTATTTTAAGATGGAAGAATCTTTTGAAATAAGGTGGATAGCAGATGAACTAGCCCGTCTCTTGTGTAACTTAAGTCAGAACTGAATTAAGCATGTTTCATATTTGGGTCTAGTTCAAGTGTACTTAATATCAAAAATAGTATCTATGAACCATCAATCTAGTTTATTTTGCAACAGTGATCTGACTTGAACATTCAAAAGGGATGATTACATTTGAATTTTGAATTACATTTTGAAGCAATAGTATTTTTTTTAAATCTACCACTTAATTTCCTCCGCTTCACCCTCCGGAAGTTTGTTTCTTTCTTGCATTGGATTGGTCTCTCACTGTCTGGAGCAGCAGTTATTACCCATCCATAGTAGTCTTTCAAAGTGGCAGCTCAACATTTCAACAGTTGTGGCAGTTATTCCCCATTGCTGTTTAGAGGTTTCAGGGTTTCTGATCAAGAACTTGTATACAATGGATTCTGGTTAATTGGGACACATCAGAACCCAGTTGGGCTGCCCCTAACTGAGTAGCAAGTTGTGTATTTAAAAGGAATGCATAACAAGTTAGAAGACTACCAATGCTACTACAGTACTATAAAAATGTTCCTAATAGTAATTGATAGAGGAATTCATCCAGTGTACACTACCATTTATCGGGTGTCCAGGGAAGGTGTAGCAACTCTGGTATAGGGGCTTGTGTCCTTTCTGGGGCTTTTCACTCGCCTTTGGTCCCCACCAGACACTTGGCTCTCAGCTGTCACTTCAGTTAACTATTTGCTTTTGACAGTGGTCACAGCTTGGTACACCACTTTGACTGGCACACTAAGCCAGGTGGACTTAGTCGCTGGGCCTTGTACTCCAGTGAAATAGGGACATGCTTTGTCTTTGTACGTGAAGTCAGTTCTGGCAGACTGGGCAGATGAGATCCAATGGATAAGAAGGTGGCTTTGTAACTCTTTGTGAAGAGCATAAGGCACGGAAGAAGTCATGGTCATCCACTGCAACCAAGGAAGATCCCAGTTTGTGATGACTACTCGTACAACTGGATCTAGATTTGCGAGGTCGAGAGAGTGAAACGCTCTCAGTGCAGCAGCTTTTTCCACTGGGTTTTACATGGACTGCTGAGCCAAGTTGTCTGATTCCATTGTGCCTCATCTGTGGCAAACAACTTACTAATGCAGCAATGGCTCCAGCAAAATTGGAAAAAACCTTTTAACTACAAATCAGAGCCACGTGACACACAAAACGTGCTGATTATTTTAAATTACTACTGGAATCTCAAAACAAACAGATTAAAGCTTTTGAAAATAAAAGTCAGTAAAAAGTTTTAGGAAGCAAGTTATTTAGTAGCTTTAAGACCAGTTCACTTGACAATATTAAAAAAAAGACTCTGGAAACCCTGGACAAAGAGCGCACCAATTTCCTACGTATAGAAACCTGGTGGCTTAGTAGAGGAAGAGTTCTATGCAGTGCTGCTTTGGATTTTTTGTGTAAAATTCAGTTATGTTCCTGAAACAAACTGTCATTGTGCAAGCACTTTGGCCATGTTTAATGGCTAGGTTTTCCCTAGAATGGGTAGATTTGTGCAAAAGGGTGAATTGCAGGAGTACTTTTGAGAGATGGTAGGCCAGCTTTCGTGAAGTGCTTTGAAGGTGAAGAATGGCTGCAGAAACTAGCCTACTTAAGACAATTTTCATCATATGAACCAGTTGAATAAGTCTGTAAGGCCCTGGAGAAAGTGTTTTGACTTCAAGTGACGAGACTTAGATTTGAAAGGAAACTGAATCTCTGGAAAAGTAATGCTGCAAAAGGAAATCTTTAATGTTTTCACTACTGCTTGGAATTGAGAGTGAGGAAGGATATGAGAAAGTCTCTGGTCTTACTGAAAACCACCTTGGAAGAACTACAGAACAAAATTGTAGTTTCAAAATTTTAATTACAAAATTGTAATTTTAGTCCTCCCTTTCGACAAAAATGTATGACTGGATGAGGGACGCTTTCTCTGAATCATCTGCTCAGCCCGAGAACTACTTTGAGAGAAGAGGATGAACTTTGTGAGATTCACTCAAGATGAGGTTTATTGACCTGCCATTGGACAAGTTCTGGATTTCTGTGAAAGAAGAGTGTACCATTCATAGGAATGCAGTGAACATTTTGCTGCAGTTTTCAACTCGCATGTGTGAGCAAGTTTTTTTTTTCTTATTGAACAAGCATCAAGAGCAAGGATAGAAATTCTCATTTCAGTCGAAGGTGAAAACCGTGTGTGCTTATCTCAACTTCGACCCAGGAATGAGGAATTTATTATACTTAGTTTTTAAAATTGAAAGAGTAATTTTAACAAAGGTAAGCTAAGCTTAACTATCATTTTTTTCCAAGAAAGATTGGCTAAAAGTTCATTCTCTACTTAAAAGAGCATTAATGAATATTATTGGATTGTTACATCTACAACTTACTAATCATGCCAATGTACTGTGAGTACTTGATAAAATCATTTTATGCAGGGGTTCCCTGAGACCTGAAAATTGTTTCAAGGGTTTCTCCAGGGTAAAAAAAGGTTGAGGAAAGGTACTTCAGATGGTGGAGGTCACACATGTCTGCTGCCCTTTTTCTAGGGATGGAGGTGCCATGCTTTGGAAAGTGTTGTTGAAGAAGCCTTGACAAGTTTCTGCACTTAGCCACAATGTAGCCATGATGTGTTGGCAGTCCAGGGAGCAATTAAATTTAAGCTGGATTAGGCAACAAGCAAGCTAGCAGCAGTGTGAGGGTTGCAAACTGCAGGAAAGTGAGAAGTATTTGAGCATATACCCAACTTGACTACATAATTCTCAACCTCTGATCTGCTCTCGATTGTGGCCAGTGGCTCAACTTTTCTGTTTTCAGTCAATAATGGCACTTACTTTGGATGAAAGCATTTTATGCTGGTTGGTGTCTTGGAATATTTGGAATTTCTTGCAGAAGTGGTTCCTACCTCACTTGTGCAGCACAAACCCAAATTTACTGCTTATGATTATAGCTGAACGGTGACCAGATCTTAATGAATGTAGGCATAATTAGAATTGTACTGTAGAATTAGAATACTTGGTATTGACTGTAACAAATCCACTTATCTCCACTTCTAATTTTTTACAAATATCGAAAGGACGTTGGTACAACAATTGAAGATTGTGTCCAAGATTTTGCAAGGCATTTATGTACTGCATCTGAGATGATATGCTTCCAGCCTCCATGAAGCCTCATTGTCTTCCATTTTATGGTGCTCTTAGCTGCACAAGGATATATCCAATTTTAAACATGTTGAACTTGAACTATGTATGAATGTGAAATTTGACTCGGATGAATCGATCTATCTATTGCCTGTTACACTGCTGACATTTAGCGCAACCATGAAGGTCCTCCATCTCTGGCGGTGTTCAGGGCTTCCTCCAGCGTGTAGGTAGCTCTATTTTCACTATTGTCCTGGGTGGAGACTCAGGAATACCATTGCACTCAGATGTTGAAGGATTCTTCTTTGCTGTTTTCTTAACAGTTTTGTTCTACTAAGTCAGGGTTGTTGGCCTTGAGCTGAGCCCCCCCCCCCCCGAACCTGGATGACCAGTGGGCCACTCTTAGTCTCGCCTTTACCTTTTGACCTGTATGGCATGGGTGATCCTACCAAGAGCCAAAGCATTAAAGCCTTGACTCCAGCCAATATAGTTCTCAGGGTCACTGAGTCACACAAACCTGTAAACCGCGACAAGATTGTAGTATTCTTGGAGGCTCAAATGAATACTTTTTTGTTTTAAATGAGTTGGTGTTATTCTGAGGTTTAGAAGTCCACGGTCCTGTTTTTCTTGTTTCAATACAAATTACGCAAGTTCTTTTTGAGCTGTACTGAAACTATTCTCTAAGTAGAAACTCCGTGCTATCTTAATCCCAAGAAAAGGTCATTGAGATTGTTCAGTGATTCAACTTAGACAAAAAAAAACTCCTGTTTCACAACTGTGGGTTTGTGGAATACTTTTGATTAGTATTGGTTTTGGGGATTTCTGTATAGCCTATGCAAAATGGGTTGTTGATTCAGTGCAGACACAGTGTTGCTGAGCTTCTTGTCTGTACTTGTTTTTGTGGCTGTTTGTGACTGTCTCTCTGAACCAACCAGTCTGACTATGCTGCTAGATTAATCTCTGTGCACTTGTCTTTTGATGTTGTCAGTCATTGTTTCACTGACTTGGGTCTGAAAGGTCAAGTCACCACTTTGGATAAAATCATTTTAGATTATGACATGGTGAAACTCCTTGTGCTAAGTTTCTAAATGTTTTCCTAGGAGACGATGAACAGCCTGAAGTGATTAAACTAGAATGTTTATTTGCTATTGCTTCTACTACGGTAAATATTCTTGGTGTACCAATCAATAGTCTCCAACTTCAGCTGGCATCTTGTTAAATTTCTGGCGTTTTGAGTCTGTTCAAATGTAGAAGTCGTATTTGTCCATCAGTGCTCTGAAGCTTGAGCTGCATCACCCTGCACCCTTGTGATGAATGATTTAATTACTAAGTGAACAATGGTTAGTATTGAGAATTGTCCTGAAATCAGGTTGTCATTTAGTTAAATCAAATTTTCTAAGGTGAAACAGATTTTAACTATAATACTATATGTTCTGCTGTAACACTAGACAACAATTTCTTTTTGGCAGTGTCAGTTCCTCAAATTTATTATGATAAACCGCTTAAAGCTGAACATATAATTTCAGACTACTTGTATCATGTAGGAATTTGGAGAAACAAGAAATTGTATTGAATATAATGTGTTTAATTGCATAACGGTGCTGACGCTTAGTAATAGTTAAAGTAAGCTAAAAATGCTTTGATAATTTTCATTTGTATTCATTGGGTGAGGCTTTTTGCTTAAGTGTCCAACAGTAATCAACCAGGATTGATGGATTCCAGTAGCTCTGATACAGTTTCTCCATAACTGAAATGTCCTGGTGAAGCCTTTCAGCATTCTCGTCACTTGACAGTGCCAAGATCTGCAGAGAAGTCGTCTAATCGTGCATGCAGATAATGAATCTTTGGTGACGTTGTGCACTTCATGACTTTGTATGCTTGAAACATGTTGTCAACCAGCTACACGTAGTTTGGTGCTCTGTAGTTGCCAAGAGAAAAACACCTTGAATGCCTTCCATTCGATTTTTCTCCGGTCCCAATAGCAGTTCTTTTAATCACTGAAGACTGTGAATTGTGGACAAACAAAAATTCCTTAATCTTGGCATCTTACATTTGAAATAACAAATACAGGTGATTTTATATATTTTTTTTAAAAAATGTTTGTTAGGGAAGTGTCATAGTGCAGGCCAAATTCCATAAGATACACCTAACGGTATTTAGGAAGCAAAATGTTTGTTGTCCAGTGTAATTCCAAAGCATAGATTACAACGCAACAGACTGATTTGCTGCTTTCATTGGTTTGTGATCCATTTTGCCCTGATGTTTGCTGTTAGTCTGGTACAAAAGTAATTTTATTGGTGGTAAATAATATGCTTTTTGTGTGACTGACCATTTAAGATGCTGGATGGAGCCCTGAGTGTGTGGAAATATTCACTGGAATGCTCATGTGGTCTTGTATGCGATAACTGCTGAAAACGCTATTTATAGACTTTGACAGAAGGACTAGAATAGCCTAACTATAATTTTAGGAGTAAATATCTTGTAGGTTTCTGAAATCAAATCTCTTAAGCCCATTTCTGCATCACCAAATTGATCTGTTGTTGTTTCAATCAAAATTGTGCTTTTCATTTGTACTAGTTCTAATTTATTGATTTTTTAAATTGCAGAATCTGTCTGCAGTTTTATCAACATCTCTTGCCTATAGTTGATTCTTTACGATTAATATGCATGGGGTAATCATTTTTTTTAAAAAAAAGGATTAGGTTGGAATTGCCTCATTTTCTTGAGCCCAAACTGCATGGACATGCTTTGAATATACATAAGGCATTGTAAACTGATTGTTGCATTATCTTGTTAATCTAACATACGGTACTCTTTTGTGTCCATATTGCAGACGGCAACTCCAAACTAACATGGCAGTCAGACTGTGTGATGTGGCTACTCTGCTTAGAAGTGGTTCGTGGGCTGCAGAGCCTTGGACTGGGGTCTGTGGGACTTTTCTTTAAATTCAGTAGTGACTAAGATATTTTATTATTGAGGCCATACCAAAAAGTATAATATACATGGTTGTCAAAGGTCCTTTGGTCTTGCAAAAATGTAATTGGTTCAGAAACATTTATGG
This sequence comes from Hemitrygon akajei, assembly GCF_048418815.1. Taxonomy (NCBI): domain Eukaryota; kingdom Metazoa; phylum Chordata; class Chondrichthyes; order Myliobatiformes; family Dasyatidae; genus Hemitrygon; species Hemitrygon akajei. The sequence goes on from NC_133125.1 coordinate 58,302,322, forward strand.
TTCATTTTAGAACAGCAATAGATTTTAATTACAAAATAGCTACATATGTATATTAAGTGAAGCCAATGTAACTATTTTGGTATGGTCTGATTAGAATTTGTATAATATTGAAGTGGATTTGTTGTTTTATGATTTGTGCTGTCGTAGCAGTGCACGTTTTAACTGCTTTTAATCTCCTATCTTGAGCTGTTAATTCCAAATGGCGTTTAAGTGAAATTCTCACTAAAACCCAATTACTTAATCACTTGCTACATGTCCCACGTTAGGAACTGTGGGTATTGTTATATAGTTTAGTGTTACGGAGATTCAAAATGTAAATTTTTGTAAGCAATTTATTTTTTTAAAATCCAAAAATGGTTCTTTGGCTAGAAAGGGTGCATTTCTAGCATGCATTGGTTAACATGGCTGTTCAGTGGGATTCTGATCTTCACTGTTTTGGTACATGTAAAGCAAAATCTGAATTACTTAATAGATGTCATCATTACTGGCCCTTGTTTTTGGAAGTTTTGAGCATTTGTTTTTACTGACTGTTTTGACTGTCTTCAGCTTCTAAAGTTCCAATTCTTTTTCACTATGCTGGTGTGGAATGCTTCCTATGTCTAAATAGCTTCTGTACTCTTTTCAAGGCCTTCATCTTGTAGGGCAGAGGAGTGGCTGGGGGTGGCACGTTTAGTTTTAGTGAATTTATTCAGCAAAAGGGAATTACCTTTACCAAGGTCGATTCTTGTGTTTGCAACTCCGTAATTGTGAACCAGTTGATGCTCCTGGTGATGATGGTGTAGAATTTGTCCCCTAAGCATCTTCAGACTGAAAATGAGCATCTTTTCATGTGCATTTTATCTGCCACTTTACCCTGGATGAAATGGGCACTAAGACAGTTGTCAATCTTGACTCAAATGTCATCCCCAGCATTCCAGTCCTCCAAAGGGCACTATGGATGTCTAAATTCCCCATTCTATACACTCTAAATTTGTGAAATGTGAATTATCATTTGGAATAGTTGTTTTGGAAGTCACCACAACTTGGGCCATAAATACAGTTTGTATTGTGACGCAGGAATTGTAATAGCAGAGTTTAATTTTTCGAAAGATCCTCCTTTTGACAAGGTGGGAGGAGAGGTGGTAGTGTGCAATTCTGGTGTTAGATTGCTGTGAGTGCTGCCCTTGTCTATTTTCCTCAGCACGTTATGTCGGATTATGCTGCTTTAATGAGTCATATAGTTGCAATATAATTGATTGAATATGTCAGCTGAAGATAGTAATTTTAAAATTCAACAGTGCTTGTGAAGGTGATGTTTCAGTAGGCTGTGACCTGTTATCATTTTAACAGACCTTGTATGGAAAGGTTTTGGCTTCCTTTCTGTGACTAAAGTTCGAGCTAGTTGGCGTAATCAAGTGGAATTTTTGTTTTGATACATATAAACAGCATGCATATAAACTGAAATTACCATTCTGTTTTAAGTTCATCTATAAAAAGATTTGGCATCAAAAGATGCCATTATTTTCTTGTGAAGCACCATGCAGCAGTTTTTCACCACCAGATGGCATAGATCTAGCTGTGGTTTTGCATAACCATGCCATCAGTTCAGTCGTTCTGTGGAATATATTTGCAGCATGGGTAAATCGCTGGTGTGTACAGAATATCAAGCTGGTATTTACCCAGATTTATGAAATGTATAAAACTGTTCATGCTCTCATTAGTTTCACTGTTCACATAACCTAGATTTGGTATTTTTTTTAAAGAAAGGTCAGCTTCATGTTACAAAAAGCAATCAAATTCTAATGTAAACTGAAAGACTAAATCACAGAAACTTAATTCTAAGATTCATCTTAAAATTACATAACTTGCTACTTTGCTTTGTATTGTAATTTAAGATTTTTCACTTTTACCATTTAGTTATTGGAAAAATATTTTGGAAATGGTTTGTTCAGCACTTGTATTCAGGTTATTGCTGCTCAAATGTCACAGGTTTTGAAGATGAGTTGTGTTCTTTGTCTAAAATATATCAGATATTCAGTGGTATTTCTTAAGTATGCAGACCAAGACTTGGTCAAACCAACCCTGCCAGTTAATTTAATAATTGGATGCTAGTTGATTGGTACCTTGACTCTACTCCTTTAATTCATATCCTCAACAAAATCCTATTGATCTTTGGACTTTCAGTTTGTCCATCCTCCTGAGGGGGAATGTGTGTGTTGGGGTGGGGGGGGGGGGGAGAAGGTGAAGTGGGGGGTTTTGGGGATATGCTACTGGGCTATCCCACCAAGAAAATTTCTTTATAATCTTTGTCTCATTAAATATCATTGTTACCCCTTGTTCTTAAAAACTGGGAATAGACACATATTAGAATAATGACATAATTTGACCTATTAATGGTATATGTTGAACTTGCATTTTAATCATTGCATTACCGAAATGATATCGATATAATATTAATGTGAACTATAATATTGAAGCAGTCCTGCTTCTCCTCCAAGTTTATGCCAACATTTACATTTGTACCAGTCTACATTTTTAAGTGTAGCTGCCCTTTAAATTTCTTGATCCTCACCAGTGTGAGTTTCTCATCTGAAGAAAATTTGAGTGTGGCAACTCCAGACCAAATGAGTTCATGCTTAAATTTGCCTGTTCAGGTGATCTGATCGCTTGGTCTTATTATTCTGCAGACAAAGATGAGCGTTAGTCATACACACCAATTGCAATGTGCTTTGTTCATTTCTAATTTCCTATTTACCGATTTATAAATGCATTTAGGGAAATTTAGAATTTAAGTTCCAAAGACATACCGGGTGGATTAGTTGGTCATTGTAAATTATCCCGTTTAGGGTTTGTCGGGTGGGGGTGAGTTTACAAGGGTGGAGTGGCTGGAAGGGTCTACTCCGCCCTAAATTGCTAAATACATGATTCAGGTGCCTTTTATATGGTAGTGAATTTTTCCGATGTATCAAAATGAAGTTAAAGTCTTGGCATTATCTTAAATCACAAGGGTAGACTTGTATGTAGGGTATTTCAAGTGTAAATGCTGTATTGCCATTTCAGAAAGGTCTTTGGGCTTTGATAAATTGGATATTCTAAATGAGGTCATAAAGATAATGTTGACTTATCTATTTTTAGCAGGTAATTGCTGCCATGGAAACACAACTGTCCAATGGTCCAACTTGTAATAGTACAACAAATGGTCCTTCAAATGCCAACACTGGTACAAACAACTGCTCATCACCTGTTGACAGTAACACCATGCCAGAAGACAGCAAAACCAACTTAATAGTCAACTACTTGCCTCAAAACATGACACAAGAGGAGCTTAAAAGCCTGTTTGGCAGCATTGGTGAAATAGAATCCTGCAAACTAGTACGGGACAAAATAACAGGTATCTTAGCACTTTAAAATTGTCTGCTTTGTTTGCTTGTAATGTTGAAGACACTAAGAATGTGTAGAGCCTCCATTCTGAGCACTTTAAGTAGTGAAACACTGGTATTTCGATATAGCTTTATCTGAATCTTTTGATGCCATTGACAATATAGCTTCTACAGTGAGTATGATCTGCAATGCAATAAATTGCAGTTTTCATCAGTATGATTTTAAACTATAGAAAAGCTGATCTTTATAATTTAATATTCAGATTTTACTACTTGATCAATATATTGATTTGATTTAGAGTGCCACTTTATAATTCAATTCATGCAACAAAATGGGATATTTTTGACTAGTTTTTCAAATTCCTGTTAACTTGCCTTTGATTGTGATACAGTGGATTCTTCATACATGCTCGATTACTGATGACAACAAGGATTTCTGCTTTAAAGTGGTGCAAAAATTAATCCTGAAGGTGGCAGTTTCTTGAATAACAGTGGTAAACCCACATTTAAAATCCATGTCTTCAATCACTTCTGGCTGTCTAAAGATAAAGATTAGCTTTATTTTTCACATGTACATGGAGACAAACAGTGAAATGCGTTGACTTGCATCAAATCAGCAAGGATAATGCTAGGCATCCTGCAAATGTCACCACCCATCTGGCACCAACATAGATGCCCTCAGCTCACTAATGCTAACCTTGTGTCTTTGGAATGTGAGAGGAGACAGGAACAGCTGAAGGAAACCCATCGGGTCACAGGGATGAAATACAAACTCCTTACAGGCATGGTGGGAATTGAACCCCGGTCTTGCAGCTGACACTGTAATGGAGTTACACTAAACATTACAATAACATGCCGTGCTGCTCCTTTAAAATCTTAATACACTGGTTGTTCTATTAAATCTCCCTTCTACCCTTATGGCATTGATCTCTTTCCTAAAAATACAGTAACCAGAGTTGGATAAATTGTTGCAGCTGAGACATATTTGGTAAGCGTTTTTATACTTCTAGTGCATTCATTCTATTTTAATCCATGACATTTGAGGCCTTTCAAACTAATGATTTTCTATGGGCTTCTGGTTCACTTCTCCGCAACCTCTTCTCTCATAATCCCAACGATTCCACCCTGATTCACCTACCTACGACTGCTCAGGGTAGTTTGCAGTCAGCTTTTAACATAGCACTGGTGTGTTAACATACCACCAGCATGTCCATGGGGTGCTGAAGGAAACTGATTGCACTGCGGAAACCCAGATAATTTCAGAAGGACATGTAACGCCTTATAACACTGGAGGTCAGCATGAAGTCTGTACTGCCGGAACGCCTGCTGCATGATGGTGCTGCCTGGTGTAAATAAAGTTAATGTTTTTCCTTTTCAACTTCATGTCACCTTTAAAAGTTTTAACTGTGCACACTTGGCTTCCTTTGCATCTGGTATGTATTAAAAATACCATTTACTAAAAGTCTTTCATTCTTCCCAAAGAATGTCACTAAATATATTTACATTTTATTTGCCAACTATGCCTACTTTGCTCCATTTCTCTTCCTGAGATTTGTTAAAATTCCTCCATTTACTTCATTATGTTAATTTTGAAATCATGACCAGTGTCCACACTCTCTAAGCCATGGTTTTACTGGAACTTTCAAGTTTGGATCATTTCAAAATAACAAATGGAAATTTGATTTTTACTTGGACATAATCCAAATTAAGCATTGCTTACAGTGAAATCAGACTATTTTGAGACAAGGCTGTAAATTTAGTCCTTGGCTATTAAATCTGTGGTGATAGACCTCTAATCTTCAGTGTATTATTCAATTATCAGTCTAAAACCAAGTCATCTTTGTATTTTTCTCATGATTTAGTTACACCTTGTTCTGATACCATTTTGTGCTCTTGTAATTTATTTTCTAATTTTTAACTTCTTGCTGACAGATTAATTCTAATACTGAATCGTATCATATTTCAGCATAATTTCATCTCCCTTCCTATCAAGTTTTATATCAATTTTACCTAATTCTTACAAGGTTGGAGAACTTGCTACATTTCTATATTTGTCCTTGGGGTTTTGTTCCAAGCTCTGCACAGCATGGCTCTACAGTTCATTAGTTACGACCATTAAAGAAGTTAATTACAATTATCTTGCAAAAATATTTTAATGAAAAGTAAATATCTGCAGAGTAAAGTAGTTTTCATCTATTGACATTTATAATATCAAGAGATTAGTCAACATTTCTATTCTTAATATGCCTGATAGTAGCTCAGCTGATGACTAAATTTGAATTGGCACTGATATTGGAAGAATTTGTGGAACCACCAATGTTGAACGCGAGTCCATTTTGTTATATTTAAGATTTTTTTAAAAAACACTTGGAGGTAATGCTTGAGCAGCTATTGTGGAAAGAAAGCAATTGTTCACATTTAGTCAAGACCCTGCGTCTGGACCCCACAATTACCGTACCTCCAAGAAGCTGCTCGGCCCACTGAATCTTTCAATGTTTGGATATTTTTCCTCCCAATTACATCATCTGTAACCTCCACTTAACCTTGATGTTTTGCATTTTTGTTTGCTTGTGATCCCAATATTCTCTTCCGTCTTTAACAGCCATTTAAAGTAATATGTTGTCCCTTTATTCGTATAGTTTCAAAGCTTGTGTTTGAACTAGTTTCTTAATAGGCTGTGACTGCTGCAGACAAAAGTTCAGACTTCATATTCATCCTGATGCCACTGAGCAGATTCCCAGTGGCATACAAGTGTTACAAGAGATGTCTTTAAATCCTTATGGAAGAATGTGAAATGAGATGTCCTCCTGACTCTTTTTGAGAGGTGTTGTCGAAAAATTTGGTATTTAATTGTCAAGTATTAAAACAAAGTAGTTCTGAATCTGGAGAGAGCACGTAGAGCAGAATGTTTTTCAGACAGAACAAGAATGCACATCATAAAAAGACCAATGAGAACTATTTGACCCAATTAATTTTTATATCTAGTATAGTTTGGCAGGATGATGCAAATGAAGGTACTACATGCATGTCTAGATCTTGTTTCCCACAAGCTTGAGATCCACAAAAGATTATCATGTGTGAAATGTCCAGCTCAAATTTTCAGAAATTTGGTTTGATATTGCAAAGGGTTAAGCTGCACAGTGCTGTGGCAGTGTAAAGAAATCTGAATGTCCTCTTCGAAATATCAAAACATCAACACTCAGCAGTTGACTTGAGGAGAAAAATTGTGTGGGGTGAATGAGCTTATTTTATTGTGTTAAGCTATAAAGGGATTGGGTTGTTTTCTTTGTACAAAGCTACATAAGCTAGAATATAATTAAATCAGTGAAATTATGTAACTTGTGGTTTGTGCTGTGTTAGCATGCTGTGTTTTTTTTCCATTTTTGGCACAGTGGCAAATTTCTAATTTGCTGTAGTGTCTAGTGCATAATGTTAACTGAATATCACATGAAATGTTGTAAGTGATGTAAGTCACCCAGTTTAGTCATTCCATGTTGTTTCAGTTATTGTCAACTTGCCCACAAAATATAGTTTAGTGCAAAAGAAAACCTTCAGCATTTTAAGTCTTTGGAATCCCCAACTAGGACTGTGCTCATTTGAGTATATTCAGGTCTGGATTAATATTGCTAGACATTTAGATGAGTTTACAGGTGGGGGAGTGGACATTAATTTATCGAATTGAATGGTAGAATAGGCTTGAAGACACGTGGTGTACTGTTTTTTTTTGTCTATAAGCAAGCAACATCTGTTAGTGATCCATAAGTTCAAGGGCACTACAAATATTTCCTCTGATTTTTCATCTTGAATAAATTACAGTTTTTAAGAAAATAATACTTGACAAAAGCACTGGAGGTCTAAGAAGTTGTGTAGTTTTGGGGCCTTAGCATGCCTATGCATGTTTGTACCCTTTCAAAATCTGCATGTATTTTGTTCAACATGATCAGAAAATGGATGTTCATTTTTTTTAAAAACAATTGCAATGGTGTGATTTTTTTCTTGAGTCACTGAGTGCTGAAGTTAACTTCATGGAGCATGACTCTTGAATGGTTCAAAGCATTTTGGGAGGAGGCTTGACATTTGCTCTTCAATGAGAATTTTTGTATTGTTTACACTTAGATTCCTTTGGAAGTGGTGAAGCAATTTCCTTTTTAATATATCTCTGGCATTTAACGCATCATATTTTTAAATGTGATGTTATTAACAAAAGTGGAAGACAGAAATGAGCTGTGCATCACCTCCAGAAATATTGCGTTGTAGCACTTAAGACACTTAAATGACTTCTGAAGTACAGCCATTAAGTGAAATAAAAAGCTAAATTGCCCAGCAAAGTCTACTCCTCCAATAAAATGGGTTGCTCAGATTGGGAAGTAATAAGATGAAGAAAATAATTTTGAAGGTTCCCTTGTAAGTATTAATGTCCACTCAACTAACTCACTGGAAAGGGGGGTACTTCCTAATAATACCATGTGCCCCTGTCAGAAATGTTTGATTGCTGCATGAAGACCATATACAGTTTGTATTTATAGGTATCATATGGTTATTAGTTCAGTGTTTTGCCACTTGGATGTGCACCAAGGTGAAGACTAATCAACAGAAATCTGTTTAAGACACCATTAATCTAAAATAGAAGTCAGCAGAATTTCTGAAAACTGTAGCATCTTTTGCATAGTGCAAAGATGATCACTACATTGGTTTTAAATTTTTTTGAAATATTCTGAAATTAATTTTAAAAGATTTCAGAAAGTTGTCCCTTGCTCAGTGAAATTTTGATTCTTTATTGATTTTAAGTTTTTATATTCCTGAACTTGCAGAAGCTTGCAGTTGCAGTCGATGTCTCCTCCATTAGAAAAGGGTATATTGCTCTCAAGTTGGGTAACTGATGTAAATTCCTTTTTGCCTGAAGCCCACTTTGTAATTAAGATGTCTTGCCAAGTGTGTTTAATCGATTCGAGATCCTAGGCATTTTACCAATTTAGTACTGCTGTTTAGAAATGGGCGAATGTGTGGTCTGAAGTGTCACAGCTGAACACTGCATAGTTCTCTTTTGTTCAGAGAAACATTTCTAGACGCTAAATCCAACTTGTGTCCCGCACTTGGAAAAACTAGCATTTTGTACCCTAACCCAAAAGGACTGAAAAGTCATTTGCCTTTGCAACAAACCAATGATTCTTCTGCCCCTAAAATATCAGCACGATGCATTTTAGCATTATTTATGGAATGCTCCAGTTTCACATGAATATCTGTAATGCTGGCCTGTTTTGTCTCGGCAAAACATCTTTTTTGAGAGGTGCCAGCTTGGAAAAACTAACAAACTTCAATTCCTGAATTCAATTCTTGAGACATGAATGCAATGGACCTATTTAATTAGTGGTGTCCTTACGGAATCAAGTTATAAATCTACTGATTAAGAAGAAGCTATATGCATTAAAGACATTGGTTTGCTGCAGATTTAGTATGTAGCATGGTTCATGCTGCCTTTACAAATTGGAGCTACCTCCTTACCAATACAGAATTCTGCAAGGTAGAAATCTTAAAAGGAAATTTGGAAGTGTTCTTACCAAATCTAAGCTTCAACATGACTTTAATACTTCAGCTTATCACTGGAATGGCACAGTTAATTTTAAATTCACTGCTTTTGATTTAATCCATGTCTTCAGATTGTGCGGTTAGTCAGAAGTGGATTTACTGCACATTATTTTTATTTCAAGGAGGTTTCAAAAGAAAAGGAAGCATGATTTGCAATTGGTATTAGGAAGTCAATGTGAACAGATTTGGGGGGGGGGGGTGGAGTGAGAGAACAAAAAAACAGCTGTACAGCAGAAGGCTTCTGATTCTGTTGCTTGGTTGGTCCAGCCAGAAAGCAAGGTTACATTTATTTGCTGCTGTAGTAGCCATTTTGTGGATGCCTTTAAAGCCTGACGCAAGGTGCTATATTGCTATCTAATATGTGCCTTGTGCTGTGAATGACTGTTGGTATTGTGTTTTGTACCTTAGCCCCAGAGGAACACAGTTTCATTTGGTTGTATTCATTGCTGAATGACAATTAAATTTGAGCTTGAACATGGTTGCCAGTGTGTCTGGTCAAGAACTTGCCATCCATTGCCTAGCTTTTGCTGAAGTGCGCATTTACCAGTTACTTCAGTAATGTGAATGGCAGTGATTCATAATTAGACGAGTTGCTACATTAAGGCTTTCATTTGGGGTAAACTTAAAACTTGCAGGTACTGGCAATGGGAATGAAAGACATGGGTCTGTGGGAAGAGAAAAGGAGATAACCAGTACTTTAGAAATGTTGACGTTATTTTCTTCGATCTACCTCTGCCTGACATGAGCACTCCCAGCACTTGCTATTTGGGTTTTTTCACGTTGTTCTTAGTCCTATTGGCACATCTGTCCTCAAGTTCTTGAGCTTCTAAGCTTGGTTTTTATGCTTTTTTTTTCTGGCTCCTAAATAAACTTTTTTCCGAGTGCAGCTGGAACTGTTTTCCTGTTGCAGATTTGAATGTAGTATTTTAAGCTTGTATTTCTTAGAGCCCTTTCAATGTTGATAGCTTTTCAGTGTAATCCGTCTATATTGATATCTTGTTGCTGCCCTTCGGAGGCAAGAGAAATGTTTCTATTATTTCAGCATTTGTGTCGATTAATTTTAGTTGGAATTATATGAAAGCAAGCTGCACTGAATTTTGCACTGACTCCTAGATGCTGCATTTTAAGGATGTATTTGCCCTGGAAAGGTTGTATGGTAACTTCCTCATGAATTATGCTGGTTTAGATGGATGAGATGCTGCCTGAACAGATGTTCCCGTGTGGGGAAATCTGAGGCTAAGATCTTGAAAGGTGCTCAGAAATTTTGTGTACGTGTGGGAATTGTCGATTAGAATAAATGGAACATTTAGATTGAAATGTTTAGGAATGAAAGTGGGAAGTAGTTCATGTAAAGGATGGTACAGCTGTAGAACATTGCCCTTGCTTCTCTCCTCCCAGGGAAAAAAAATGGAGGTGATCTCAGTTTTAATAACTTGATGTTTGAAAGGATGTTGATTCATTGCTGATGGATGTGCTTGAAATATAGGTCTGACGTGGTGTCTAAAGCAGAACAACCTTGATGGTTTAGTTGATCCATCATAATCAACTCAGTTTGGCCTCCTGAACCAGCTGCACAACTTGCTTGGTTGCATCAAAGCTATAGCTTTCCCTCGACTACTTTCAAAACAATCAAGGACAGACATTAGATACTCTCCTGTGCATGAGAAAATCTGCAATGCAGATGCTGGAAATCCAAAGCAACATACAAAATGCTGGAGGAACTCAGCAGGGATATTGGGAGGCCGAGCACCTATGCTTTGTCTGCCGGAAAAAGCGTGTTCTCTCTGTAGCCACCTATTTCAATTCCACTTCCCATTCCTATTCCAACATGTCAGTTCTACTGTTGTGATGAGGCCACACTCTGGTTAGAGGAGCAACATTTTGTATTCTGTCTGGGTAGCCTCCAACCTGATGGCATGAACTTCAATTTCTTGAACTTCCAGTAACTGCGTGACCACTCCTCTCTTCACTATTCCTCATTCCTGCTTTATCCTTACCTTATCTCCTTACTTGCCCATCACCTCCCTCTGGTACTCCTCTCCCTTTTTTTCCATGGTCTTTCATCCTCTCCTATCAGATTTCCCCTCCTCTATCCCATTATCTCCTTCACCAATCAACTTCCCAGCTCTTCACTGTTTCCCCTCTCCAGTTCCATCAACCACCTGTCACCTTGTACTGCTTCCTCCCCTCCTCCATCTTACTGACTTCTCCCCTTCCTTTCCAGTCCTGAAAAAGGGTCTCAGCCCAAAATGTTGACTCTTTAGACCTGCTGAGTTCCTCCAGCATTTCGTGTGAGATGCTTTCCTGTGATGCACCTTGAATGACTTTTAGAGTTTGTCACACTTAACTGTAGAACAGCTGGATTGCAGTAGCAGAAGCAGTAGACATTTCTGTCCCTTGTGCCAACTCTACCGTTTAGTAATACTGTGGCACCTCTTTTAATTCACCCATTTTGCATGTCCCTTGATTTCCGTAGCATCCAAAAATATGCTCATCTGTCTGGTTTTATTTGATGACTGATACCCCATCTGCCTCTTGTTATAAAATTTAAGATTTCTTACCCTCTGTTCAGATATTTCTTCATGTATTTTGACTAATGAAGCCTTTTTTTTTTGCAACAGAGTCCAGTTCTTTAAGACTTAGTAACGAGAAAGCCAGAGGTAAATAAGCCAGTCCTCATTGGAGGATCAGAGGTGGAAAGGATCAGTAACTTTAAATTCCTCTTTTTTAAAAATAAAATGTTGGAGGACCTGTCCTGGGCCTGGCATGTAAGTGCAGTTATGAAGAAAGCACAGTAGTGCTTCTAATTAGGGGTTTGTGAAGATTCAGCATATTTTCTTATGTCAGTATATAGGAGAGAGATTGAAAATCTGAGTGGTGCCATAACAGTTTCTCTTAATGTCAGCAAGGCCAAGGAGCTGATTATTGACTTCAAGAGGAGGAAACCAGAGGTCCATGAACCCGTCCTCATCAGAGGAGCAGAGATGGAGAGGATCAGCAACTTTGAATTCTGTTCAAGGGCATCACTGCCCTTGAATGGAAAATCCTACAAAAAGTAGTGGATACAGCCCAGTCCATCATTGGGTAAAGCCCTCCCTCCCCACCATTGAGCACATCTATACGAAGCGTTGTCGCAGGAAAGCAGTATCCATCATTAGGGAACCACAACAACTAGGATATTAAGAGCAAAAGGATAGTAAGGGATAAAATTGGTCCTCTTGAAGATTAGAATGGCCGGCTATGTATGCAACCAAAAAAAATGGGGGAGGTCTTGAATGGTTTTTTTTGCATCTGTGTTTACTAAGGAAACTGGCATGGAGTCAATGGAAATAAGACAACCAAGTAGTGAGGTCATGGAACTTATACAGATTGAAGAGAAGGAGTCGCTTGCTATCTTAAGGCAAATCAGAGTAGATAAATCCCCAGGACCTGACAGACCTTGAAGGAGACTAGTGTTGAAATTGCAGGGGCTTTGGCAGATGTATTTAAAATGTCCGTATCTACAGGTGAGGTGCTGGAGGATTGGAGGATATATACTGTTGTTCCATTGTTTAAAAAAGGCTCTAAAAGTAATCTGGTAAGTTTGACGTCAGTGTAGGTAAATTTATTGGAAGGAGTACTAAGAGATAAGATCTACAAGTACTTGGATAGACAGGGACTTGTTAGGGGGGATCAACATGGCTTTCTGCGTGGTAGGTCATGTTTAACAAATCTATTAGTTTTTTGAGGAGGTTACCAGGAAAGTGGATGAAGGGAAGGCAGTGGATGTTGTCTACGTGAACTTTAGTAAAGCCGTTGACAAGGTCCTGCACAGGAGGTTAGTTAGGAAGATTCAGTCGCTAGGTGTACATGGTGAGGTAGTAAATTGGATTAGACATTGGCTCAATGGGAGAAGTCAGAGTGGCAGTGGAGGATTGCTTCTCTGAGTGGAGGCCTGTGACTAGTGATGTGCCACAGGGATCAGTGCTGGGTCCAATTATTTGTCATCTATATCAATAATGTGGTAAATTGGATCAGCAAATATGCTGATGATACAAAGATTGGAAGTGTAGTGGACAATGAGGAAGGTCTTCAAAGGTTGCAGAGGGATTTGGACCAGCTGGAAAAATGGGCTGACAAAATGGCAGATGGAGTTTAATACAGACAAGTGTGAGGTATTGCACTTTGGAAGGAAAAACCAAGGTAGAACATACAAGGTAACTGGTAGGGCGCTGAGGAGTGCAGTAGATCTGGGAATACAGATACAAAATTCCCTAAAAGTGGTGTCACAGGTAGAGTTGTAAAGAGAGCTTTTGGTACATTAGCCTTTATAAATCAAAGTATTGAGTATAAGAGTTGGAATGTTATGGTGAGGTTGTATAAGGCATTGAGGCCGAATTTGGAGTATTGTATGCAGTTTTGGTCACTGAATTATAGGAAGGATATTAATATGGTTGAAAGAGTGCAGGGAAGGTTTACAAGGATGTTGCAGGGACTTGAGAAACTGAGTTACAGAGAAAGGTTGAATAGGTTAGGACTTCATTCCCTGGAGTGTAGAAGAATGAGGGGAGATTTGATAGAGGTATATAAAATCATGATGGGTATGGATAGTGAGTGAATGCAAGCAGGCTTTTTCCACTGAGGCTAGGGTAGGAAAAAACCAGAGGACATGGGTTAAGGGTGAAGGGGGAAAAGTTTAAAGGGAACATTGAGGGGGGGGCGACTTCACACAGAGTGGTGGGAGTGTGGAATGAGCTGCCAGATGAAGTGGTAAATGTGGGCTCACTTTTAACATTTAAGAAAAACTTGGAAAGGTACATGGATGAGAGGTGTATGGAGGGATATGGTCCAGGTGCAGGTCACTGGGACTACTAGGCAGAAAAATGGCTCAGCACAGCCAAGAAGGGGCCTGTTTCTGTGCTGTAATGTTCTGTGGTTCTATGGACATGCTCTCTTTTTTGCTGCTACCATCAGGAAGGTGGTACAGGAGCCGCAGGACTCACACCGGCAGATTCAGGAACATTTATTAGCCTTCAACCATCAGGCTCTTGAACTGAAGGGGATAACTTCACTTGCCTCATCATTAAAATGTTCCCAAAGCCTATGGGCTCACTTTCAAGGACTTGTCATCTCCATATTCTTAATATTTACTGCTCATTTATTTATTTTTGTATTCGCACAGTTGGTTGTCTTGTTCATACTGGTTGAACACCCAAGTTGGTGTGGTGTTTCATTGATTCTATTATGGTTGGCATTCTATTATGGATTTATTGAGTATGCCCACAAAGTGAATCTCAGGGTTGTATATGGTAACATATATGTACTGTGATAATAAATTTACTTTGAACTTTGTTCTGGAACATCACAGCCAGGGAAAATGTCTGCTTTTGTATCTAGAGCAACACACACAAGATGTGTTGCAGGTCAGGCAGCATCTTTGGAGAATAAATAGTTGACATTTCATACCAATACTTATAATCAGCCCTCTTTATTCTCCACCATAGATGCTGCCTAACTTGAGTTCCACCAGTAACTGTGTGTGTTGCTCAATATTTCCGGCATCTGTTGAATCTCTTATTTAGCTTTTGTATCTATCCTGTTAAATCCAGTAGGAATTTTGTTTTGTGTGATTATATTTTTAAGCAAGCATGTTTATTTGTATAGCATTTTTCAAACACGACTGTTCAAAGTGCTTTACATAGAATAAGATATAGAAATGAAACATTTATTTCAGACAGTATACAAGAGAATATAATCACCCAAAAACAGATATAATAGAGTTTACAGTGCAGGAGATTCTAATTAAAAGCTATAGTGAAAAGTTTTACGTCTCTTTTAAAGAGAGCTGGAAGTTGGGGCAGACTTCTGATCCTCTGGAAGGTTATTCCAGATATGTGGAGCCTCGTAGCTAAAAGCAGCTTTATCGTGTTTAGTTTTGAACTTGGGGACAGTAAGAAGATCTACCCCAGACGACCTGTGAGCTCGGGAAGATTTGTTATGCAGTAAGAGATGAGATGTATTTTGGCCCTAGATCGTTCAGTCCTTTAAAAACCAATAGTAATGTTTTAAAGTCAATCCTCTGGACAGGAAGCCACTGTAGAGATCTGAGAACTGAAGTGATGTGTTCTATTTTCTCGGTCTTAGTGAGGACTCTAGCAGCAGCGTTCTGAACGAGCTGCGGCTGTCTGAGAGATTTTTTTGTACAGATACCTGTGATAACTCCATTACAGTAGTTAAGCCTAACAAAAGTAAATGCATGGATGAGTTTTTCTAGATCATGCTGACACATAGGCCCTTTAAATCTTGCTATATTTTTAAAATGGTGGTAGGCTGACTTTGTAATCGTCTTGATGTGGCAGTTAAAATTTAAGTCTGAGTCCCATCACAACACAAAGGTTTCTGGCTTGGTTTGTGGTCTGTAACAACGTGGATAGTAAGTGAGCACTGACTGTTAACCATTTTTTTTGGTACCAAAAACAATTATTTGTCCAGCACTCTTTGCCCTATATGCCAGGTGAAATTATGGTGTATTATGGTGAAAGCAATAATTTTGAACAAAGCCAATCTATACCTTTTAACAAAAATCACACAGCTCTTTTCCACTCAAAAGATATAATTCAACCATTAAGCTGTTTTCAAACATCAATGTTTAATATTTCATTCAAAGACAGTGAAATAGCTGGTCATGATAAAAAGAGAAGAGAATGGACTCTTCTTCTGTTCAGAATTCATACTTTATATCTATTGTGATTTTGGAGAATAAAAAGTATTTGATCCAGAGTACTTCTCAAGTACATGGAGAAAAGTATAGAAGGTTGATTTTTAAGATTAATCAGTTTTAAGTTTTTAAAGCTATTCTGGATTGTGTTGGTGTTTATTGCAATGAAGATACAGTGACTGTAACACAATAGTAATATACCTGCTAAGGAAATTGAGAGTTAATATCTTGTTTGAGAATTAATCGTATTTAAGGACAGAAGGATATCTTCCATCTGAAAACATTAATGTCATAAGACAATGTGAAAAGATATCAGAGTTTATGCCAGATCTGTGATCAATCCCATTGTCCTATTTCCCTGTTGTCCATTATCTTATTTAATTTTCCTCCTATGTCAGGAATACAGAAATCAGTTAACACACCGACACTTCTATGGCATGTGAGAAACCTCAGTTGCAGGGCCATTGTGCAAACTCAATGCAGAAGATCAGGATTAAACCTGTGTGCTAGAGCTACCATGTTATCATCAAATCAATGCTTTTTATTTAGGATAATAAAACAAAATTCTGGAAATAATTAGATCAGGCAGAGGCTATTGGAAGTGAGTGAGATTTTTATTCAATGAACATTAGAAATGGTACGATCATCAAATGGTTTTGTAACAGATTTATAACATTTGCAGTTTTTTTAGCAATTAATAGTGAATTCTAATTTACATTTTTATATTGAAATTTTGAATTCGTTCTGAAACATCCTTTAGAATTGGGATTCTGAATCAAAATCAGAACTCTAGATATTAATCCTTTGTGAAAACTGTTTAAATTGCTATAAGCAACTGATGTTTTGGTTAAAAACTTGTCTCAATTTGAGATGCACTTAATGGGTAACTGTTGCCTTCATCCAGGGAAAGTTTAGGGTTGGCAGTAATTGTTAGTGACATCCATGACCCAGCCTTAAAGAAGCAATCAAAGTCCAGTGCAAGAAGAAGCTTTGATATGACCAGCCATTTTCTATAAGACTACAACATTGAATTGGCCATGGATTCATAATTGACTTGTTCTTTCCTCCAGGTCAGAGCCTTGGTTATGGGTTTGTAAACTATGTGGATCCGAAGGATGCTGAAAAAGCCATCAACACGTTAAATGGTTTGAGACTCCAAACCAAAACGATCAAGGTAAATTTGTGAAACTAAGACTTGGCATCTTGTATTGAGTGCTTTACTAAATTAAATTTTCAGTCAACTTAAATCAGGGGTTCTTAGCCTTGTTTTAATGCCATAGACAAATACCATTAAGCAAGGTGTCCATGGCACCTAGGTTGGGAACCCCTGACTTAAATATTTGGGGTATTGATAGGTTTTATATGCATGCTTTTCCTTTGCTATAACCAGTACACAGTATGTTAGTAGTTTCTGAAGCTATTAGCGGAAAGGCACCTTCAAATGATTTCCTCACTAAAATCCTACTTGGTATTAGTGTGTGTATATACAAGTAAAATGTGATTTAACTTTCAACCATCAAATCCTGTCTAACATCCACTCTGTAGTTTAGTATTACAAGATCCATAATATTATGATATAAGATAATACTACGGATCTTGTATGTTTTAGAATAGTGATCGATCATACAATTGCATAATCCCAGAGCTTGTAGCATCGAGGTTTCTGTGAAAGAACTGCTTTGCTCTTTAAAAAGCATTTTGGACTCTCGGGATGTAAGATTAATAAATTAAGGAGCTATCCTGCAGGAAAGGTTAGGATACTGAAATGTGAGGGCTTGCCTGACTATTTGCTATTCTTTCAGGTGACCAGATGACCTTATTGAGCAAACCAATTTGTACTGCAAAGTTGTCTTGTGGCCAGATGGATGACAGGTTGTCTGATAGAGCCAAATTATTATAAACTGGTGCTGACACCGGACTTCATGCTGGACAGACTTTCTCTCCCGGTAGCGAAGAGTGCTGTAGTAGTTTTGTTGCATTGGCCTTGACAAAGGTCACCCCAGTAGATTGAAAATGGAAGCATTTTTAAAAAAAAAAATGCTCAGGTTCATCATTTTGACATAATTTGGGATTCCAAACAGGAATTGTTATCTTGCTATTTGACAAGTCCTGGAGTCTTAATTCTTAAAATTTTGTCCAACCTTTACCTCCATTGCTACAATCTAAAGTTAATTCTGTTCTAGATCTAAATGTACAGTTCAAATGCCTGCTAGTTTCCCTTATTCTCAAGTTTTCTTGTATGGGTCAGATTGTATTGAAATGTGTGGTTATGGCTATTTGAAATGAGAAAGAAAACATTTCCAATACAATTCTAAATTCTCATGGGGAATGCAGTGAGCAGAATAGTAAAACCAGAGAAATATCTACAGTAGAAATAAAATGTTGACATGGTAGACTTGATAAAGGGTCTTGTCCTGAAATATTGACTTTATTAATTCCCATAGATTCTGCCTGACCCGCTGAGTTCTTCCATTTTGTGTGTGTTGCTGTGGATTTCAGCATCTGCAGAATCGCTTGTGTTTAAATGTCTTCAGCGCCTGTTTCTTCTCCTGTCATCAACTGATTCAAATGGTTTATCTCTTAATTCTGAGTCTAGTGTCATCGTTG
This sequence comes from Hemitrygon akajei, assembly GCF_048418815.1. Classification (NCBI taxonomy): domain Eukaryota; kingdom Metazoa; phylum Chordata; class Chondrichthyes; order Myliobatiformes; family Dasyatidae; genus Hemitrygon; species Hemitrygon akajei. Next base: position 58,320,571 of record NC_133125.1, read on the forward strand.
TACGACACTTATGTTACTCTACGTTATTGATTTCTTTGATTCTGCTAACTAGGTTCTGCACTACATTACTGGAGCATAGATATACTGATTTGTTATCTTTGAAGATGTTGTTGATCCTGCCATCAACTTGAATTGGTTCTCCTTTTTCACCTGCTGATGACTATTGAGAGTAAAGGCTCCTTTTGTTATTGAGTGTACCTGTGCAGGCAGGCAGTGGGCAGCAGTCTCAGCTGCTGACTCTGTCTGCCCAGAATGTTGTCATTTTGGGAGAAGTTATCTTTAGTGTAAAGGTAAGTTGCTTTCTTTGGTGCTAGGGTAGAGGAAATGATTTATAGTGTGTTTTAGGATTAGTAAATGAAATGATAGAAATATCAAAGCCCCCTCCTTGCACAAGCAGCAGCAAAAACATCAGTTTACCCCCCCCCACACACACACACGTGCACGCACACACCATGCAAGCAACAACAGAAGCCCGAAAGAGTCTTTTATCCAGAGTCCATCAGAACTACAGTCCACAAATCAGCACTTTGGTATCTGATCGGCTCTGTCTCCACCAGCGAAGGAGGGAGAGGGTGCTCCTGCGGCAATGAGAGCGGGACCAGTACTTTGCTGCTCCAATGTTACAATCTTCTGCGTCACTTCTCCAAGTCCCCTGAAATTCTGTTCAGAAAGCCAGTTGCCCTATACAGATCTTCGGTTTTGTTTAGTCTTAACTACCTTCAGCATTAGTGATTCAAGTCAAATACAAGGTATTGTAAAATACTGAATATTGTACTATCTAATGTAAAATCATATCACTGCTCAAATGTATCCCTTGAACAGTGAACCTGGTCGAACAGCCATTTGACCGCATGGAAGTTAAATGTGTTAAACGGTAACTAACAAAGCTAAGTACTCTACTGCCCTATTCAACAACATTCACTCACAGCATTTACCAGAATGAAAAGATTGGATTGTACTGTTTAATATAACTCTGCTCCCATTTCCCTCAAGTATAAAACCCAGTTAACATTTAACATTTCAAATGGTTAGTATTTAGAAGAAATTTGTTTTTTGACTATTAGATATAACATCTCCTGCTTCTGTTCCATCTGGGTTTATGCCAGGTTTCCTGTGATTTCCAGCAACTACTGCTGAAAAGAGGGAGGGTTTTGTAAAGTGTGATGGTCTTTATTCTAATCTTCATGTACAGTAAATATTGAAGATGTGACTGTTTTAGAGAGAAAATAAAAATGACACTATTTAAGCACTAAAGCACTGGTACTTACTGTCTGTCATGCCGTTGGCATTTAGGGCAGAAGGAAAGATCCTCCATCTTGGTTGCACACAGATTAGAAGGATCTTTCATTGTTGTTTCCATAACTGTCTTTTTATTAAACCAGTCCAGGTTGTTAGCCCTGAACTGAATCCCCAAGCCAGGAGTATCAGTGGACCACTTTTCGTCTGGCCTTTACTGTTTAGCATTGATGACCCTACCAAGAGTCAAAATGCAGGGTCCTGACTCTAGCCAACATTGCACTCTGGCTCAAAAGTCTTCAAATTTGTGGAGCTCTTGGAGGACCAGTGCTAGGCAAATAATGTAACTTCAGCTGGCTCTCTAGCAATTATCTCAGAGTTGTTACAGCAGTGTGCTGTTACTTGAGACTGTACTGGGATTAGCAGTTTTATATACTCTTAGTCAATGGTTTCCGAGCTAAAACTGGGGTGATATATTTGCTGTAAACAGTTCTGAATGGCCTATTTATCTTAAAATGGACAGATAAGTCTTTGCTATCGATGAGTTTAAGTATTTGTGTAATTTCCCTTTATTTTGTTTAGCCATGTTGAAGTTTGATTGGCATTCAACTATACTCATGAATGCAGCCAAATGAAAGTATTCCTCTCGGGTCCAAGGTGTTAAACACACAGCACATAAAGTACATATTACAATAGTAGAAGAACATGAAGTCACAAAAAAATAATATTTTTAGCTCGTGTCCCCAGTTGTCACTCCTGTAGATTGATGATGTGCTTGAGGCACTATCTTGATGCCACGTTTCTGTGAGAACTAGCACCCAGCAATAATCTGGTGCTAGTGTAGCCACAGTCAAACACCAGTCCAGCTTGTCTTCCACTGAGCAAACCCTGGAGGGCAGCACTGATGGAAGGGGGCCAACCCCCAACCTAGCACTCACTGCATTTCTGCTCTCTAAAACTCCCTGCACCATCTCCTCCCTTGGCGGTGCACCCTGCATCATGGGTGCCCGATCTGCGCAGCAGTCGAGGCTGCACAGCTCCCCCACCATCGGTCTTGCCAGTGAACCAGACCTGCAGTATGCTACATTACCAATATCCAACAGGGTCTTGCGATCACAAGAAAAACATTCAAAGCAATCATGTTGCTGTGAGCAGGCTTACTGGTTTTACACCCTGTGGTTATCAGTGGGCAAAGTTTTTGCCAAACAGTGAAAATGTACTGTAGGTTGGTGTTGAGTCTGTCTTAAATACATAAATGTGTTTACAGATTGAACATACTTTTACCTTGCCTGTGCAATGCTTCAGTGTTCTACTTGAACTTAAAATTTGAGATCTGTTTTTGTAGTGTACTGTATGCATCAAGATTAATTGGGGATTTAATTTCACTTTAGAGAACTAGAATGGCATTTATTGAAGATTCTTTTTTGTGGAAGAGTTGTAGACTAGAGGGGGTGATGAGAGTAAGACCATGATAAGCCAGTAGTGCAGGGTAATGATGAACTAACATTGGTGGTTATTCTAGTTTTAATTCATCAATTTCTGAGATTTTTTTTGGTGGGATGAGGGATGCCGAAACCTGAACACTTAGTAATTTTATTTTGTTTCAATAAGCTGTGATTAGGTAATGTCCTGCCTTGTAACTGCTAATTTTTTTTGTGGGGGGAGGGGGGAATTCTTAAGTAGTTACTGTGTCTCGAGGGAAATATTCAAATAGCAAATAAAGTGGATTCTGATTAATCGGTTAATCAAGGCTGCCACATATATTTGGGAAAATTTATGAACAAAAACTAATTGAGAAAATAGCTGGGATCCTTTTTGTTTGGGACACTGTGCTGCTTAATTGGAGCAGGAGATTGTTGCTAAAGAGTTTCTAACTGATGTTAGTCGCATGTGCTTGTGTGGCTGTTAGACACTACTATGCTTAGAGCAAGCAATTTTTAAATTGTGTCAGTTGCATGTTTGTATTCAAAAAGCAGTGAGTTTCGTCACTTTGTTGTCAAGAAATAGTAAGACAATTCAGAACTGTTGTACTGACTGCGGTTTCAAGTATTCGGATTTGGAGATGTCAGCGACAGCTGGGATTAAAAATGAAACAATTTCACTACTTCAATATGTTAGGAACTATGAAGAATTTGAAGGCATCACCAAACATCTTGAATATTACAATGAAAATGAAAATTTTGTGGATGGAATCATCAAAAGCATTGTATGAAGGCAGTTTATTATTTGCACCAGGTGTGCACTGATTTTGTACATCCAAAATAACATGGCAGTGTTCACTGAACAAATTCTTCAGATAACTGTTAGGAACCAATACAGTTTTACAGAACTTGAAGCATTGATAGTGTTCTAATTTGTTCTTGTGTTTCATTTAAATACATAATTTGTTCCTTAGTTAAATTGTAGTTTGCCTTTATACCTTTTTGACTGTTTCCATGAAAATTCAGCTAATTGGGACAGCTGCTTAATTGGGTCAAAATAGACTAATCCCAATGTGTCCCAATTAAGCAGCTACCCACTGTAGTTAAAAAGGTGTATATATATTAAAAAAATAAACTATTGTTTGAGTGATGAGTTAAGTGTTTGATGCAGAACAAGTTAGAACACTGCCAATAGTGTTAGTTCCTATTAGTTGCCAACAGAGGAATTATCCAGCTTGAGCTGCAGTGTTCCTGTTGATTGACTGTAAATGAACAAAATCAGCCCAGCCGCCCGGTACCTTCATATAATGCTCTTGACGATTGCATCCTCCAAATCTTCTTTGTCATTGTAATGTTCAGAATAATTGTCGATACCTTCAAATTCTTTGTAGTTCTCAACTTAAAGTAGTGAAATTGTAGGAGAGTCAATTTTTCGCTCCTGGCTGTTTCTAGCAATTCGAAGCTTGAAACTACAGCGAGCAAAAGTTTTGAATTGTCTTGTGGCTTATTTCTCGCAAACTAGCTGTAACAAAATCCACTGCTGTTTTGAATGCAAACATCATACAACAGAAGCTGTTTTAAAAATTCTTTGCTCTAAGCACTGTGTAGTAACAGCCACATAAGTACTCATGACAGATGCTAGTGAGAAATTGTTCGACAACAGTCTTCTGGCCCTATTAAGCGGCATGGTGTCCCAACTAAATGAAGGAAATCTCTGTTATTATTTTGATCAGTTTTTGTTCTTAAGAGATGTATCAAATAAGAGACTCTCCCGATTAACCAAGCTCCAATTAACTAGAACCCACTGTCCTTTAGAAAATATTACAGCTGTCTAGTGTGAAACTTAATTTAAACAGTGAGTCACATTCCTATAAATTATTAGACTATTTTCAAGATTCTGATTGGAGTAAATTTTGGGAATTTCATTATTGATTAACTGTCTTTTGTGGAGGAGGGTGGGAAGCATGATGTTCTTTGGTATTGTACTTTCTGATGCAAGCTGAATATCCAAAGATTCTTCAGGCACATCAGAATGATTTGGTGGAAGTTAAGTTGTCCAATAATGGGGGAGGAGAGAAGAAAGAATGAGGAGCCAAAGTACTTGATGTCAAGGTCAGTGGAGTAATGGAGGTAGGCGAATGCAAATATAGTCATAAATTTTACATTAGTGATTGGGGAGAAATTTGGCTATGGCTAGGAATAAAACAGAATATTTTTAAATGAGGTACCAGAACAAACGTTAGTCAGTTCAGCTACCAGAAGAGATGAGGGGTTTTTCTCTGGGTAGCAGACTTTTATGTGAGCTAATTGGAGGGGAAACCTTAGAGGGCAAAGTCTGAGATATTGGAGCAGATGTGTAATGTTGGGGGTGAGGTGGATTTTTATATGAAGGCAATGGTATTTAATCTGAAGCAGTACTCTCGATGCAAAATACCAGATGTCTGTTTCAGGCTGTTGTAATTGCTGGCTCTTTTGGGATGTGGCTAGGTGGGGATGTTTGTGTTGGGTGAGGAATATCGTTTATGCTGAGCACATGGTTGTTTCAGCCAAAGGCTGAAAATGATGGCTTTCTGCAGTTTAGACAGAAAAAATTGTCCAAGGCCAAATGTGAAATGTGCAGTTTGGTCCAAATTAAAGGATCAGACCCGAGCCCTTATAGTAAATTTTAAAAATAATAATTTAGAGTAAGGCTACCTGCTTTATTCAGTTTTTTCCACTTTTTAGATGTAGCTTTTGCCATGAAATTCATAATTCCCATGCAGATTTATTCACTCTTAGAAACGCACAGTTCCTTTTTTATACTTGTACTCAACTTTATTATTAAGCTTTAAAAATAAGTACCAAAGGATGATTTTTTTTCGTGAAGATAGCATTTAAGATGCATATCAAACCTGGCTGCATATACATTGCTTTGAAAAAGTACTCGGCACCCAACCCTTTGTTCACATAAATAAATATTGCAACCAGGGATTTTGATAAATTTAACTGAGATTTTTTTTATTTATGCATCGCATGTTCCTTTTCTTCACCCCCCCACCCCCCACAGCAGAGCCCAAAAACCAAGGAAAGTTGTAAAGCATGAAAAACTAAAATTTCAAAAGCTAATGCGTCAGCAGTTCAAAAGTGTTGATCCCCTTTACCTGTCACTCTGCCTCTCTACCAGAGGACTTTAGGTTCAGACCAAGGGAATAATTGTCATTCGCAGTTTACTTAAAAGTACATACTGTTTATTAGCAAACTTGCGTTTCAGTTGATATTACAGATCCCTGCTCATAGAGCCTGGAAATCTTTAATCAACTGAGCCCCGAGCGATCTCCAGGGCTGCTTGTTAAACATTTGTTATCACATAGTACTCTGATCATTGCCAGGCATCCTTGATAAGTGGTTACATAAAGCAGCTTTCTCATGCAACAAGCACTCCTTTGTTCCTTATCTTGCAACATTATTCTCTCTGCGTGACTATAGTCAAGCTGCAAATGTCAGTCAGATTTTAGCCTTTTTAGCCTCTTAATTTGGTATATAGTTCCTCATACCCATACTTAATTGAACCACCTCTTGCAGCTATTGCAGCCAGTAGCCTTTTTGGATAAGTCTCTTAGCTTTGCACAACATGAAGGTTTGCTCATTCCTGCATACAAAATTATTCAAACTGTGCCAGGTTAGTTGGGGAGTGGCAGTGTACAGCAATCTTGAGGTCTTGCAAGAGATGTTCAGTTGGGTTAATGTCAGGACTCTGGGCCATTCAAGGGCATCAAATTTTCTTCATTTGAAGCCACTCGGTGGTTGCTCTGGCAGTGTGCTTTGGGTCATTGTCCAGCTGAACTTCCTCCCCAGTTTGTTTCCTGGCAGAGGCTAGCAGCTTTTTAATCCTGGATCTCTCTGTATTTAGCAGTGTTCATCTTGCCATCAATCCTGACCAGATTTCCAGACCCTGCTGGTGAAAAGCATCCCCGTAGCATGATGCTACCCCACCATACTTTGCAATAGGGATTGTGCTAACTAGTTTATGTACAGTATTACAGTATTAAATTTATGCCACCTATACCACTGGGTGTTGAGGCCAAAATGTTCCACTGTGGTCTCATTTGACCACAGGCCTTCCACATCTTTCGAGTATCATCTGAGAGACAATTCACATAGTCTTTATGGGCAAACGTGCTTTTTTTTAAAAGCCAGGGCTTTTACCTTGCCACTCTTCCATAAATACCCTCTTTGTTTGAGGCCTTGGGGTTGGTGGAGCCATGAACATCTCCAGTTGCAGCTACTGACATCTGCACCTCACTCAGATTGACTGTTAGTGTCACAGTAGTCTCTCTTACAAGTGCCATTCTTCTCCAGTGATTAAGTTTAGAGGGGTGGTCTGACCTAGGTAGTTTGGCTGTGGTTTCATGTTTTTCAACATTTTCGCAATGGACTGCACTGAGCTCAGAGATGGGTTCAGTGCCTTTTGAGGTGGTCTTGTACCCTTTAGCAAGATTCGTGCTTCGTTGTTATAACATTTCCTTGACTTGTCTTGAATGCCTTTTTGTCTTCATTTTGATTTGTTCTGTTGAAAATCTACCTACAGTTGGACCTTACAGATAGAAGGGTATTTAATCGTATTGATCCTCCAATTTTCTATATCAACAACTTGGGTGAGTTGTTAAGGTAATATACAATATTTTACCTGAGGAAAGTTAGTGTAGTAATTTTTCAGCTTCAATTGTTTTTTTACTAAATTGTTGACATGTCTTAGAATTTTGCTTTTGATTTGACCTAATGCGCAATGGTTTTGTAAATTCACTCAAAAAAAATCCTTTAATATATTTTAAATTTAGAAAATGACACAGTAAAATGTGCAAGTAGTTGTGGGAGCTGAATTTTTCTAGGTACATTTTAAACTTGGCATGCATAACATTAAAAGGTTTGTAGTTCTGTTGGTAATTATTCAAATAAATTGAATCTGCTATTAGAATATGGAGGGTGTGGCAATGATGACTTCGACATGTGAAGGTTCATTTGTCAAACATTTTATTAAAGTGTCATGAATTTCACATGGGCAGAAATGTGTTTAAATGTCTGGACTTTAAAACTCCACCTTCCTAAATCATAGGGAAATGGTCCAATGACTTGATCCAGCCGTTTATCTTTGTTTTCAGAAGTGAGGTGTGTATCTAATTATATACATTTGATTCTTTTCAAAATACTTGATGTGTAGTTTCAAGACTTGCTAACTGACATCTGGCCATTATCAGTCCATAAATTTTCCTATTGTGCACCCTGGTCTACACTTTGCACTTTAATAAACTGGTCAAAGTCATAAGCTATCAAATAATGTCTCCTTGTACTGGAATTTAATGCTCAAAATGCACATTAACTAATGCTTCTGGCTAATTGGCTTTGGTCGTATCAGTGTTCACTAGGTAATTATAAGTCCACCTACTTTAATTGAACTCTTAAGTTCTGTTTTTATCTTGTATGACGTACCTGCTTGAGTGCCTGTCCTTTAGTTATCCCAATTAAATGGGGTGGATCTTATACAAACACTGCGTTGCACGTTAATAGGTTAATGTTATTTTAATCAGTGAAGAGATAAATACGAGATTAAGGATAAGTAAAGGATGGATGAATGTTTAAATGACAGGAAAATTAATTAGTTTCTTTGAAACAATAGAAATGTAGGATTTTACTTTTGAAATTGTCAATTGTTTCCAGAGTTGGGTTATGCTGTTACACAAAATAAAAAATGGAGCATTTCAGAAAGCCAAAGAAATGTGTACCTCCAAGGGAAAGAGCATTGAATGCAAGAAGCAAGTCTTGATGCCTATAACTGCAGAACTATACAACGCAATATCTTTAAGGAAGCATATATTGTTTTTTGTAGAAGCAGATGTTTCCATTTTATGAAATAAGGCAGCTTGATAGGTTAGGCAGTCTGATACCATAAGACATAGTAGAAATAGGCCACTGAGCCCATCAAATTTGCTGGCATTCGATCATGGCTGATTTATTTTCTCTCTTAACCCTATTCTCCTGTCTTTTATAACATCTGAACAGCAGAGATGCATATGCCGGGATGCTCTTCATCAACTACAGCTTGACATTCAATATAATCCCGTTAAAACTAATCAATAAGCTTCAAGGCCTATGCCTCAGTACCTCCTTGTGCAACTGGATCCTCAATTTCCTCACTTGCAGACCCCACTCAGTTTGAATTGGCAGCATCTCCACAATCTCCCATCAGCATAAGTACACCACGAAGCTGTGTGCTTATTCCCCTGCTCTACTTGTTTTATACTTATGCCTGTGTGACTAAGCACAGCTACAATGACATGTTTAAGTTTGCTGAATACACCATTGTTGGCCAAATGAAAGGTGGTGACAAATCACCACAAAGAAGGGAGACTGAAAATCTGGCTGAGTGGTGCGACAACGAACTCTCTCAATGTCAGCAAGACCGTGGAGATGATTATTGACTTCAGGAAGAGGAAACCAGAGGTCCATGAGCAACTTTTAATCAGGGGATCAGAGGTAGAGGGCGTCAAGAACTTTTAAGAGTATATTGACTGATTGCATCACTGCCTGGTATAGAAGTACCAATGCCCTTGTATGGAAAGCCTACAGAAAGTACTAGATACAGCGCCCAGCCATCTCAGGTAAAGTTCTCCCCACTGTTGAGCACTTTTATATGGAGCGCTGTCACAGTAAAGCAGCATCCATCATAAAGGACTTGCACTATTTGGTTTTACTGCTGCCATCTGAAAGAAGATACAAGAGCCTCAAGACCCACACCACCAGGTTCAGAAACAGTTACTACCATTCAGCCATTAGGCTCTTGAATCGGAGAAGATAACTTCATTCAGCTTCACTCACCCCGTTACTGAACTGTTCCCACAACCTATGGACTCTTCATCTCATATTCTTTAAATTTATTGCTTATTTATTTATTATTATTTTTGTTTTGAAAGTCAGTTGTTTTTCTGTCCTGTTGGGTGCAGTCTTTCATTGATCCTATTCCATTTTTTGTGTTTGCTGTGATTGCAAGAAAATGAATCTCAGGATCGTATGTGGTGACATGGATGTACTTTGATAAATTTGAATTTTGGACTTTGACCTTGCTAATCAAGGACCTCTAGACTTCTGCTTTAGATACACCCAATGACTTGGTCTCCACAGCCATTTGTGGCAACAAATTTGCAGGTCCACCACCCTCTGGGTGAAGAAATTGCTCATCTCTGTTCTAAAGGAACGTCCTTCTGTTCTGAGGATGTGCCCTCTAGTCCTAGAATCTCCTACTAGTGGAAACATCCTCTCCATGTCTACTTTATCAAGGCTTTCAGTACGTGAGAGGTTTCACTGAGATCCCCTTCTGCTCGTTCTTCTAAAGTCCAGTAAGTACAAACCCAAAGCCATCAAAAATTACTCGGACATTATTCCTTTCATCCTGGGAGAATTCTTCTCTTGCAGCACATCCTTTCCTACAAATTAGGTCCAGAACTGCTCACAATACTCCAAATGTGGTCTGACTGATGAAAAAACATTTTACAGGTGGCATGAGGATAGAGCAGTTAGCATAACACTATTACAGTGCCAGCTATTTGATCAGCATTCTATTTCCACCACTGTCTGCAAGGAGTTTGTATGTTCTCCCCATAACTGCATGGTTTCCTCCAGATTGTCTGGTTTCCTACCCTATTTCAAAGCCTTAACATTTAGGATTAGTGGGTTGTGGGTATGCTATGTTCACCAGAGGATGGCAATACTTGCGGGCTGCCCATCCTCCTATAATAAGCCTTGCATTCCCAGAATCATTCTCATGAACCTCCTCTGAACTCTCTCCATCCTTTCTTAAGTAAGTTGCCCAAAACTGCTCTCAATACTCCCAAGTGCGATCTGACCAATACCTTATAAAGCCTCAATATTGCATCCTTGCTTTTGTATTCTAGTCTTCGCGAAATAAATGCTAACATTGCATTTGCTTTCCTTATACCAACTCAACCTGCAAGTTAACCTTAAAGGAATCCTACACAAGGACTCAAAGTCCCTTTGCACCTCTGAGTTTTGAATTTTCTCCCTATTTAGAAAGTAATCCATGTCTTTATTCCTTCTCCCAAGTGCATGACCATGCACTTCCCTATTCTTTATTCTGTCACTTCCTCGCTCATTCTCCTAATCTCTCTAAGTCCTTCTGCAGATTCCCTGCTTCCTCAAAACTGCCTGTCCCTCCACCTGTCTTTGCATCATCCGCAAACCTGGTCACAAAGCCATTAATTCCATCATCTTAGGTCATTAATGTGAAAATAGTGGTCCCAACACTGTCCTGTGAGTAGCACCCTTGGTCAACAGCAGCCAGGCAGAGAAGTCCTCCTTTATTCTCGTTCTTTGCCTTCTGCCAGCAAGCCAACTTATGTTCATGCTAGTACTTTTCCTGTAATAGCATAGGCTTTTCTTTAGCAGCCTCGTATGCAACATTTTGTCAAAGACCTTCTGAAACTCAAAAGTAAGCAACACTTGTTGACTATCCTTTGTTTTTCTCCTACCTGCTATTTCCTCAAAGCATTTCAACAAATTTGTCAGACTAGATTTCCCCTTCAGGAAACAATGTTGGCTTTGTCCTGTTTTATCATGTTCCTCCAGGTACTCAGGAGCCTCATCATTAATAATGGACTCTTAACATCTTTCCAACCAGTGAAGTCAGGCTATCTGGCCTATAACTTGCTGTCTTTTGTCTCCCTTCTCAAAGAGAGCTACATTTGTAATTTCCCAGTCTTCTGGGACCATTCATTGAGGTCTTTAATCTCTCACTTCAGCAGTCTGAGGTACCAGTGCCCAGGAACAACATGTAACCTGCCTCGTCCAGTAGCACTTACATCCACAGTGTTGAATTGTCTTGTGGTTGATGATGAAACCTACCAATTCCTGCCTGAAAAATGATTTGGATCGATTCCAATTTGCCCACTGGAGCAACAGGTCCACAGCAGATGCTATCTCATTGGCTCTTCACTCAACCATGGAAAAATCTGGACAGCAAAGCTGCATACATTAGAATGCTCTTTATTAACCCCTCAAAACTATTCAATAAGCTCCAAGACCTTGGCCTCAATACCTCCTTGTGTAATTGGATCCTCTGCTTCTGCACTTGCTGACCCCAGTCAGTTCAGTTGGCAACATCTCCGCAATCTCCATCAGCACAGCACAGATCCACCGCTGTTCTTGCTTTACATTTAATAACTGTGTAGCAAAATACACAGGTGGCAAAGCCATTTTTAAGCTTGCTTACATCACAGGCTGAATCAATCAAAGGTGGTGGTGAAGGAAACAGCATATAGGAGGGAGATTCAAGTTGGCAAGACTAAGGAGCTAATTATTGACATCAGGGGGAGGAAGCTGGAGGTCCATGATCCAGTCCTCATCGGATGATCAGAGGTGGAGAGGGTCAGCAACTACAAATTCCATTCAAGGGCACCAATGCAGCGTCAATCATCAGGGAACCCCATCACCCAGCACAATCTTTCTTCTCACTGCTGCCATCAGGAAGGAGGTACAGGAGCCTCAGGGCTCACGCCACTCGGGCTCTTGAACCAAAGGGGATAACTTCACTCAACTTGCCCAATCATTGAAATGTTCCTGCTACCAATGGACTCACTTTCAAGAGCTCTTCATCACATGTTCTCTATTTATTGCATATTTATTTCGCTGTTTCTTTCTGAATTTGCAGAGTTGTCTTTTGCATGCTGATTAAATGTACAAGTTGATGCAGTGTTTCATTGATTCTGTTATGCTTGTTCTGTATAGTATGCTCACAAGAAAATGAATCTCGGTTGTGTATGGTGACGTATGTGTTTAGATAATAAATTTACTTTGACCATTCCAGAATCTATCATCACTATTAATGCCTCCACAATCTCTTCAGCTACTTTCAGAACTCTGGTGTGTAGTCGATCTGTCCAGGTGATTTACCTACCTTCAGACCTTTCAGCTTCCCAAGCACCACCTTAATAGTAACTGCATTCGCTTCTGGCCCCAAAATTAGAATTTCTGGCATATTGTTGGTGTCTTCCACAGTGAACACTACAAAATACTCACTCAGTTTGTCCATTATTTCTTTGTTTCCCTTATACTACCTCTCCTGCATCATTTTCTAGTGATCTGATATCCACTCTTGCTTCCATAACTCTTTATATATCTAGAAAAGACTTCTATGTTATTAGCTCAATTACCTTCATATTTTATCTTAATGCTTTATCAGTTGCTTGCTGTTTTTTTTTAATCTTCCTAATCATTTAGCTTCCCACTAAGTTTTGCTATATTGTATGGCCTCCCTTTTGCTTTTATGCTCTTTAACTTGTCTGCTAAAATTGCCTCATCCCCCCTTTTAGAATGTTGCTTCTTTGAGAAGAACTGATCCTGGAGTTACTCCCAGAAACCCCAGCCATTTCTGTTCTGCCGTCATCCCTGCTGGGTGTTCCCTTGCAATCAGTTTTGGCCAACTTCTCCCTCATGCCTCTGTAGTTAGCTTTACTCAACTGCAATAAAAAATATATCAGATTTTATTTTCTCCTTGTATTTTGAAATCCCCCTTGACCATACTGACATTGCTCTTTTCACGTGTACTTTGTTTCCTGTTGTAATTTGTATCCCACACCCTGCTTTCTAATTCGGAGGCCTGCATCTAACTCCCATCTCGGTCTTTTTGTCCTTGAAGTTTCTTAACCCTGCCTACAAGGATTCTCATCTTCTGATCTTGTGTTACTTTCTATGGATTTGATTTCATTTTTTACCAACAGAGCTACACCACCCACTCCGCCCAGCTGCCTGTCTTCGACTCAATATGTATCCTTGGATGTTAAACTCCCAGCTGTGATCTTCCTTCACCCAAGACTTGCCCACAATGTCATATCTGCCAAGTTCTAACTGCATTGCAAGGTTACCTACCTTATTTTTTTTATTCTGCCTGCTTTCAAATATAACACCTTCAGTCATGTATTCACTGCCCTTGTCAATTGTCTCCATGTTGCCTGAAGTTAAATTCTTATCCCTTTCTAAATTTTTTGTCTTGTGCTTTATTCGGGAGACTTCAGTGACATCCTTTGCACTCTCCCTCCCTTTTACTTTATCCTTTTGCAAACTCATGATCATACTGTACCTCCCTGCTATTTAGTTTAAAGCCCCATCCAGTCCTAGTTGTGCGATTTAGTTGTACCCTGGTCCCAGCATGATTTAGGCAGAGCCCATCCCATTGGAACATCTCCCTCCTTCCCCAGAACTGATGCCAATGTCCCAAAAGTTCAAACTCACCTCCTATTTACCCCTCTAATCTTATACCCCATGCTAATTTGCGTGTGGCTCAGGTCACAGTCCTGAGATTATTACCTTTTTGGTTCTGCACTTTAATCTCTGACTGCTGTAATTCCTTCAATGGAACCTCTTTCTTCGTTCTTGTGTCGTACCTACATGGACCACGGCAGCTGGATCTTTCTCCTCCCACTCCATACTCCTCTGCAGTTCAGATGAGATGTCTCAAATGCAGACACTAGGCAGACAACACAAACTTTGTGACTACTGATCCTTCTAACAGAAATGTGTCTATTCCCCTGACTATGCCATCCCCAATTACAACTACACTCTTCCCCTCTACTATCAGATTCCTAAGTGGACATTGAACCTATGAACACTAACTCATTTTTTAATATATATTTCTGTTTTTGCACGATTTTTAATCAATTTACATAAACTGTAATTACTATTTTTTCTGTATGTATTGCATTGAACTGATGTTGCTAAGTTAACAAATTTAATGACACATGATGATGATAAACCTCAGTCTGATTCTGATACTATCCTCCATTATCACCAACATTCATCAAAAGTGGGGGACACCACGCAAGGCAGAGAGGCCTTCCCACCTGCCACAGTGATTAGGCACTCAGACTCAGCAAACAAAAGGCAGGCAGTTGGTGCTGAAATTGTCGCTCGCCTTCTGCATTTGCCTTGATGTCTTAGTCTTCCTCGAGGCTTTAAATGGCGAAGCAGTTGAACGTTAGCTAGTGCCCCATCTCGAAGTTTCTTCACATCAAAGCCATCCAAGTACATGCTTACTGGAATCTTCTTGGAGCCAGCCAAGCACTAGATCACTCAAACGATCTCCTAGCTGTAAATCACTTTATTTTGACTCATCCATGTTATTCAATATAATCTGAAATTGGATATAGTAGAAACTTTTAGATTTGGCATCGTCAAGGTAGGCTTGTTTCCTACTAGATATCTTTCAGGATCTGAGCATTGCTGTCAAGGTTAGATTTATTGCATTCTAAGATGGAGGAGTGCTGTTACTTGTGAAACCAGGCACTGTTGGTTGAGCTTGGACCAAGAATTTTATTTCCAGATCTGAGTAGTGCATGATTTGGAGTGGAACCAGCAAGTGGTGGTGTTTGCAAGCACCTACCCTTGCCACTGGCAGAGGCAATATGTGTGGGAGGTGATGTCAGAGTATCCTTGGTCAGTAACTGCACGCACTTTGCTGCTTTTAATCCCTGAAATCTCACTAATATTCCAGTGAGATACTGGGAGGAAACAAAGGCCATTTTGGATATGTAGGATCTTAGTGCTAGCCTCAAATTATTAAATTTATTAGCCTACTTTTCATTTCTTTCAATATTTGTCATTTATTTGCTGTTTGGGGTTCAACTATCATTGTTTATGATTAAAACCATTTTTATCATTCTACTGTTTTACCCATTCATACTTTTTGCACATGATGCACGTGTTTCTCCTCTGGTTCAATTGGACTGAACAATGACTATTTTGTTGTTTCTTTCTGTTGGAAAGATTCTTGATTACCTCCAGAGGTCGAGCACCATCTGCCACAAGTGGTACTTCCCAATTGCCAAACATTTTAACCCAATTCCAATTCCTGATCCAACTTGTGCCATGATGAGACCGCAATTAGGGTGGTGGAGCATCACCTTCTATTCTGTCTCAGTAGCCTCCAACCTGATGACGTGAATATCGATGAACAAATTTCTCCCTTCTCCCTGCCCCCGCCATTCCCAAATTCCCAACTCTGACCTTTCACTTCCTCTTGCCTGCCTGTTACTTACCCCGGGTTCATTTCCTTCCCCCCCCCCCCCCCCCCCCCCAAACTTCTCTTTCTCCTATGATCTGCTCTCCTCTTTCAGATTCTTTCTTTAGCTCTTCTCCCACCCACCTGGCTTCTCCTATCACCTTCTAGCTAGCCTCCTTCCCCTCTTTTATTTTCTCCTCTCCCACCCTTCCCCCACTTTTTTTTAATTCTGGCATCTTCTTCCCCCCCCCCCCCCCCACCCACCCACCCAGTCCTGAAGAAAGGTGTCTCATTGAAACGTTGACTGTTTACTCTAACTGAATGACCTGAGTTTCTCCAGTGTTCCATATCTGTTGCTTCTTGATTGAAAATTGTTTTTAGACAAGATGGAGTCTTATTAATATGCTTTTAGTTTCCTCTTCCTTCCTCCCTCACTGATGTCCTTTTGACGACTTGTACCCTGGAATTTAAGAGACAAGGTAGTTAATCAAGTTCAGGAAATTTTTGACTGTATCCAGTAACTGTTTTGAGGTATTTCAGATATTTAAAATTTGCACAGTATATGTGAAAATGTATTTTGGGTCAGTGACCATTTGGGATTTCTCCGCTGCTCATTACCTCAACATTGCTAGACTTGCCATTTTTAATTGTCGTGTACTATGCTAGGTATTCTGAACTGCATAACTGTTCCCAGTTTTTCTTGTTTCAGCCTCTAAGGAAGCAATTTTTAAATTTTCTGATCTTTGCATATTTGTCAAATCTCAGCTTTTTGGTGGCTTGTTCTTGTTTTCTTTGTCAGTTACTTATTTTTAAAAGTCTAATACTTTGAGCAGGCTGCAGTCTAATGTTATTTGACCATTATTGGAGCAGTTCCCATTGCATTGTTTCCCAAAGTATTTTTGAAATATTTGCTATTCCTTAACCACTGCCACGTTCTAAGTCTAATCTCCTGATCTATTTTGTTTTCAACTTGTTTGTTCATGCCCTCTCTGCAGCACCTTGTCTGTTTCCTCGATGAGCCCTAATAATTTTATCTTTTCCCTGTCCTCTACTGCCTCTTCTCTCTCCTCCCAGCGCTGACTGGATTTCCTTAACCTGGCATCAGGCAGGCATCAAAACCCATAAAGATCTATTAACAAAAGGGATGCGTCTCTTCCCTAATGCACCACAATGTCTGAGCTGACCTGAGCTCAATAACTCAAGCAAAGTTCCTCCACTTGAAGGCTCTTACTGCAGGTGTAGTTCCTTAAGATGGTGTTCTGCAGTTATTGCACATCACCTGTTCCCTAATCTCTATTTAATCTCTTAACTAAGTGAATTAATTACATTATTTAAATTAATTATAAGAACACTTGTCCCTGGTTTAAGGTATTTGATGGCACACCTGTGTGCCCCATATTCCTGGTGCCACTGTTTAGCAAGCATCTTCATACAGATTTGTAGCAGGTATCTCTTTCAATTTGTAATTTCTAACACTGTCCAGGCACGAGCATTAACGCCCTCAAGCATCCACCAACTACTGATTGCTCTATGCTGTCATATTCTATAAAGCAGGGATCTACGGTTTAATTTTGATCAGCACGCTGTAAATTGTTGCCTTCCATATCCATTGATCCCATTCAGCAAACCAAATTTTTGAACCATTTCTCTCAACTCTGCATTCACAACTTGTATTTGGTGTTAAATTGCTGTGTTAAAGTGGTAGAATGCTTCATTAATTTCTTCTGCCCTTCCCCCGACCTCTGCTAAGCTACTGTGACTTTATTGTGATAGCATTGAATTCTCGTTACAAAAGTTTGCTTTGCTTTTCAATGTCCAAAATTAAATCAGAAATCAAATTGAATGCTGTAAATGAGAAGCAGAGACCAGGCAACATCCATAAGGACGCAAACACAAGAGCATCTGCAGATGCCAGAAATCCAAAGCAACATTCACACGCTGTCGGAGGAACTCAGCAGGCCAGGCTGGATCAATGGAAAAGAGTAAATAATAGACGTTTTGGGCTGAGAACCTTCATCAGGACTGGAAAGAAAGAAACCAGTAAGGGGGGGGGGGGGGGAGAAGAGAGGGAGGAAGAAGTTCAAGGTCGCAGATGATAGGTGAAACCAAGGGAGGGGTGAAATAAAGAGCTGGAAAGCTGATTAGTGAAAGAGGTAAAGGGCTGGAGAATCTGATAGAGCAGATCCATAGGGAGCAACTTAACAATTTATGTCATAATCTTTCAGAATGGACTCATTTTTAAACATTTTTCCTCTCGGCAGATGCTGCCTGACTTGAGCATTTCCAGTGTTCTGTTTATATTGCTGTAGTGGGTGTTAATCCTTATCTATTCCTTGTTCCATAAATCTCAGTCTCCTTTGTATCTGGTGATCAATGCGCATTACTAGAAAAACTGCTGCTGATCAAATTCTGCAGCTTGGAACATTATCATGGCCAATGATTTAATATGTGTATGTAAATGCATGGCTTCACAAGATGCTATTTCCATTACCTAAAATATTGCTTTGGCATTGAAGTAAAGAAAATGCACCTTTTTATATTGATCCATTTTAAAATAGTACCTATGATCATTTGCATCATTTTTAACTCTTGCTCAGTTAAATTAAATGGTTAATTTTATTTTTGTTTTTACAGTAGATCTACTAGTGCCAGTGGATTCTAGACATACGGGGTTCCTGCTGTCTTTTTCATGACTAACAATAATACTTCAGTTTATAGAACATAATGTTATTCTTTTAATGTGGTTACCAGCTGTGAACCTGTTAGTCAAAAAAAACTGGAAAAAAAATTGGTTGGACCAGCATTTCAAAAGCTAATTTTATTCTTTAACACAAAAGCTACATGGGGTTACCCTAAGATACTGACCACACTGCATTTCTAGCATTTATTTTCTATCCTTTGTGAAAAATCATGCATGTTGAGACTTGCTGAAACACTGCTTGGTTCATGAAAATTTCAAAATGATTTTTTTTCAGGTTTCTTATGCCCGTCCCAGTTCTGCTTCCATCAGAGATGCAAATTTATATGTCAGTGGGCTCCCAAAAACAATGTCTCAAAAAGAGCTGGAGCAGCTTTTCACTCAATATGGACGTATAATTACCTCAAGGATTCTTGTGGACCAGGTTACTGGTAAGTGTGCACCCATTTCAGCACATCTTATAAACCTCCAAAGTTGTGAAATTCTTCTATTACTGTTAACTTGCCTCTAGAACTTGTCAAAGGTTGAGAGATGTGGGCCAGAAAATGTAATTTTCTGCTGGAATTGTTCATAAATATGCATGGACAGAAATAGATTTAAAAGCTCTCACTGACTTCAGTCATTTCCCACCCTAGAGGTGCAGGCTTGAACTATGCTTTCACGCATGGTGAAGTAATAATCTTTATTTCAAACCTGCTGCAGAGGATGGAGTTCTAATCCTTATTGTGTTGCTAATGTGTTTCTTTTAAATTTAGCAGGAATGTAAAGCAAACATCAATGTTTGGATTTAGCATTTAAACTACTTTAAACCACCTTGAAAACAGAAATGTTTGTTGTAGGAAGTCTGGACAGGGCAGATAGGTAACAGTGTGTGGACTCTCCAGAACATGGATACAATGAGCAGACTGTTACACCCTGCAATGCAGATAGAAGGAAATATTGTATAGCTGAATTTTAGGAGTTCAAGTCTTCTAAATCTGCAGGAAATGGTTTGAACTATAGATTTTTTTTCTGTTTAAAATCTGGTATGTTAATACTGTGTTGTGAACGGATAGTAATGTGGATTCAATTAGTCATTGAATATATTTATACCAGTTGGATTCCCTTTTTATTACTGATATGACATGTGCAGTTAATTTTGAAACCAAATTCCTCCTAATATAGAACAATTCCTTCTGTTCAGTCCACACCTCCCACCCAAAAGTTGTTTACTTGTGGTCATGAATTAGTGTGCAAGTATGGTTTCTATTTCCAGGGGCTTGTGTAATAGCAACTATATTTGCCCTATTCTTGAGTAATACTGCTTTGGAAAGAAACTTTTAAGCACTGTTGATGATTCTTGAATTTGTTCATTGGATATAAATTTTTATGCAAAAAACACATTCCAATGAATTTCTGCATAAAGTTACAGCAAAAAAAAATGTCGGGAAACAGTCTGTTAACCTGACATGGAGAGATGGTGATAAATTGGTGTATTGGGTGAATATTTGAGTTCAAACATCTATGGTGAAGGTTTTTTTTCTGTTTGTTAGATCTGTGACTTTAGACAATAGACAGTAGGTGCAGGAGTAGGCCCTTCTAGCCAGCACCACCATTCACTGTGATCATGGCTGATCATACACAATCAGTACCCCCGTTCCTGCCCTCTGCCCATATCCCTTGACCCCGCTATCTATAAGAGCTCTATCTAACTCTCTCTTGAATGCATCCAGAGACTTGGCCTCCACTGCCTTCTGGGGCAGAGCATTCCGCATATCCACCACTCTCTGGGTGAAAAAGTTTTTCTGCATCTCTGTTCTAAATGGCCTACCCCTGATTCTAAAACTGTGGCCTCTAGTTCTGGACTCACCCATCAGCGGGAACATGCTTCCTGCCTCCAGTGTGTCCAATCCCTTAATAATCTTATATGTTTAAATCAGATCCCCCCTCATCCTTCGAAATTCCAGTGTATACAAGCCCAGTTGCTCCAATCTTTCAACATATGACTGTCCTGCCATTCCGGGAATTAACCTTGTGAACCTTCGCTGCACTCCCTCAATAGCAAGAATGTCCTTCCTCAAACTTGGAGACCAAAACTGCACACAATACTCAAGGTGGGGTCTCACCAGGGCCCTGTACAGCTGCAGAAGGACCTCTTTACTCCTATACTCAATTCCTCTTGTTATAAAGGCCAACATGCCATTAGCTTTCTTCACTGCCTGCTGTACCTGCATGCTTGCTTTCATTGACTGATGTACAAGAACACCTAGATCTCGTTGTACTTCCCCTTTTCCTAACTTGACTCCATTTAGATAGTAATCTACTTTCCTCTTCTTGCCACCAAAGTGGATAACCTCACTTATCCACATTAAACTGCATCTGCCATACATTTGCCCACTCACCCAACCTGTCCAAGTCACCCTGCATTCTCATAACATCCTCTTGACATTTCACACTGCCACCCAGCTTTGTGTCATCAGCAAATTTGCTAATGTTACTTTTAATCCCTTCATCTAAATCATTAATGTATATTGTAAACAGCTGCGGTCCCAACACCGAACCTTGCGGTACCTCACTGGTCACAGCCTGCCATTCCGAAAGGGACCCGTTAATCGCTACTCTTCGTTTCCTCTCAGCCAGCCAATTTTCAATCCATGTCAGTACCATGTGCCCTAATTTTGTCCACTAATCTCCTATGTGGGACTTTATCAAAAGCTTTCTGGAAGTCCAGGTACACTACATCCACTGGCTCTCCCTTGTCCATTTTCAGTTATTTGTCACTGGCACACTTCTATGATTTCCCTGTTAGAAATGCATCTTAAATGTTTGCCAAATTTTGTTATTCTGTGGCTCTCAGGTGCTCATAAATTTTTGTTCAAATTTTAAAGTGTTTAAAGTTGCTACTTTGGTCTTTGTGAGGGATTAGCAGAGGAGTTGAGCAGCATGGTATAATACTAAAGTCTGAAATTTAGTAATGAAATGTGGTTTTGGCTTTCAGTTGCTGTATAAATAATGGTCCAATGATACTGAGATTAAAATTTGTAACTGTTGGTATGCTGTGTGAATAATACGTTGGATGAAATATTTTAAAAATTAATCCATTGTTGGCATTGAAGTGGGTTTTCATAAAAGCAACTTCACATTGCACTTGTACACTAAAAATCACAAAGGCTGCCATATGTTCCTGTAAAAAGGGTTATCAGGATTGGGGAATTAAAAACTCTGAAGCAGAAGGTAGTAAGTCTTTTCAATGATTTCGGCAGGTGATATGCTGGCATGCAGACTTCGGGTATTCTGATAAATTTGATACGCTTAGGTTTTTGGAGTTACACAGTATTTTGACTTTTTCATTGAATTTAGGGGTTGCGGAATACTAGTACTGGGGGAAAGAAGGCTAGAGAAAGTATGGGATACATCAGCTATTGAGGCAGATGCTAAACCTTTGAAATTTCTAAATAGTCCGGTAATGGATTGAATCTACTAACCAACTGCATTTTTTCTTCCGAAACAGAAGATGAGTACAGTTTCAGTAATGTTTAAGTTTTTGACCTACTTCACAAGAGCTCTAGTGAATTTTCCTACTTGTGGAGACAACCTAATGAAACATTTATTGCAGCATCACATGTCACATTATTTTGCAGGGAATATTCTACTTGCTTGGATTGCTGTAATGACCTTTGCTGACTATCCTCAAAGGCCCCAGCAGTCTGAAACTTCAGGCCGTCCCTTTGTATTTGGTTCTCTGGATCTCTGAATGCCAACTACAGTGTTAATAACCTGGGAAGACAATTTTACCCCCCCCCCCCCACCTACATACTGAATGATTTGGGAAATTGTCTTTAATAACATGTAAAGTTTTCTTGGGATTTTTTTGAATTATTATCTTCAGAGGAAGCTCAATGACAGGATTAATTGGAGACAAAAATTGATGCATCAGCTTTGTGGATTCTGAATTATAGTGCAACAACAGTGCCCTTTCTAATATGTTGGATAATGAAATGGATTCCTAAACCATAATGCTTCACTTTTTGGTATAAATGATCTCTTTCATGTGGTGATAAATTATGCAATATAGGTAATACGTACTTGGGAAATGTGGAATGATGATCTGTGCTCCAGACTAGGGAAGAATCAAGATGATGATCAACACATTTAATGCTAATGAAATAATGCAACTAATGTACTATGTCATTTAATTTAATCAGCGTATGTTTAAACTGTAATTATAATAATCTTTTAACATTTGAGAAGTCTGCTTCATGTTAATATATTAAATTAAAATGGATGCTAATTGCAAAGGTAGTTATCGGTAACTCATGGGGGTGCCATGGTAGTGTAGCAGTTGGTGTGATGCTATTACTTCTAGGGACGTCGGAGTTCAGTCCCGATGTCCTTTGTAAGAAATTTTGTATGTTATTCCCTTGTGCGTGCGGAAATCTTCCAGGTGTTCTGGTTTTCCTCCACAGTTCAAAGGCGTATTGGTTAGTACGTTAATTGATCATTGTAAGTTGTCCTGTGATTAGGCTAGGGCTGAATAGGCCGGTTGTGGAGCAGTGTGGTTCTGGAAGGGCCTGTTCTGCACTTGATCTCCAAATAAAAATAAAATTATTCTTAAATAAGAACTGCTCATTTAAGTGTGATTGCAGGTGGCAATTGTTTGAACTGGGGAAATGATGGAAGGTGTGCATGCAGAGAAGGCTCTTGGCCACTTTGTTAATAAGTTGTAAGGCATAAAAGTGTGTTAGTTTTTACAATGAATAGGAAATAGAGCTGTGTGGATTATTTGATAACATTTTTTTAAATGCAGGGGTTGAAATTGACAAAAGTAACTAAATCAAAAATCTGTATTGAAAGGAACTTGAGAATCTCATGGATTAAGCAATTCTCATAGGAAATGCATCTCAGTTGTTAGATACTTAGCTGATTAGTCACTAGACTTTTCAGTTGGTAAATCTACTTGTTTACAGTTATTTTGTTCTTAGATGCGTAGATAATAGCCTTGACTCTGTTGCTGGGTCTACGCACCATTCTTGAGAGAGAAACCTGGAGCCTTGAATGTGCTGTTCTGCCATTGAAGGTCAATTTAGACATTTATTTTTGTGGCTGAGCCATTATAACAGCATTCATTTTTCCATGTATAATTTGAGACCGTAGGCCACAGGTCAAACCACAAATCTGGGATGGCAGGGTAAGCCATTAGAGCAGGGTTGAAATCAGTCATATAGTGCACAAGTGAGTGCTTGTGGCCCACCATTTTCATTTGCATATGTAAGGTACAGTGCACCGAGAAACTTACGGTAGTTGCAGCAGCACCACAGGCACCGAGCATTATATAATCAGCATTCGTAAGCAAATCAAAGCAAATTATACCTATTTTTTAAAAGGAAGTAACACTGTTAGAATAAAGTAATCCACAGATAAGCTCATTAGTACATACCGATCAGTGATCATAGTATACAGGGATTAGGGCTGTGCTGGTTGGTTCACGAACTACATGGTTGAAGTGGGATTCCTTCCTGGTGGCAGCTGCAGGATGGTATGGCCCAGATGGTAGATGTTGCCTTTTCAAAAAGGTGCCTTATATAACAGGCATTGGTGGGGGCCTGGGGGGAGAGGCTGTGTCCACGATGTATTGGGCTGTGTCCACGATGTATTGGGCTGTGTCCACGATGTATTGGGCTGTGTCCATTACTCCCTGTATTTCTGTACGTTTGTATGAAACAACCAGCCAGGATACTTTCGGCGGTAGGTCTGTAGAAGCTTTACCTACTTGGTGACAATCCTTATGATTCCATTTATGTGCTGTGTCCAAGACAGGTCACCCAAAATGTTAATATTGTGAAATTTAAAGCTAACTCCTGTAATTCTCTCTCCCCCCCCCCCCCCATGTCAAGTGCATGTTTGCCACCACCCTCCTTCCTGAAGTCCTCCCTTCAGTTTTAATGATGTCAAGCAAAAAGTGGTTGGTGCCGGCCCACTCAACGAGGTGTCCTGTCTTGTTCCTGTGTGCTGACTTATCACTACCTGCGACTTTTGTCCAGCCTCAGTGGAGTCATTGGTGAATTTATATTTGGCTTTGGAGCTGTGATTAGCTGCACTGTCATGTGTATCGAAAGTAGACACTAAGCGCGCGTAACCTTGAGGTGCACCTTTTGTGAATGCTCAGCTAGGTGATATTACTAATTTGGAGGCCTGCTGAAGAGAAAGTTAAGTAGCTGCAGAAGCAGTTTCCAGCATACTGTTTCCCAGGATCTGCATATTTTTAGACTTGCAAAGAAAATGAGTAACCTGAAGTTGGAGAATTCTATGGAGTCCAGAAAGCTGCGCCTGGAAAGCAGTGCAGCTGCTTTGGTTTAAATGTGCCTTGATGAAACAATGCGGGAGGTCCCAGGCAGATCACAGTGAGATGGACAACTTACAGCGAATGCTGACATGCTCTATAAAAATGATAATCCAAACTGCATTTTAATTTCTACAGTATATAGAAATTTGGGTGACTTCCATACAAGCTTCAGCCTTTCTGATTTTATATTAAATTCTATGACAAAGTCTGTGTCAGAATGGGACAAATTGCTAATAATTATCCACCTGTTCCCCTTGTTTTGGCCTAGCTGGCCTACTGGCAGGGCCCTACAATCTTTTCACCAATTACATCTTCCCATGGGTGTGCTCACTCTAAGTTCCTTCATTACTCAACTTTGATTCATTTTCTCTCTGAACTGCTAACTGTTATTAACCCAGTCATACAATGACCTCTACAATTTTACCTCACAATTTTGGCCTCACTGTGTCAGAATTTTTTTGTTCTATACCATATCCACTAGTTCTCAACTCCTTATGAAGCTGCCCAAAGCTACAGCAAGCAGTAATAAGGAAGCATTCAGCATGGATTGATACCTAACATTTGTGTCATGAAAGTGACCATCACTAAGTAGATACTCTAACATCCCATCCTGGATGTTCAATGAACTGTTTCAGATGCAGCACGTAGATGGAATCACAAGGAAGGCACCCCAGTGTCTTTACTTTTAAGAGTTTGAGGGTTGGCTTGGAACTTCATGTCTCCCATAGATCAGAAGCTCAGCTAGATTAGCCACAAATATAATGGTTACAAAGCAGGTTATTAGTATACTTTTTAAAACTATCTTCTCCAGTTCTGACCATGGATCTTTGACTTGGTGTTAACTCTTGTTTTTCAGACCAGCACTGTTTAGTTCTCCAAAAATTATCACATGCTGCTCTAGAACAATAGGTACAAGTATTTATATTGCTACTACATTGTACTGGCACATTATCATAGAACATGGTGTGCAGTTTTGGTCACCGAATTACAGAAGGGATGTTAATAAGGTTGAAAGAGTGCAGAGAGGTTTACAAGGATGTTGCCGGGACTTGAGAAACTGAGTTACAGAGAAAGGTTGAATAGATTAGGACTTTATTCCCTGGAGTGTAGAAGAATGAGGGGAGATTTATTAAAGATATATAAAATTGGGATGGGTATAGATAGTGAATACAAGCAGGCTTTTTCCACTGAGGCTAGGGGAGGAAAAAACCAGAGGATATTGATGAAGGGGGAACAGTTTAAAGGGAACATTGGGGGGGCTTCTTCACACAGTGGTGGGAGTGTGGAATGAGCTGCCAGATGAAGTGGTAAATGTGGGCTCACTTTTAACATTTAAGAAAAACTTGGACAGGTACATGGATGAGAGGTGTATGGAGGGATATGGTCCAGGTGCAGGTCAGTGGGACTAGACAGAAAAATGGTTCGGCACAGCCAAGAAGGGCCAAAAGGCCTGTTTATGTGCTGTAATGTTTTATGGTTCTAACCAATACTTCATTTTGAGAGACTTCTGATTTAAATATCCATGATGCAGATGTATTCAAAACCACAAGGAAGAATTAGAGCAGGTGACAAGAACTTTACCAGGGAGGTTTTAGAATTGTTAAAGGAGAAAATTACACTTGTGGAAATTCCGATGTTGGAGCCTTGGCAGCTGAAGGCACATACCAGTTTTTGTTTGTTTGTTGAGTGGGGTCTGGGAAGCTAATATTCATTCCCATCCTAATTGCCATTGAGGTTTTGGTGATGGTGAGGTGCTGCAGTTCTGAAAGAATTCCACATTGCTGTTGGCTAAGATTCGGCACCAGTGATACTTCCAAGTCTGAGGGGGACTTCAGATTGTCTCTCAACCACAAGAAAATCTGCAGGTGCTGGAAATCCAAAGCAACACAGCTGGAGGAACTCAGCAGGCCAGACAGCATCTATGGAAAAGAGTAAACAGTTGACACTTTGGGCCAAGACCCTTTGCTAATGTTTGTGTTCATAAGCAATAAAAAGTGAATTGAGTCCCAAATTAATCAAAGCCCAGACAGTTTGGAAATTGCTTCTTGCTAGTAATCTGCTTGTAAGTAGCATCAATGATTGTATTGAGTTATGGTGCATTGCAAAAAGGTTTATTTTAAGCAAACAGTTTAATATTTTCTCTAAATGAGTGTCATAAAACTTGATGCAAATCCAAAATCTGTATCAATTTGAAAGATATTCTGCAAGTGTAGGGGATATCTAAGCACCTTCATCAATTAGATATACTTTTTTCTTCAGACATTGATTTCTTTCTGCTAACTTCAGTTTTAGCTAATCATTATGTATCTGAATAATTTGTGGGTATTTTGATATCTTGAGCTTTATACCTTAATTCTGTTACCATGGAATAATAGTATGGAACTGTAGAAGGTGGACTGAAAGTGGGTGCTCTACATTATACTATAAAAATGCATAGGGTTTGAAAGTCAAGATGTGCAAGGAAGGGCTTTGTAAAATTTTTAATACCTGTATTAAAGTAAATTTGATGCTGGAGCTTGCTGACAGGCACTGTATTGTCATTGTGTATTGTGCACATATACTGTACACTGTTTATATCAAGCTATCAACAATGTGGGCTTGTATTTTTAGGTTTACTACAAATTATTTTCGGTATTTCAAAAGTACATTGTTACATTTCAAAATAATTTTTAAACTCCAACCTTTTTCCCAACAAATCACTTTGTGAATTATTTACATGCTCAGACTCGTGTATAATGCCCAGTGTCACATGGTAATGCACACCAAGAAGCCTGTTTGCAACCTTCAGAATGCATAGCACCCTGCATACGCTGCTTGGCGTTTTCTGGATATTCATGCAGGAAACAAAGCCAATTTCCCACTTTTTAACTATTCATTTTTGTCAAAGCCATGTGTGTTTACCATCATTACCTTCAAGAATGGTAGAGTAGTCCTATGAGGTATCAATCTGCAAAGGTCACCAAAATCTTAATTTTTTCCAGTGCACCACCCAATTCCATAATGTTTGAAAACATTTAGGGCTTGTCTGAAAGAGTTGGACAGAGACGCGAGTTGATGTCAAAACTTAGATTAATAACCTTGTATCCAAGCTATTTTGCTTTGTTCAAACTCAGATGGTGGATCTGTAGGTCAAGGTTTACTCGGTACCTGTGTCCCAAGTGTTCTGAAATACGTGCATTTTTATTTATGTAAGCTCTTTGATTGTGAGGGCAAGCCAGGGAGGTTAAGAGACATCGTGAGATTTCTTTTGTATACCATCCAAATCCTGCACCAGTATATTACAGTAGCGAACAGGTTGATCTAATTTTAAGAGCTAATTGTTAAGTAGATCACAATACATGACGCCACCTTGTGAATAACTTGTAATAAAAGTGCAGCAGTCTGCTTAGAAGTTGGAAAAGCTTAATCATTAAAATTGGAGCTTCAGCAAAAAGTGTAATGTTCTTGTGAAACTACACCTATGCTGAACAAGCAAATGAACTGTAGCTGAATAAGTATGTAGCAGGACACAGTTTCTGGGAGAACTCAGCAGGTCAAATAGCATCCAAGGAAGGAAATGAACAGTGTTTCAGACCGAAATCTTTCCTCAGGATTTATGAACACCTATCTCTTTCAATTTCTCTAACTTCTATTTATCATTTCTAATTGCTTCCAGTGTTTGTTTGATCTCAAGCTTTCAATGCACTTTAAAGAGCAGTACAGCAGTTTGTTCTAAGTTTTCATTTTACTGAGCTATAATGGACAATTAAGGAGCGAATCAAATGTCAATTCTGTAACTGAGCCTGAATTTTGTTTTTAAGGTGTGTCCAGAGGCGTTGGCTTCATTCGGTTTGACAAAAGGGTGGAAGCTGAGGAAGCAATCAAAGGGTTAAATGGGCAGAAGCCTCCGAATGCCACGGAGCCAATCACAGTCAAATTTGCCAATAATCCAAGTCAGAAAACCAACCAGGCAATCCTCTCACAGCTGTACCAATCTCCAAACAGACGATATCCAGGGCCTCTCCATCATCAGGCACAAAGGTTAAGGTATGAAGAATATCCTCACGAGGCATTATTACAATTTAATGTGGATATCTTAACACTTATTGGGAGTAAATGCTTCTTTGATGTTACCTGGATGCTGAATTTGGTATACATGGCAGCTTAATTTTTTTCATTATGCTGAAGTTTGACCTGGATACTTAATGTGCAGAATCAGTGATTTTCATGTTGCAGCTCTAGGCAATGCCAGTTTAAAAATGAATATTTGGCTTCTGTTGTATTTTTTTTAATCTAGTTTGCAGTATTTGTGGTGTTTAGCTTCATATAAAACATAATTCCACCAATGTTTTGCTGTGGATTATGTGAGTCTTTCCCAACACAGACTAAAATGTATCATAACAACCTTTTGTCTGCAGTTCACACCAGACTGATGTAAGTAGCTTGTCATGTTGACACACACTGAACTTGCTGACCCAAGCTATGGTCATAGTTCTTGAATTATATTTGACTTCTATATTTCTACATATCAACAGCAATCATTTGATTAATTCTGGACTAATTTGTTGTTAAATTGAACTTAGCCAATGGATTTCTGGAACACCTTACATACTTTGAAGGTTTAGTAAGCTGTTAGCGGTGAGCTCTGCTTTTTGACCTTTAGTACCTTGTTTAACCAGAATCAGTTGATTAAAGGCAATTGATTTCCCAAGAGGTATAGATCTTGTTTAGCTCGTGCGCAGTTGTTTTCTTAGTACACCTCTTGTGACCTAATCTGTCAGAAAGCAAATACAAATGGCTTAGAGGTTAGTTTACAAATTTGCCTTTAATTCTGCAAAATGGCTCTCAACAGAAATGATTCCAAACAGAAAATGGTACAGCGTAAGCACGAGAGATTCTGTAGATGCCAGAAATCCAGAGCAACATGCAAAATGCTGGAGGAACACAGCAGGTCAGACAGCATCTACAGAGTAATAAACATCAATGTTTCAGGCAGAGATCTTTCATCAGGCTTTGAGAGGAGGGAGGAAGTCGGAGTAAGTTGGTGGGGGCTGTGGGAGAAGAGGTACAGGCTGGCAACTTGAAAGATGAAGATGGGAGAGGAAGGAATGAAGTGAGAAGCTGGGGAGGTGGTAGGTAGAAGAGGTAAAGGGCTGGCGAAGTAGGAATCTGACAGAACACATGGCTGTGATAGCAAGTCTGGATGTGCACCTGTTCGAAGAGTTAGAGAAAAGCAGAGACCGAAGGGGAGATAGCAGTACTGCCAGTGAATATTTTGGGCAGTTTAACTTCTGGGCCAACGTGCTGGTATGTTTTAAACTAATATATTTTAAGGTGTGTTTGAAGGGAAGTGGCAAAGAAAATAGGGCAAAAAATAGTAATTCAGTGGTTTTGTACATGTGCTTTTCATGAAATCAGTGGTTGCATATTTTGATTTAACCACATCTTTCCCGTTAGCGATGTCACTTTCTGAGGTTAATCATTCTGCAATTACTTTTGCAGATTATTCATAATTGGGGATATCTGGGAAATAAGTAGAATTGTATAGGTTCAGACTTAATCCAGTTTGATCTGTCATCGTCTGAAATTGCAAATAGCCACATGATCAATTTAAAAGTTGTAGTACAATCTGAGATTCTGTTTATCGGTTGATACAAGCTCGATCCATTCTTTCTGTATGCAGTATCTGTATTGACTGCGTTGTGTTTCATGTTGGCCTAGATTTGTATTTCTGAAGGTTGCTCGTGGAATTGTCAAAGTCTGAGTGATAGGATTTGGTGGTCTTGGGTGAATTGCATCTGATCTGGTACATGGGTGGTAGAGTTTTATTTTGTTCATTTAGTCTGTGCCAGTCTTTAACTGGAAATTTAAAAATGTGAAGCTACTCAGCATGTCTTTTTGTTAGTGCATACCTGCATTAAATTTTCTGGCTGAACATGAAATTAATGAATCTGAATAGTCAGGAATTCTCCAGAATGGGACTAATGCTATTCTGTATGGCTTTCAGGCATGTGGCTGTAACACTCTTTCCAGAGGCCTATGGCACTGTATAATGTAATGTTAGCACCCCTTCAACAGCAGATGAAGCAGACCCTTCATGGTCGTGTTTTATCCAGTTTAGTTTTGAATACCTTTGAGAAAGTGGAGCACCTTAAATATATAATGATTTAGCCTATTGCTGGCTTTTGGATAGTGTTACACATCAGTTTTTCTTCTTGCTCCATAATCTCAAGTTATTTTTCCCTTGAAGTATTTAATGTCTTTAGAATATTGCATTTCAACTTCATTGTGACAGGTACGATAAGCTAAATAACAGCAAGAACAATCTGTACTGGATTGCTATGTATATACGCACACACTTTATTTGGTTCATTCAGGGAAGAGGATTTATCATGTTTTTAATGTCTGATTTGGCATTGCTATTGATCCTTAACTGCCTCTGAAAGGAAAACTAGGACTGGACAACGGATGTCAGTGACATTCACATTTTATCAGTGAATATGTATGTTTCTACTCACTGTTTTAACAGTATATTTTAGAACATAATAGGCTGCAGAATTTTTAAAGAAAATTTTGGTAAATATATACCTAATTGTTAGTCTGTTAATTTTGTTCACTTCATTTGAATTTCTTGCTATCTGCATATTCACCAAGTCCTGGTTGGACTAATGGTACTAACGCAGAATATTTGTTCTTTGACCTGTGTAATTTCTAGTGGGTCTACTGTTTCTGGGGAAATTTGTCAAGTCTGCAGTTTCTATTACTTGGGTAATTTTATACTTATTTTAATTTAAAGTAAGTTTATAAAATAATACTTCATCAAAAGGATCTCTTGCACTTACCTCACAACCTTCTGTTGAGAAAAATTCATCAAACTGGTTAATACACTTAGTACTCTGTGCTTAGTTGAGTCTAATGTGCAATAAGATAACCTTATTTTACTGGTTAGCTCCAGTCATTATTGGACGGCCTAGACGTGGATGTTCCTTTTACTTTGTGAAGCTGTCTGAAATATCAAAGTAATTTTACATTAAAAACATTTCCTGCGGTTGGCTTCAAGCGTTCTTGGCCAACTAAAGTTAGACTTCCATTCAGTTTTCTTGGTCTTTTCTGGAATTCTTCTAAATACGATATAATTGCTGAGTCATGTTCTTTGGACGCCTTTATCACGCTAATCCAGTGCTGATATTTGTTCTTGAAAGCTCATTAATCAGGATTCATTCTCCTGCCATTAATACCTTGGATGCAATCGAAGAATCCCCACTAACTTTGTGCCTCCCTCAGTATTAATTTTCTGTACAACTTCCATTCCTCCACTTCGGTAATTGGTTATATTTGCGCAGTAATACTAATTCTAAGTGGTCACCAGTAGAAAAGGTGAGCACTTCAAGTTACGGGGCATCAGACTCTCAGAGGATCTATCCTGGGCCCAGTGTATTGTTGCAGTCTTGAAAGCAAGTCAGCAGCTGTACTTCATGAGGAGTTTGAAGAAGTTTTGTACGTCACCAAAAGCTATCTTGGAGTTTTACGGATGTACGATGGAGAACATTCTGATTGCATCACCGTCGGATATGGAGGCTGCAATGCACGGGATAGAAAAAAGCTGCAGAGGGTTATAGACTCAGCTAGTTTCATCATGGGCACCAGCCTCTCCTCCAAGAATATTTTCAAAAGGCAATGCCTCATCCTTCATTAAGGACTCTCACCATCCAGGATATGCCTTCTCATTACTACCATCAGGGTGGATGCAAAGGGAATATAAAGATGCACTCTCAACAGTTATGGAACAGCTTCTTCCCCGCTGTCAAAAGATTTCTCAACGGTCTAAGAACCCATCAGCACCACCTCACTACTTTGCTTTCAGTTTGCACTATTTTATTTCTTATTGTAACGTATAGTAATGATTGTTCTATACTGCTGCTGTGAAACAGATTTCATGACATGTCTGTGATAATAAATCTGCGTCTGAAGTGAAAGATTCTCTAGTGTTCTAATCATATATTTGGTAATGTTGCCTTTTTTCCATTGTTTCATAAACATCTTGATAAAGTCTGCTTATTTGTCCCTTTTTAAGCCAGGTTTCTGTTCTTGTTGCTAATCAGTCCCATATAACAGACTGCCTGCCGCTCACATTTAACCATGCTCCATATTTACCATCAACACTTCAAGCCTGTATTAGACTTGCAGGTTAGTCATTTGTTTAAGCCTGCCATTTTCTGAATTATTTCTAAAACTAATGCACCTTTAATTTCAATATGTAATTATGATATCTGGACTCGCACTTCAAGTTAAACTTCCTGTTGCAACATTGGAGCCTTCCATCTTGAAGCTGCTTCAGTCTCCCGGAATGCAGAGTCCTCCCTTCACCATCTTTGAACTTCTGAGCCGTTGTACCCCAGGTCGTGGCTCTGGCAGTAATATGAATTGTTACTTCCTTGTGTAAGTCATCCCTGAGTAATGCATGGGTTTCAGTTTTACAGACATTCTTCAGTCTATTTGTGTCAAAATGTTCAAAAATGGTTATGGTAACTGTGCCTCCACAATATTGAATGACATAAAAGCACAAGACTGAGAACCAAGGACAATAATGAAAGAGGAGGGAGCAAACTAGGCAACGGCCATTTGTAGGAATGAATGTGTGTGTGTGTGTGTGTATGTACCTCTCGCGTCAATGATTTAACAAATGAGCCAACTATTAGTTTCATAATATCTTCCCTTCATCAATCTTTTTTTTAAAAAAACCCTGCAGCCTCTAGATTTTATTATTGCACTAAGGATGCAATGAATGACATACTTGTAAAAAACCAATGCCCCTCGAGCAGTCTCCCCCCTCCCCCCAAGCTATTGTACTTACCAGATTTAGTTATATACTTGTAAGAATGAAGTTGAAGGTTGTGGCGTAAATGCAAGCTTCTAATGTTTAAAACCTTTCTGTTGGAAGTGAATTAGTGTCTGAGATTTTAGGCTCACTCCATGGAATAATTCAATTAATTATGCTCATAGTCATAACACAGAAATGGACCTGTCAGCCCAGCTCCTCCATGCCTTCCTGAGCCAGTTCCACTTGGCTGTATTTGGCCTATATCTGTTCAAATTATTTTGTGATGCCCGTGATACCAAGCCCATTTTGCCCAATGAACCTGTGTTGCTCCTCAATATTAATCGTTAAGCTCCAAGGCCCATGCCTCAAAACTTTGTGTAACTCAGTCCTCCATGTCCTCACTTACAGATCCCAGTGAGTTTGGATTGGCAACATCTGCTCCACAATCTCCATCAGCACCGGTACACTATAAGGCTGTGGGCTTAGGCCCCTGCTCTCTTTGCTTATATTTAGGATGGATTGAAAGCACAGCTCCAATGCCTTATTCAAGTTTGCTGTCAACACCACCAAAAGTGGGGGCTGCTCAGCATATAGGAGGGAAATTGAAAACTTGACTGAGTGGTGACATACTAGCAACCTCTTACTCAATGTCAGCAGCACCAGGGAGCTGAGTATTGACTTAATGAGGAAACTAAAGGTCCATCAGCCAGTCCTTATCATGAGATCAGAGTGGTGAGGGTTCACAACTTTAAAATCCTTGGTGTTATTTCAGAGGATCTGTCCTGGGTCGAGCATGTAACTGCCATCATGGCCTGGTATAGAAACACCAATGCCCTTCAAATGGAAAAGCCTACAAAAAGTAGTGGCTATGGCCCAGTCCTTCAGGGCTAAAGCCCTTCCCACCATTGAGCTATCTATGTGGAATATGGTTGTAGGAAAGAGGAATCCATCATTAACGTCCTCCACCATCCAGACTGTTCTCTATTCTCACTGCTGCCATTAGGAAGGAGGTATGGAGGTTCAGGTGTCACACCACCAGGTTCAGGAACAGTTAGTTCACCTCAGCCACTAGGCTCTCGAACCAGAGGGGATAGCTTCACTCACCCCAACACCGAACTGTTCCCACAACCTTTCAAGAACTGTACAGCTCACATTCTCAACATTTATTGTTTATTGTGAACATGAGAGATTCTGCTGATACTGGAAATCCAAAGCACAACACACAAAATGCTGGAGGAACTCAACAGGTTAGGCAGCATCTAAGTAAATTAAGCTGCCAAAGTTTTGTCCCGATCCCCTTCTTCAGGACTGGAAAGGAAGAGTAAAGACACCATAATGAAAAGGTGGGGGTAGGGGAAGGAGGACTAGCCGTATCCATAATTTCAATTTTTAAAAATGCAGCAATTGGTATGCCAGCTTTCCAAGAATCCTGTCATTATTTGTTATTCCTTACTGTTTAGTAAACAAGGTTCTAATTCTGGTGTCTAGTTCTGTATGTGATTACAGCTCAGCCTTTAACACAATAGTGCTCTCAGTTCCAATCAGCAAGCTTCAAAACCTGGGCAACTCTAAGGATGGAGGAGCAACACTATATATTCCATCTAGGTAGCCCCCAATGTACATTGATTTCTCCTTCTGGTAACTTTTTCCTCTTCTATCCCCTTCTCTGGCCTCTTACTATTTCTCACTTACCTATCACCTCTTCCTGGAGGAACTCAGCACGTCAGGTAGCTTTGATTTCCCTAACTTCTGGTAATGTCCACCACCCTATCCCTCCTCTTCCATTCCCACTCTGGCTCCCCTCATACCTCCTTTCTCCTCACCTGCCTATCATCTCCCCCGGTGCCCTTCCACCTTTCCTTCCTTTCCATGCTTTGCTCCACTCTCTCCCCCCCCCCCCCCCCCCAAAATCAGATTCCCCTTTCTCCAGTGCTTTACCTTTCCTATGCACCTGTCTTCACCTTTCACATTCTAGCTTGTCTTCCTTCCCTTCCCACCTTTTTATTCTGGCATCTTCCCCCTTTTCCTGATGGTGAATCTTTGCCCAAAACGTCGACTGTTTATTCATTTTCACTGATGCTGCTGTGTTCCTCCAGCATTTTGTGTGTTGCTGTTATTTCATCTGCCATCAGATGTACAAGTAGTGAACATTAACTCATACTTTAGCTATGCAGAGATTGCAGGTGCTTTAGGATGTCATGAGGCAAGTCATTTCTTGCAGGATATCCAGCCTATGACTTGCTGGCCAGTGCTAAATCCCAAAATGTCAGTGGGAGACTTTGGTAACGTTGATATGATCATCACTTGGCATTTTAGAGGTATGAAAGTTCATTGCTACCTATCAACCCATGCTTAAGTACTGTCTGTATGTTGCATACAGTGCTGCAGGTATGGGCTAAATTTTCTGAATTTGCAAATGGAAATTGGCCATCATGCAATTATCAGCACACATCTCCTTTTTCAGACTTTGAGATAGAAAGAAAGTCATAATGATGCATTTGAAGATGGTGGGCTAATAAATAGCCACATTTTATTGACAAAGCACACCTGGGCAATTTTTCATGTTGGGTCTTTTGTCAGTTTTGTAATTATATAGGGACAGCTTGCCTGAAAGTATGGTGGTGCATGTTTTCAGTCTGTCAAACTCAAATCAAATTCACTGAAGATTAGCTACTGCGATGATGAGTATCTGGAAGTTGCAACTGATCATCCACTTGACACCTTTCCCGAAGATGGGAATTCATCTTTTGTGTTCACGTGATGGATCCAGCTAACACAGGCGGTGGGAATGTTCTTGGAACTGCCTCTTTCTGTTAACTTTAATTATTTAATTTAATTCAAAAACAAAAGAAAATCTGCAGGTGCTGGAAATCTGAGCAGCGCACATAAAATACTGGAGGAACTCAGTAGGCCAGGCATATCCTATTCAATTCACTTATCATTCGCCATACATGAATACCGCCAACCGAGACAGTGTTACTCCATGCCAAAGAGCAAAACGCAGTAGCAACAGTCACAGACAGCCCAAAGCACATACAAGATGGCAAACAGAAAGATATCAGTAAGTTACAGCCACGTTAATAGTCCAGACCTGCGGCATGAGTGCCACAAAAATCTGCGGTCGATCGCAGTACAGCTCATCTTTCTCCTGGTGGCTGTAAGCAGGTGACACCACAGCTTGAGCCTGGACCTTGCTATGACCTTCAATGCAAATAGGATTTGGTGTCCATTAGGACTTTTGAGAGTCCATCCTGCTAGAGTACACAGGTGAGAAGCAGACCGGCGATTCATTGACCAACCAACCCCCCCCCCCCCCAAAAAAAATCCCATGCTGGTATTGTGACAGAGGATCTAGGACAGTGTCCCTATGGGGACCGATCACTCTGCTGCTGATAAACCCGCCTATTTGAGTAATCTGGTCTGCGGATATTTGGGAGGAGAACTTTCCAAGGTTGCTTGGGCTGGGAGCTACTTTGCTGTGTGTGAACTCCATATCTGTTTGTCAGTATGGTTTTCTTAGTTGCAGTTTGGAGCTATGACCTATCTGAGTGGCACCTTTGCCATTTTAAAGTCTTTGAGCCTGAAGTAATGATAAGCTTGTATTTTTTGGTAATTGCTAATGACTACCACCATAAGTTAATACATTTTTCAATTTTCACAGCTGGGATTTGAATTCTGATCTCCAGATTGGTTATCCAGGTCTCAATTATTCATTTAGTTACTCAACTGCTGCATCAACACGATCTTGTTGAGAGTTGTTTGGTGTCCAGTGCTGACATCAAACAGGTGTGGGTAGTCCATGCGGTAGATTACTGTCTTTGTGCAAAAGACCTTTCTTAAAGTTGAGCAGCAGATGTTGCCACTGACCACAAAATCTGGCCCCTTTGTTCAGATTAAGGAAAACATGAAAGCTTAAATTAAAACCATGCAGCAAGGAAACAGGCTGCTCAGTCCAACTGATTCATGCGGACCAATATTCCTCTCTTTGCTCATCCCATCTGGCCTGTATCCCTCTAAATCTTTCCTATCCATGTACCTGTCCAGGTTCCTTTTCAATGTCAATGTACCCACCTACAACCAAACTACCAGAGTGACAAATGTAATCTTAACTGCAGTGCCGCAACCTTTACTGTGGTACTTTGTACTTTAAATCTGTCCTTGCAGTCCCAATGGAAATGAAGCATTTTATGATAGATGTCTTCCAGTTCAGTATTTGCCATATTTTTAAAATTATAACATTTTGGTGGTAGATTTGTAACTGCCCTGAATGCTATCTGACTTGAGTGTCTGTTCTGGTGAAGTATTTATGTTGGGGTGGACCAAATTGAAGGACCTATTGTGTTAAATGTAACTTTCATTTGGTAAAGTAGATGTGTGTCATGTACCGGCACATGGAGTGACCACTCCATTGCATATCTTGTCACTTGCTCACTATAGCCAAAGTCATTATTGGAGTCAGTTCTGCTGATGAGCATTGAGCTCTGATTATTACATTGCTGTGCGATTTGATTTTTTTTTCTTCCCCTACAGAGATAATTATAGCTCGCTGAATTATTTCAAAGACTGATCCTATAGCCTGTTCTATCATTTCAGTAATGGCTGTAGCACAATACAGTAGCTACTGGTTAATTGGGACACATTGAGACCGGTACATATTGGCCCAATTAAGTGGCTGCTCCAATTAGCCGAAGTTTCATGGAAGTAGTTTAAAAAAGACAAACTACATTTAACTGAGAACCAAATAATGTATTTAAATGAAATACAGAACAAGTTGGAACACTACCGATGCTACTACAGTACTATAAAACTGTATTAATAGTTATTGGTGGAGGAATTCATCCAGTGAATGCTGCCATGTTCTTTTGACTAAATAAACAAAATCAGAGCAGACACCTAGTGCAGATGATGGACTGCCTTCCTGCATGAAGTAGTGTCAAAAATCCCTGCTTTTTAATTCGGTTCGTCGGGCCAATAAATAACACAAGCATAGTTTCAAATTCTTCATAGTTCCTAATTTGCTGAAGTAGTGAAATTGTTTCTAGTTGTTTCGGGTATCTCCAAGCCTGGATGCTTGAAACCACAGCGAACAGAAGTTTTGAATTGTCTCGCTGCTTATTTCTCATCAAATATCAGTGACAAAAATCATTGCTTTTTACACTATCATATGCAAATAATACCAAGCTCTAAGCATGATGCATTGTCACTAACAGCCACCTCTAAGTGCACGTGACTACTGTTAGAAACTGTTCGCAACAGTCTCTTGTCCCAATTAAGCAGCATAGTGCCCCAAATAAACAAAGGGAGTCCTGTCTACTTGATCAATTGTTTAATAGTAGTCCCAAGTAAGTTGCTGCCCTGTTTAAAAGATAGCTTAATTAACCGGAATCTGGTATGCTATGGTTTGATTACTGGACACTTTTAAGACATTGCTTTCTGCACTAAATATAGTTTTTTGTGTGTATCTTGTGTATTGAATTGCCCAATGTTTGTTTTGCAGGTTGGACAATCTCCTAAATATGGCTTACGGTGTCAAGAGGTAATTGTCTCTACTTTGATCTTTAGCATTTTTCCTTTAGATATGTTGAAATAATCCATTATCTTGAAAGTATGGCATATCTGAGAAAGAAGAGGTGGCATCAGTTTGAATAGATTAGGTTAAATTATTAAAGCTAGAAGCAGAATGCTGAATTTTAAAGATGTCATTCCTATTTTGGGAATAATGCTGCAAGTTAATTTGAATTCTTAAGTGTGAGTCATTTTATTCCATACTGTTGTATAAAATGGTTTGTTAATTCACAATTTTAAAAGTACCCAAATGAGCAAATCATTTCAATACGGCTCTAGCACTTTGTGTACAGTACACATTTTACATCTGTTTTCTGATCTCAAACTTCATTTGTTTGAATGTTAATTGTTTGGTCTCCTATTACTGTGATTGGGGAGGAGGTAATCTTTGAACAATTGCCTTGATGATTCTCTAATTTCCTTAATTTTTCTAAAAATGTAGACTGGCTAGTATTGTCTCATTGAATAAATTAGACTTTTACAGAGCTAACAATATAATGTGTGCTACTGCATATGGATGATTACAATTTGAACATTTTGTATTAAATGGTATAATGTAAATGTGTTTGAATTCCAATATAAAGTGTTCATATTAGTTTGTTTTAATGTGCACTTTCTAGTCATGGATGAGGATCTATTGTAGCTTCTTACTTTTGGCAGGTTTTCACCAATGACCATTGATGGAATGACCAGTTTGGCAGGCATCAATATCCCTGGGCATGCTGGAACAGGCTGGTGTATCTTTGTTTACAATTTAGCACCTGATGCAGATGAGAGTATTCTTTGGCAAATGTTTGGACCATTTGGTGCAGTGACCAATGTGAAAGTCATCCGTGACTTTAACACAAACAAGTGCAAAGGCTTTGGATTTGTGACTATGACCAACTATGATGAAGCAGCCATGGCAATAGCCAGCTTAAATGGATACCGTCTAGGGGACAGAGTACTGCAGGTCTCCTTCAAAACCAACAAAACGCACAAAGCCTAATATGTAACATAACTGTTATATAGCTATTCAAAAAGACATGTTAAAGCAAAACTTTATATACTAGTGCAAAGACTTTGTAAGTCAGTGTTAAGAGAGAAGATTGACTATTTAGCATCCTAAGAATGAGAGGGTTTTATATTGCTGGTAACTTTGCATTAAATCTTCTTTCATAGCTTTTATGTTTTGAAAATAAGACGAGAAGTGCAGGTTTTTTTCTTACCTGTCACAAAACATTCTAGTGCCTCCTTTGAAGGAGGTGGACCTTTTAAAAAGAAACTGTTTCAGCTGAAGGAAGAAAGACTCCTAGATTTTTACACAACTGCCTTGAAACAGAACATAAAGTGAATTTGTGAGGCTTTGTTTCTTTTTCCTTTTTTAAAAGAAAATATATTTTGGTCAAGTATTTGATTTGCCTTTAAATTCATTGCATTTAAGTGATCAGTTTCAAAATGTTGGTTTACATTTTGTTTTCTTTATTTACATGTTAAGTAAAGTTTTATTTTGATAAGATTTTGGATTGGGAAAGGGTGGGCTGCAATTATACCTTATTGTAAGGTTCTTGGAAAATCTCTTTTTTTTCGTAACACAGTACCTTGCCAAAGAGAGAGAGCCTCTTTGCTGAAGTGGATTTAAAAAAAAGCATCTATTTTTATAAAAGAAATTTGGAGAAACTTTTTACAGGACCTGGAACAAATATTTTGACTTGGTTACTTTGGGAATCTCTTCATATGACATCTAGTGAGCTTTTGAAAAATTTAAAAAACCAGGAAATTTCCAGTGGCTGGCATTTATTGGAAAGTCTTGTAATGTAGAGATTATCTTGAAGACCTTTGTATTACCAAGATATAGAACCAGTGGGCACTGTGGGTTTCGTTTGTATAATCAGTGGATCATCCTGGATATTTGTGACAAAACGGCTCACATTTAATTGTGATTTCAAGAATTAAAAAGAGGCTTAACATTGAGACAGTGCATGCAAATATATCAATTATTGAAAATTGGGGGAAATGTGTTCTTCCTGAAAGTATTCCCTTCTGTTAAAGCTCAAGGTGTTTAGTGATGTACACTCTCCTGCTGTATTGTCCGTGCTGGAATTGGGTGGAAAAAAAAATGATTTGGAGTTGCTTTGCGATACAAATTTCAAAGCAATCGGAATAAATTTGGAAAATGCAGAAGTATAATAGACTGCACCTGAGCATTGTGTATTGTAAATAAGTCCTTGTGTTATGGACCTTTTCTGCTTTTTGTTTTTTGACTACATGCCGAGTGCTGTTAAAAGAACCTGAATGCTTTGTATGTTTTTGGTTTCCTGTAGACTGCATTAACATTACTTGAAGTTTACTTGTTTTGTTGTCCTAATGACCAGAATTGCAGTGCATCAGATTTGTTTGTTGTTGGTCTGTAGATAGTCTTGTTGCAGCTCTTTAAAACTATAGTGACACTGCTTTTGTTATATATGCATTTGTGGTACAATGGGTAAAGCCACAGTTTGAACAAATATGCTTACATTTTCATACTAAAAAGGAAGATATCCTGTTGAAATGTTAAAGTAAATTTGCAATTAATGCTTAAATCACTATGGGGAGATATAGCAATTCTTTATCATAACAGGAATAAATTTGAAAAACTCTATTTTCAGAGAAGCATCTAGCTTAACTTATTCTTCTAAGAACAAATTGGTTGTGGAATTGCAGTCCTCGACCAGGTGCACTGATAACTGTAGTTAAATGTCCTGCTTTGTGTAAACGGAAATGCTCATGTGCTCTTCCCCTTAGAACAAGCAATGTGCTATGCATAACATAGTTGTACATTTATCTTTGCTATTGCTTTTGAATACTGTAGTTATAAATTCTCAGCCTAGTTGAAGTACATATACTGTGAAGCACGTGGAAGTGGGCACCCACATTTTCATGCTAACCCACACAATGCTGTCATCTAGAACCAATCTTTTAGGCCGTTGCACAAAAAAAAGGGTTGAGAGCCCAAGTGCAACTTTTCAAATGGACATAAAATGTTGAGGCCTGAGATGAACGTAAATATGAATTATTAAGCTAGACAAGTACAGCAACATATTTGGGAAAGCATGTGAATTGGTCTTCACTTTACGGTGTTTATCATAGCACTTAATAAAATGTAAGTCTGTATTTATTTGAAGTTGTAAAGTATGACTAAATTTACATCGGTTGAATAGAATGTATGTTCTTTTGAGTATTTAAGAGGCTGTACATGTTTATTTCCTTATATTGTGTTTGAATCATTTGTACCTTTTCATGTTCAGTACATCAATAAACAAAAGTTGAAGGGAAAAAAAGCTTGTTTTAAGGTTCAATACACCTGACCACTGGGTTTTTGAACCCAGCTTTCATGTTATGAGGAATTGGGGAAAGGACATTTAGAACTAAAGACTAAAGAAGCAGTTAGTTCCCTAGAGAACAAGGTCCTTAGTTAATTGCTACATTGCTCACTTAAACTATTTTACTAGTTATTGAAATGACAATAAAACAGTACACTGAATTGATAACTCTTGAATGTTGAGATGTGC
Source organism: Hemitrygon akajei (assembly GCF_048418815.1). Classification (NCBI taxonomy): domain Eukaryota; kingdom Metazoa; phylum Chordata; class Chondrichthyes; order Myliobatiformes; family Dasyatidae; genus Hemitrygon; species Hemitrygon akajei. The sequence goes on from NC_133125.1 coordinate 58,363,185, forward strand.
TTTAAGCCCAAGTCTTAAAGCCTGTTTTTGAATTGCTGACAGGTTCTTAGATTTACTAAAACGATTTGTATTTCTCTAGTGCAAAATCTTAAGCTCATCATAAGTGCATACCAAATAATTTTGTCAACCCTATGAAATACTGGGACTTGATTAAAAGCTTTGTTAAAGTAGCATTTAAGGTGCATTTTAAACAAAACGGTGTGAGAGGAAGTGTGATTTTACAAGCTTACAATTTTAGCCGTCAGAACTACAGCTGCCAATCTAGAAGCATTTAAGTTTGGAGCTGATTATCATCGAGGTTTCAGTAGAGCTAAGAGACATGGATAGGTGTTATGTTCTGGTGGGTGTTGAAGTGAAATCCTGCTTGCATAGCAGTGAACTATAGTTCCACAAGCACTAGTGAGTTGGGTGAAAGGGATTGGGTCAGAATAGGGACATATGCAGCAGTGTTTTGAATAATCAAATGGAAAAACTACCAAGAATCCTCTGCAATTGCAAAATGTTTTGCATTTACTTAACAGAAAACTATTTAAATTTAATTTTACAGAAACCCATTCTCCTTTAATTGCTGTTTCCTCATCTTTTCAATGGGCCAACCTGTCTAATTGCTCAATATACAGTATAGTTTCCTTAAATGGCCAACTTAATCAAGACTTTGGTATTAGCGTAACTGAAATTATGGTATGGGTGTAACTACTGTGGCTAATTCTAGAAGCTTGCAACATTTTTTTTGAAAATGTACCTCATAGAAAGCTGCTATGTGATTATTAGCAGAGAGCATTTAAGGCTCAGTAGTTATTTTCAGAGTAGGTATGGCTGTGTTCTCACCGATTTCCAGAGTTGAATGTAAAATCTGAACTCTGCTTTAATACTCAGGAGGAGTGGGAGGTGCTTTCCTTTAAATGTTAGACTTGAATGTTGACTCGTGTGACAGAGGATGCTGTCTCTTTTTGACCCCTGCTTTAGTTTGATACAAATAAAGGTATATTTGGAAATTGATGACTTGGAACTCTTGAATAAAAAGAAAACGGCACTGGTGATTTCCTATTGTCACAATAAACCATCTAGTTTAGTAATATCCTTCAATGAAGGATATTTGTTGTTGATGCTTGGAATTTGGACTATGTCACTCCAGATCCATTAGTATGATACTTAAATACCCAATGACATAGCCTAGCCAGTGACTGTTCCAGGGCCGTTAGATGGACCGTAAATGCTGGGCATATCAGCAGTGCTCAGTCCCAAAAATAAGTTAGATTTCTGTGTGGTGCAGATATGATTTTCTAAAAATATTTTTGAGTCCTTTCTGTTTGTTAATTGAGTAAATTAGCTTTTCAATGAGAGGTTGTTCCTTTTTGCACCTTGTGCTTCGGGTAGCATTTTAGCCGTTTCCGTAGCATTTGACTTTACGAGGTCGAGTTGGTAACTCGATGCTCAACCCAGCATGGGTGGAGCGTGTGCAAGGAGCAATCGGGAATTGAACCCAGAACCATTCGCCTTGAAATCCAGTGCTGATGCCACTACACCTCCAGCCAGCTAATTTTTCAATTGAGTATACTCTATTTATAAAATCCCCAATTTCAATTCATGCTTTTGCTAAGCCCGTTTTTGTCAGTTGGAGCTACAGCCATTTGTGCTGCTGGTTTAACAATGCTTGAACTCTACTTGAGGGCAAGATAAATAAATTTCAGTGAAGTAGTTTTATTTGTAGTTGGGTAAGTGTGGATCTACTGGACATGTATTGAAAGCTTCCCACAGTGCTCTCGGTAGGACATAAGCAGGAAGTTTTCAGTGAATGTGAAGGCATAAGTTTATTTACAATTCAGGGTGATGTGATTTGGATGGGAGTATGAGCTGTAGCATTCGCTTCAGGTGATGCAGATCACTGATTTGGGATATGCTGTCAAAGGTTTCTGGCGGGTTTCTGTGGTGCATTTGTAGATAAAGCTGAATCCATAGTGTAATGCTGGTGGAGGGTGTGAATGATGAGGTTAGAGGATTGGGTGGTCATTAGATTGATTTTTTTGCTTTATCCATCATGGTGCTAAACTACTTCGAAGCTACATTTATTCAGATGAGATGAGGGAAGAATATTTGGTCACTTTCTTCACTTCTGCTGGGTTAGAAAGCTTTGGGAAGTGGTAGGATTTGTGACATGGTACCTTCGCGCCACCAGGTCCAACAACAGTTAGTACCCCTGAACCATCAGGCTCTTGAACACAAGAGGATAACTGCACTCATTTCTTTTTTATCTAATTATTCATTTATTTATTTATTTATTGAATTTTAGAAATTACAAGGAATAAATGTGATAATAAAATAGTAAGAAAAATGATGTTGACCCTCCCCCTCCCCTTAACCCTTATCTAAAGAAAGGGAAAAAAAAGAAAGAAGAAAAAGATTGCCTGGATATCGGAGGACCCCCACATGCTCCATGGAGTTCAAAATAATTTTGATATTTATTTTTACATTCCCCAATTACTATGATTTTATCTTCAAAGGACCTGTGTATTTAATCCTATCTTTTGTAAGTATGGAAGCCAAATTTTCAAAAATATATCATATTCATTTCTGATTATACGTAATTTTTTCAAATGGAATACAACTATGTATTTCATTATTCCAATGATCCATAGTTAAATATAAATCAGATTTCCAACTAACTGCGATAATGTTAAAATTGATGGAAAAAATTGGTCAAGATTATGTTTTGATAGTATGAGAAATACAATAAATGTTCGACTTAGATTAATACAATATAATTTTTTACATCAATTATATATAACACCACAGAAAATAAATAGATTTAATTTAAATATGTCTGACCAATGTTTTCGATGTAGTCAAGAAATTGGTACTTTTTTACATTCTACCTGGTCCTGTTTTAAAATTCAACCATTTTGGATAAATTTAAGTCTTTTATTGGAACAAATTATTGGAGTACAACTCCCACATAGTCCATTATTATTTTTATTAGGAGACATTGAAGGGACAAGACCGAAACTTGAACAAGTATCAGAAAAAAATTATAAAAATTTCATTAGCTGCACTCATTTCTTGAGATTATCTCACTTTAAGGACTTCTTATCTTGGTATTCCATGCTCTCATCGTTTATTATTTATTTGCACTTGCACTTACAGTTTGTCTTGTGCACTGTGATTGATTTTTCATTGATTTTGTTATAGATGCTATTTTATAGATTTGCTGAGTATGTCCGCAAGGAAAATGAATCTCAGGGTTATATGTGGTGATTACGTATGTACTCTGATAATAAAATTAACATTGAACTTTCTTCCTAGTCAATAGTGAACTTTCATATTCCTGCCTCTAACCCCCATGCTGTGAGAAGGAAAAGAACTATGTAATGTTTACATTTACTGCAAGTTAAGAGGAATTGGTTACACTATTGTTGGAGGTGGATATTGAACCATTTCTTGTATCAACAAGTCAGATAGTTATCTAGGTCACTCTTCATATGAGCATCATTTTAAGAAGTTGCAAACTGAACTGAGACTGCCGTTGTTGTAAAATATCAATCTTCAGTCTTAGTGGGAGAAGGGGGATGTTTAAATCAGCTGAAGAAAGATCTTGCCCAAAGGACTTCAGTAATATTCTGGAGATGACTTTTTAAAAACATAGTCATCTATCTTATTCTGGGTATAACTCCAGACACCAGATTAGCATGGAAGTTTTACCATAGCACCTTGATGCCATATTCAAAAAAAAATGTTTCCAGCACTCTTACTCATTCTCGGATCACGGTTGTAATAATGTGTGGAGCTGCTTTATTAATGGCAGACACGCAGACTGAACGCTGGTGAACAAGTGAACTTGATAGCACAGTTGCCAACCTGTTTTCCTACTCTGCTGAGGGTAGAATGGGTCAAGAATTGGGTCTTTTGGCCTTGTCCTCCTGCATTTTGTGGACAGGATGTGCCTGTACTGTTTTCCATTTAATGTAAATGTTATTTGTGGTAGCAGTTCTGAACCACCTTGATGTGTAGCTGGTTCTGGGGCATAGGTCCTTGGAGCTAATAATTGGATGTTTTTGAGCTTCAAACATGAATTGGTTGACTGGCTTCGTGGGGGTGGGGGGGGGGGTGGAATCTCAGCAGATGTCTTGTTGACTCCAGCTTCCTAGCTGAAATTTGCTGAATATGCTTCAGCTTTGACATTTGTATGCCTTTGGGCTCTGTATAGATGTATGTTGTGCTAATGTGGTTTTATTTTTCATTTGCTGCTTAAAGCACCACCACTGACAACTAGATGTTGGAATGCTGCCAACTTTAACTTTGACATTGGCTTGCTTGGCTGTACACACGGCAGGCTGCTAATATAGCCTCACTAGATTATTACATGTCTGCTTAGTGTTTCTTCCGGTGTATTCTTCTTCACTTGCTGCCAGTGGACGAGCATTGGTTCAGAATACAATGTTATGTTGTGATGGTGCGCCATGTCTTCATGTCCTACAGTGCCTTTTCAGTGTCTTGTATTAAGCTTCTGGCTTTCACTTTCTGCTTAGTGGAATAATAGTCTCAAAGTAGGAATGAGGACAACTAAGTTTTTTTTTCTTGATATCTTGATCAGCAAGTAGCTGTTCTGTTGGAATTAGCAGGTAGTGTTGCTGCCGAGTATTTTTCCCCAGTTCTTAAATGGTTTGGACCAAACGTGCAATGGGATCTGGAGCCAAGTGGTCCAGCAGAACTCTAATGTGGTGTTGTCAGTCTTTAGGTCATGTCATAACACAAGAAGTGAGGAAAAGGTATAATAGAACAAGCAATACAAACATTTTTTTAAAAAATAGCTTGAGAACAATAAACAGGGATGCATTCTACAGCAGTTGTTTGGGCTTTTTGTCAAGATCTTGACATTTGCATACCTTTTCACTCAGTTAAAGTTTAACTCATAGACCATTGCCCATGCTATGCTGACTTGCATTCAGATTGTAAATATGGGAAATCTTAAACTATTAAATCTGTGCAGTGACATTTTATTCCATGAAGTTTATTTTCCAATATCTATTTGTTCTGCACTTTTAGTGATTGCAGTTGCATCTTCCTTGGTATTCCTCATCTCTTTGAACAAATTTCTGAAACTTACAAAATACTTTAGGGTAAATCCTAGCTTAGTTTTCGCCTTAGTGTTCATCAGTTTGCAGAATGCCAAAGATTGAATGCTATCTACCTCACCTAGAGTAATTGGATTTCCATGTTGCCGTATTAAAGTCTATGATCTAGAGTTAATGCTATCTAACTTTTTAATAAATGTCCACTTAATGCAAAATAGATTATGGATCATCACAACTTGGGCTTCTCCCAGTCCATTAAACTGATGGCAAAAGGGTTCATTTGTAAATAATTTAAAATAGTAGCATATCTGAGGACTGGACAGCACAGACAGACATACTTTATTGATCCCGAGGTAAATTGGGTTTTGTTAGAGTGGCACCAACCAAGAATAGTGTAGAAATATAGCAATATAAAACCATAAATAAGTTAATTATGCTAAGTGGAAATAAGTCCAGGACCAGCCTATTGGCTCAGGGTGTCTGACACTCCGAGGGAGGAGTTGTAAAGTTTGATGGCCACAGGTAGGAATGACTTCCTATGATGCTCAGTTACATCTCAGTGGAAATAAGTCTTTGCCTGAATGTACTCCTGTGCCTAACCAGTACATTATGGAGTGGATGGGGAGACATTGTCCAAGATGGCATGCAACTTGGACAGCATCCTCTTTTCAGATACCACCACAGTCCCACCCCCACAACATCACTGGCCTTACGAATGAGTTTGTTGATTCTGTTGGTGTCTGCTACCCTCAGCCTGCTGCCCCAGCACACAACAGCAAACATGATAGCACTGGCCACCACAGACTCGTAGAACATGCTCAGCATCGTCCGGCAGATGTTAAAGGATCTCGGTCTCCTCAGGAAATAGAGACGGCTCTGACCCTTCTTGTAGACAGCCTCAGTGTTCTTTGACCAGTCCAGTTTATTGTCAATTTGTATCCCCAGGTATTTGTAATCCTCCACCATGTCCACACTGACCCCTTGGATGGAAACAGGTCACCAGTGCCTTAGCCGCCCTCAGGTCCACCACCAGCTCCTTAGTGTTTTTCACATTAAGCTGCAGATGATTCTGCTCGCGCCATGTGACAGAAGTTTCCCACCGTAGCCCTGTACTCTGCCTCATCCCCCTTGCTGATGCATCCAACTATGGCAGAGTCATAAGAAAACTTCTGAAGATGACTATTGCTATTCAGCACAATAGCAAAGCTACTAGATGTGCTGAATTGTATGTCTAGCCACCCATTTTCAATCTTGACTTTCACTGCTGTCTGTGTGGCATTTTGCATGCTGTATCTGTGAACCAGTATGTTTTCTTCAGCTGCTTCCACTTTTCCAAAATAGAATTTGTAAGCTAATTGATCATTGTAAATTGGCCCAAGAGTAGATGGATGTTAGAATTGTGAAGGGTGGTAACTGGGGTGTGATGTCAACCACGTTACAAGGAATATTAGTTGGAGATGAGAGCACCCTCTGTACACACTTGTAACCTATTCTGGGATGAATGGCTTCCTTTTATGCTATTAGGAAATGTATGGGGACTGGGGAGAGAGAAAGCTGAACAAGCTCTTTGAAGATTTACATTGCTCTTGGTGGACCTCAGCTAGCTTTAGTGATGAAGCTTAATCCCAGATGTCGAAGGTGCAACCAAACATTTACAGCTAGGATTTGACTATGAACTGACTCTTCAAAATATTATCAGTACTATTGTATGATTTGAGAGAGGAACGTGTGTTGGCCCAACTGAAAACTGGTTTCTCTCACAGGTGTGAAATCTAGTAGATTTTTCCATTCACTAGTCCAACTGCTGGATATTTTTGATGCTGTAAATTGCACCACAAGTTAGGATTGTTTTCCAAACAACCTACATTTTTGAAATGCTAAAAAGCACTTAATCCATATCATTCATGATTTTTGAAAACCAAGGGTTGCTGAAGTTGCAACTATCCAAAGTGAACTGGAGAGCTCTTCTGTTAGGAGTCAGAATCAGATTTAATATCACTGACTTAAGTCATGAAATTTGTTAACTTTACGGCAGCAGTACAATGAAATACTTAATAAATTTAGAGGGAAAAACCTGTATTACATTTGCCTATTAAACAATTAAGCTAAAATAAGCAATGCAAAATAATAGAAATAAGTAGTGAGGTAGTGTTCAGGGTTTCAAAGTCCATTTAGAAATTGGATGGCAGAGAAAAAGAACCTATTGCTGAGTGTTTGCCTTCAGTCTTCTGTACCTCCTTTCCGACGACAAGTGTGAAGAGGGTATGTCTTGGGTGGAGGAGATCCTGAATGATGGACGCTGCCTTCCTGAAGTACTCCTTGATGTCTTGGATGCCACAGTGGCTACTACACATGACAGAGCTGACTAATTTTACAAGTTTCTGTAACTTACTTCGATCTTGTGTAATAGCCCCCCCACCACACACACCAAATGGTGATGCAGCTGTCAGAGAAGCCATCAGCCCCTAAGAGGGAATTTTCTGACATTATAAAATTTATTTTCTTGACTTTAATTTCAAATCTTTTGTGCTCAAAGCTGCTGGGAGTGAGTAATAACCGTGGAGACCTTGGTGAAAGATGGAACCAGCTCTGGCTCCGTAGCCAACATGATTGCTGATAATGAAAGAAATGAATGTGAGTAAATTGGTCAAATTAGGAACAGAAAGAAAGCATTGAAGAAAAGCTGTTAATGATCCACTACAGTTTGATTTAGTCCTGCCTGATTCATTAGCTATTTCCTCCTGAATGAAAGTAAACCTGCTGGAGCACGAGATTTGCCATGGTTAAGTTGATCAGGTTTTATTCTTCCAAATCAATCTCTAAGATGTTTAAAAGCTACATACAAGTTGTGTTGAAAGGCCTTTAAACTGGAGCACCAGCTCTCCACAGATGCAGCCTTACTTGTTGAATACCGTATGAAAATTTGCTGCTCCTTCAGTTGTATGAGCAATCATTTAGATAGTTGTGAAACTAAGCTGAGTTGACATCTATTTTTTCCAACTTTGAAAATGTGCACATGGCTAAAATTTGTAGATTTTCCCTTGATTTTGACATTCTCCTAAGTCCTTCAATGTCCATTCCTAAAGGCTCCAAAGCTTCCATCTTGATTTTCATTCAAATTTTGAAAACTACATTTTCTTCGAGCTACTATTTTCCTGGCCTCTGTTTCCTTAGTACTGCTTATTCTTACCACTGTCATTTCAGAACTATGGAGTCCCTGTCTTCATTCATAAATGTTACTTTTGCTGCACTTCTAGTGAAGTTGCAAAAGAACACCTTCCTGGCCTCTAGTTTTGTGTAGAGTGTGTGTGTGTACACGTTAAAATACAAGGATGCAGTGATCTAATCCAAGTTGCTATTTCATCGTCTACGGATGTCTACCTTCATCACATTCAGCAACATTATAATGTAGGTTCTTTGGCCCACCACTTCAAATTTATTCGTAGTTATCCACCATTTCTTCAACATTTACTGCTTCACTGTGGTTCAGTTGTAATTGGGTAAACTCATGAGAGGGTGTGAGAGAAATCATGCCATGAGAATTTCTGCAGGAAATGAAATCTAAACACATTTTTTCATTTTCCTAAATGCATCAGTATACAGAACCTATTGAGTAATCTCCACCTTTTACCACCACCCTCTGCAAATGGTTCCTTCCCACCATTCTCCCCCGCCTATATTTGATAAGCTCCTAAGGATCTTCATGCCATATTTTCTGTGAAATTGGCATTAGCCAGTAAGTATAATAGGAGCCACTTCTGACAAAGTGCCCATCAGCTTTCTGCCCCCTGCCTCCATAGTTCTGGCTTTCATCTGTCTTCTGCATTTTCTGCCTTCCCCTCCCTGCCCCCAGCCAAATGTACATTTTTTTAATCAGTGACAAATCTTAAATAGCCAAACGTCTCCCAGAAATAAACCAGTGACTACTCAGATTACCACACTGCATTGATCTCAGAGCTTCTCTGGGCAAGTATAGTGTTTATGGAAAATCACCAGAGTGGATGAACTCCTACACTGCGATTAGCTTTTCTTCCAGGTCTGCTTTCAACATTTACTTGATTAGAACAGGGAGCAGAGACCCTTATCTTCAGCTTCCAATGCTAGCACTTCTGCAGCAACAGTTTGCCTATCATTAAATGTCGTTTTAATTTCTAATCTTAATGGCCCATGAAAGCAAAAACCCTCTAGCCTCTGCAGTACACACTTGTACAGGTCTCTCAATACCATGGCAGAACTAGGTTTCTCTCTCTGTTTTTCCTGTTTACTCTTACCAGTATTTTATGCTTTTGATACCATTCATTATGGTATTGTGCAGGTTGGTTACCATGTTTTGTTGTGCATCTTTCAGCTTGCAGACAAAATCAACATTGGCTTGAAGAGCTATGCAGAATTAACATTTAAGTTACTTTTAATTTTGATTCATTAACACATTCAGTGTTTATTTTCAAGTTTATAATTTGGAGTAAATTTCCATGAAAACTGGATGAGTATAATATTACGCTAATATAGCCTGGAGTGAACATGCACTGAGCAGAGTAAGAAATTGTCAGCAAGTCGTGGGTCTTGAGCACCGGTGGGTTCAGGGTGCTTTGCAATCAATCAATTTAGCCATTTTGGCTGCTATACAAAAAAAAATTGCTGCTAACCAGATGCCCAGGAAGCCAAATGTTGATTCTTGCAATCAGTTTCTCTTCAATTTAAAGTTAGAATTACTCATCAGTTTTCTGCTTTGTTTGGTAGATTTTTTTCAAATATAAGTGTTTTCAATGTATCAACAGATTGATCAAATGAGGGGGAAAAACATTCAATCAAGATGCATCAAAATTTGTAACAGATTATTTGGTTCATTATATCTGCATCAGTGGACTAATGTCAATTTAAACCTCTGGTCATAGCTTTGTAATTTACAGCATACTAATTGCTAATTGGGAACTGTTTGATGGTTTCTGCCTTAAATATCCTTCAGGGGTTCTGGACCTCGGGTCCTTGGGCCCCTTGCTTAATAGTGTTGGGCCATTGCATAAGAAAGGTTGGGAACCCCTGCCTCAACCAAATCCACAAGGCCTGCATAACCCTTTCAGTGTCGGTGACAGGTTCAGTTTCTGCCACTGAGGAGTTTGTATGTACTTCATGTGACTGCATGACTTTCCTCCAGGTGCTTTGGTTTCCTCCCACAATCCAAATGCGTGTAGATTAGTAACTTGTGGGCATGCTATGTTGGTGCTTGAAGCATGGAGATGCATGCGGGCTGCCCCAGCACATCCTTGGATTGTGTTGATCGTAGACCTGATTGACACACTTCACTGTGTGATTCAATGTCTCTACATCTGTCAGGTAAAGCAGATCTTCACAGAAAAAGAAAACAACCCAGCCAAACTAGTCTTGCCTCAAACATTTTACTGGCAAATCCTTTGTCATACAATTTGTAGCTTGTTCCCCTTAAATCAATTCTCTGACCTAAACAGGGGCTTGCCTAGTTGCGTGACTTTGTTGTTTTGACAAAAGGACAAAGTAACACTTGTTATTTTGTCATGCTCTCTTCAATGATCTATGTGCACCTGCTCCCAGCAATTTTGGTCCCACCTTTTTATTATGCAATTCTTTGTACTCTCTCAATGAACTCCTCACACTTCTCCAGATTGACTTCCATTACTGTTTTTCAGTGCAGAAGCTAAACTTCAAAATAAATTTTTATCAAAGTACATGTATGTCATCACATACAATCCTAAGATTTATTTTCTTGTGTTGCATACTTAATAAATTCATAATAGGGTCAATGAAAGTCCTTACCAACTTGTGTGTTCGTCCAATGTGAAAAAGGCAAAAAACCTGCAAAAATAAAAAAAAAGATAATATCGAGAACACAAGATGAAAAGTCCTTGAAAATGGGCCCATAGGTTGTGGGAACAATTTGGTGAAGGGCAAGTGAAGTTGAGTAAAGTTATCCTCTTTGGTTCAAGAGGCTGATGGTTGAGGGGTAATAACTGTTCCTGAACCTGGTGCTGAGTCCTATAGATTCTGTACCACCTTCCTGACGACGGCAGTGGCAAGAAGAGAGCATGAGCTTGGGTGGTGGGGGTCCCTGATGATGGATGCTGCTCCGTGTAGATGTACTCAGTGAGGGGAGTGTTTTTAACCTGTGATGGACTAGGCTGTATTCACTACTACTTGTAGGATTTCCCATACCAACTTGTGATGCAGCTAGTCAATATGCTCTCCACCACACATCTACAGAACTTTGTCAGAGTTTTGATGTCATGCAGAATCTTTGCAAACTCCTAAGGAAGTAGAGGCTCTGCCATGCTTTATTCATAATTGCACTTGTGTGCTGGGCCCAGGATGGTCAGATGAAATGCTAATGCTAAGAAATTTTAAATTGCTGACCCTCTCGAACTCTGGTCCTCCGAGGACTGGCTCTAGTTCACAGATAACTTCCTACATTGTTAATTTCTTTGCTATCAACCTGAAATTTTAAATTTTGTGTTTTGCAATAAATGATAAACTTGTGATTAATTAATACACCAGTTAGTATGGTCTTATTTCTTATAAGGCATAGGAGCAGAATTAGGCCATTTGGCCCATCGAGTCTGCTCCACCACTCAATCATCGCTGATTCTCCTCAGCCCCACTCCTGGCCTTCTCCCTATAACCTTTGATAACGTGGCCAATCAAGAACTCTGCCTTAAATAATCCAACGGCTTAGCCTCCACAACCCTCTGGCTAAAGACTTGTTTTAAGTCGACACCTGTTTACCTTGAGGCAGTGCCTCTTGTCCTAGGCTCCCTCACCATGGGAAACATTCTTTCCACATCTACTCCATCTAGGCCTTTCAACTTTCAAAATGTTTCAATGAAATTTCCCCCATGTCCTCCTAAATTCCAGTGAGTAGAGGCTGAGAGCCATCAAACATTCCTCTTCTGGGTAACCCTTGCATTCCTAGAATCATCCTTGTGAATCTCCTCTGAACTCTCTTGAATACCAGCACGTCTATTAGATAAGGAGCCCAAAACTGTTATAATACCCAAGATGAGGTCTCACCAGTGTCTTTTAAAAGCCTCAGCATCACATCACTGTTTGTATATTCTAGACCTCTTGAAATGAATGCTAACATTGCATTTGCCTTCCTTACCACCGACTCTACCTGCAAGGTAACCTTAAGGATGTTCTGCACAAGGACTTCCAAGTCCCTTTACATGTCAAATATTTGTTTTTCTCCTTTTAAAAAATAATCTGCACATGTATTTCTTCTACCCGTGCATGACCATGCATTTTCCAACATTGTATTTCATTTGCACTTTCCTTGCCCACTCCCCTTGTCTAAGTCCTTCTGCAGCCTATCTGTTTCCTCAACACTACCTGCCCCTCCACCAAAATTGGCAACAAAGCCATCTATTGCATCATCTAAATACACAACATAGAGGTAGCTAGAAAATGAGGCTGGAGAAATAGTAACAGGTAACAAGGAGATGGCAGATATGGAAGATGTTAGCAGTCTGCCAGATGTTGGAGTGTGAGGGAAGAGAAGTGGGTGCAGTTACTATTACAAGGAGAAGGTGCTCAAAAAGCTGTAAGATCTGAAGGCATACAAGTCATCCAGACTAGATGAACTGCACCCTAGAGTCCTGAAAGATTGTTTAGGTATTAGTCATGATCTTTTGAAAATTATTGGACTCTGGCATGATTCTGGAGGACTGGGAAATTGCAAATGTCACTCCACTCTTAAGGGGTGACACACCATACCTCCCCCAGAAGAGATCCCAATGACCTGATGCCCTGCCCCCTACACCAGCTTCTCAGCCATGCATTTAACTGCCAAATCATCCTGTTTCTACCCTCACTTGTGCATGACACTGGTAGCAATCCAGAAATTACTACCCTGGAGGTCCTGCTTCTCAGCTTTCTGCCTAGATCTTTGAATTCTCTATTCAATCCTCTTGCCTTTTCCTTCCTACATATTGGTGTATATTGATACCAATGACATCTGGCTGTGCCCCCTCCCCGTCCAAAATGCTGTGGATGCGATCTGAGATGTCCCTGCCGCTGGCATCTGGGAGGCAACATACCACCCGGGTGTCCTGTTCACATCCACAGAATCTCCTGTCCCTGACAACTGAGCCTCTTATCACTACCACTCCCCACTTCTCCCTCTTTCCCTTCTGCACCACAGACCCATGCTCAGTGCCAGTAACCTGATCTTCATGGAATTTTGGAATTCCCCTGGGAAGTCCGCCTCCACACCAGTGCCCAAAAATGATATATTTATTACTGAATGGAATTGCCACGGGGTGCTCTGCCTATTCACCATCCCTTTTTTTTTCCTCCTGACAGTTACCCAGCTATCCACCACCTGCAACTTGGGGGTGATTACTTCCCTGTAACTCCAATTGATGATCTCCTCACTCCTCCCGTACAAGTCGAGGGTCATCCAGCTGTCGCTCCAGATCCTTGCTACTGTCTTCAAGGAGCTGCAGCTGGATGCATTTCATGCAGATGTTGTTCCCTGGGAGATGTAGTTTGCTGCTCCTGCCATTGATTGGACTACTGAAAATATTCCGAAGAATTTTTAGCCTGTTTAAAAAAAAAATGGCACAATTTTGTTCCATTGTTATAGATTGCCAGCATCTGTGGCTTTCATTTTGTCTCTGTAGATATTCTGCCTATGATGAAAGAAACTGCTGTTGGCTCTTACTCCTGTTGTTTTTGTGCTACAGTGGCTCTGAATTTTATCGATGAAGTAAGTTCCTGAAAGTGTCAAAATCATGATGCCAAATAAAAGCATATGAAAATTTATTTGTTGGCTTTCTGTGCTAAAGTACTTGTTCCATCAATATGATACAAATGTGGAAATATTTCTGTTCACTGTTTTGAATATTTCCTACTTTTTCTTGTATGACTACAGTTAATAATTTCCATGCATGAGAGAATAAGTTTTTTTCCCTGCCATAGAGAACAGTATCCAATCTGCAAGCGCATTGGTTTGTGAACCTTCCACTCCCAGCTTGAAAGGTACTGAAGCTGAGAATTCACTGTTACCACAGTAAAAAGATATGCACATCCTTGCTAAGAATTGTATTCTGATGCTGTAATCAGTACTTTTAAACAGAGAAATGCACAACAATGAGCAATAATAAATCATAACCATGACAAGTTGTAGAATGGGAGAGGAAAAAGTGTTTTTATTAGCAAAGGATGATTTGGAGTTGGGTCTCAAACACAAGATTTTAGATGTGATGAATGAGAGGTTGAAGGAGCTATGACTGAAGTATATAGTTATAGTTCTGCTAAAACACGTATACATAATATAAATTGATTCTAACACGATTGATGGATTAGAGAACACTATGCATTGTGGTCCATGTTTGATTATCATGTAAACCTGGTTAAATGTACTTTTGAAGGACAATCTGCTACAACGTGGCTTCCCATAACACTGCATAACAATTTTTTCTGCAAAAATGTTACTTCCTCAGAATTTTTTTTTTGTTTACGATAGATTGCTTGAAGCTGAATATAAATAGAATTTCAGACTACTTGTATCACAAAGGAATTTGGAGAAACATTGACATTTATTGACTATAATGTGTTTAATTGCATAACAGTACTGGCACTTAGCAAGAGTTCAACTAAGCTAAGAAATGTTGATTTTTCGTTTGCAATTGGTGTTTGAGGCTTCTTGCTTAAGCCTCCATTGATGAATTCCAGTTGCCCTGATACAGTTTCTCCATAACCGCAATGTCCTGGTGAAACCTTTCACCATGCTCGCTACTGACAGCGCCAAGATTTGCAGGGAAGAAGTCTAAAAGGGAAAGTAGGAAATGAATCTTTAGTGACATATTGCATTTAATTGTTCATATGCTTGAAGCATGTTGTCAACCAGCTGCATGTAGCTTGGTGCTTTGTAGTTGCCAAGAAGACATCCTTGAATGCCTTCTATGCATTTTTTCTCTCTCTGGTCCTACTAGAAGTTCTTTGAATTGCCTGCCATTAATGACCTATTTGATTTGTGGACCAACAAATGCATCCTTTATCTTGGCATCAGTTATTCTGACTTGAAATTATGAATTGAAATAAATATAGGTGATTTCAAAGGAAGAATGGTGCATGATGGAGAAATTTCACGGAGATTTTGATGATCCACAGCCAAATATCCATAAGATGCTGCCAGAAGTATTGAGGAGGCAAAACCTTTGTTGTCCACCGTGACATGAGGTTTCTTAGGAATTGTGTTCCGGCAGAATGGCCTGTACTATCACTGAGACAGATGTCTTCACGTGCTGGAAACCAAACAATGTATTTGATTCAGGTAGTCTCGCTGAAACAGCAGAAGATTGTTGCATGGGTTTGTGCATTCTTGATGAGGTGCTCTCCCTCACCAGTAAGCTGTCGTCGTGGCCAGAATTTGATAACTACATGGATTTCTTGTGTTTCACTGACCAAGAGTAACTCTTTAGATTTGGAAAATTAGACATTGCATCAAGCCTGCAGTGCAGAAATGTAAAACCTTAGGATTAAATACAGTGTACAATTCATTATGCACTTGATCTGTAGAAACAGTGGCTAATCATTTGTTCTGGCATATTCTGAAAAATTCTTACTGGAGTCCCAATTAACTTAATATCACTTACCAAGTTATAAACAGTTAATCTTTAGTTTCCTTTAATATTTTGCCTTGTGCTTATTTTTCCTAATTGCATCCACTCTGCTTAAGTGTATTTGGTTAAATGATATGATTTGTGTAACAGCCACTATTTACTTCAGGGATGCCAATAACTGCCTATTCCCCTCAAAAGTGAGGTGCTGCTTGTTATTGACCGAAACAAACACAAAACCAAAGGCTCTCCACTAGTGCTGGGTGGTTTAAAATGGAAGGACAGGTTTGTTTTCTTCTATTGATCATTTAAAGATTTCTTGTTTTTTGCCAGCTGTGCATTCCATTTGATGTTCCTTACCCGTCAATAATATAGTCCCCTAATTTTGTGTCAAATAATGTACATTTATAAACTGTGAAGACAAGCAACTTGAAGGCATATGTTGCATATCAACAAGTGGGCAACTTTGGTGGATTAATCGGTGGAAGTCATTTTGTACATATTGGCGTTGAGGATAGAAACTAAAAATGTACAATAGGAATATAAATTAAAAATGAGGCTATGAGGTCCACTTACAAGTGGCTTGCTATGAAGTTGTATCTTCTGAAAGGCTTTCAGCTACAACCATGGATAATAAAGTAGCTAATTAATCATCATTAAAGAAGATTCTTCCAGTTATCTCAAAAGCAACTTGATAGGTACTGCCTGGTGCCAGGCTTCACTTTAAAAATCGACCTGCATAAAAATTCTTTTTAAAAAGTCAATATGAGGAATATTTTGTGAACTATCTATTAGTTGTGAATATACCTACTATTTTCCAGATTTTTCTGGACTGAGTGAATTTTTTATTCTAAATTATAAATGGAAGATACTGGAAGTATTTGGGGTAGCATTTGATGAAAGAAAAACAATGGTTTAGGTTTTAGACCTCATTCTCTTTCCAATTCTTAATATTTCCAATATTTTTATTTCTGATTTGCAGCATCTGCAGTTTTGTTTTTTTCTTTATTTCTGGCATTTCTCTTATGTAAAAGAAAACAGCAAACGAAAGACTTTTTCTCTTGCATTTTATTATTTTTTTATAAATATTCTGTTAAGATTGCACATTGAAAAGGTTATTATTTCTCTGTGGCATGACCTGTTTTAATTATTTTGGAAATTGGCCCAGTCATTCTGCATTGTCCCAAATAAATGTTTGTATATTACATTGGTAGCTTGTGAAATTGAACTGTGGTGTTTGATATTTGCATTCTGTCCACTTGTAACCAATGAAAGTTCACTTTATAGTAATAATTAAGTAACTATGCACTTTAAAAACAAATTGATCATGCATTTTAACTCAGATGCATGAATTCAAAGTTCAGATTTTTGCATAATGGGCAGAATGAATTTGCATCTTTTCAGAACACGAATAGGTTGATCAAAATAATCAATTACAGTGCTGATTGCAGAATGTATTTACTAATTTGTTTCTAAAAGATAACTTTACTATTTCAACAATCAAAGATGTAGACGAAGGGAAAAAATATCACCTATACACAATGCTTGCAGGAAAGCAGCAATGAAATGTATCACTGGCTTCTGCGCAACTTTATATTTAAGGTCACTGTTATTCCCTTTGAATTGCCAAGTCTAAATTGTAAACATAGACCAATGGCAGCTTGTAGGACTGACAGAAATGTCGGTCTCCCAAACCTTGGAGTTATTAACAATGGGTAAACTGCAGTCGATGGCACTATAACAGTAGCTATGAATCATGTACTTTGGAGGCGTCTTCTGTTACTTTTGCAATTACTTTTGGGACCAAATACACAAAAAAAAACTTATTGCAGCTATGACATTTTTGTTATTAACATCTTCAGGGCATTTGTCCTTCAATTGGTTTGGAATATAAGGTTTTCAACAAAACCCGGCTGTTGAAAAATTCATTAATGTATTTGGCTGGCAAACAATTCTAAGCACACACTGAATGTGTTATTCCCTTAGTGACTGTGAGCAATTAACCATACCAATCGCATCATAGTCACAGCTGGTAGGTATTATAGGCTTCAATGCAGAATATAAAAGGGCTCATCTCCATATGTAAGATCAGTTTGCATTAGGTCATCAATCTAATTTGAAAATTAAGTCAGTTTTGTATTTTTACTAAACACCCTCAACCTATTATTATTTTAAGCATCGCTTTAGACACTGATGCACATTTATGATAATCTTTATTGTGGTGGTAAAAAGCTTACTAAACTTTATCACTTTGGGCCAAATCAAAATTTAAATTGTGGATGTTATTTGAATACAGATTTTTAGATTTTCAAATCCAGAAGTTCTTAAAATTTAGATGACTGACTAGAATTTTTCAAAGTTCATCAACACCTCCCTCATTATGTACCTTGCATCATTTATTTTTGTAACTTCTATTTTTTTCTTACATTGTAATGCTGTTGCAAAGAAATAAATTTCACGACATGTCTGTAATAAGTCTGATTCTGATTCATTTACCTCTTTGCCATACCCAATTGGAATAAATTGTTCAAAATCAAAACTGATAATTATGGAAAATTTTGTAAATTCATGTTACCTATTCATACATTGTTGAGAAATATAATCAGGTACTGGACAACTATTTTTGTTCTGATTATCATTAAACATATAACTGACCTTGTTCAATTTTTAAAAATTCTGAATTGGAGTGTCATTGTTCATCTGTGACGAAGGTTGTCACGGCAAGAGAAAATGAAACTATCCCAATGGCAATGGTGGTTGCCCATCCTGTCCGACGATGACAGGAAACCTGTGTGGGAGAGTTTTTAAAGTGGAAAAGCCGTTGAACTGGGCCAGTTCCACTCTCCCGACCTCAGAAGTCGAGAGTTCAGTGGTACGAACAAGCGTCACAAACTGGGGTCTTCCTTGGTTGTAATGGATGACCATGTTGTTTTCTGTTCCTTGCCTTGCCCTTCACTCTCCACAGAGCGTTGCAGTGTTACCACCTTAGCCCTTGGATCTCAATGCAGATCTCGTCCACCCAATCCGCCGGCGATGACTTCGCATGCTAGGACAGGCATGTCCTTGTCTCCCTATGAAGCCGCCAACAATCCTCAACTGGTTTAGTCTGCCCGTCAAAGTGCTGTACCGGGGTGTGGCCTCTGTCACATGCAAACAGCTACTTGGAGCCACAGGTGAGTGCTGACTGTCTGGTGGGGACAAAAGGTGAGTGAGCTACCCTTGAATGGACAGACAAGCCCCTTCACCCGAGCTGCTACCCCTCTCTGGACACTCCATAATGTAGTATTCAGTAACATTCTATAACCGTTTATCATACTTGAACAAGTTCTACACTTAAGATACCATGATGGACTTCACAGAAAATACGCATATAAAGAAATTCAGTAGGAATCAGATTGGGAAATTCAGTAATGCCATGACTAATCTCAATAATTACCTTGAAAATGAAATTTTACAGTAATTCAGTGTGCCAATCAATTAAATTGTGACATTACTGTTTATTTGGTGGGGAAGGTTGGTGAAGAATTTTAATTTTGGCATCAGGAGCATTGAGAAGGAATATAGTTAATGCACTTTAAAACCTGTTCTAGGTTAGTCAATTTGCTTACTACCTTGAACTATGAAAGTCATGCCTTGTATCATTTGAGTATGGGAAAGGTTCAACAGGTGTATTGGAAATACTGCTTGGCTGAAAACAGCAACACTGTCCTGAGACTGGACAGGTTGGTAGCATCATTACCGACCGTCATTGAAAGAGTGAGCCAAGAAGTTTAATGACTAAGGCAATGAGCATACACATTTGCAATTCACATTATAATAAAACATTAGCTATATTATATCTCTTCATCATGTCATCTTGGACCTCCCCTTCTTTTAAAAAGTATACATAGAGGCAAGTTGTTTCCCAGGTTATCAATGTCTGCTTCAGAGCTGCCAATGGTCTCAGCAGCTGCAATGATTGTGTTTCATGCTGATGTTCCCAAGATACAGCAGTATGATCCAGGATACACTTCTCCCACTGTTATTTAATTTGATATTTCTTTTCTGGCCTGCCACACTTTTTTCTTCAAAAGCAAAACTGAAGTTGTTTAAAATGAAATGAATACCACTTGAAATATGTAGCTTTTCTGGCAGTGTCTATGTAGGGATAAATTGATTTAACATTTCAGCTTGATAACTATTGACATTCATCAGTGTCACCTACTGCCCATTGCCACCTTGACATCATTATGAGTTGGAAGGTTGAACTTGCTGCTTGCCCAGATACTTTGTAACCATTTTGGGTCCTGTCACCTAGGCTGTAACATATGCCATTAATGACCTATCCAGTTAATATCTGCAATGACAAAGGCATACAACAGAAAAGCCAATTAACTTGTCTTTTGACAGTGGACAGAGTAAAGCAGTGCTACTTTTCCTCCTTTCTCCAAAGTGTTTCGTGCAACTGAAAGCACCAGTGCTACCCACTTCCAGTTACTATCTTGATGTCATTATGAATATGAAAGGGATTCCAGTGCCTCATGTCCAACTACTTTGCAACCATAATCCATCAAGGCAGGGCTCTACTCAATTTGTAGATGTCCATTCTTTCATGCTGAACAAGTTTAAGTCCATTCCGGCCATTGGGTAACATAGTACTGCTGCATCTCAAGATAACTCCCTGCATTTTCAGACCTCTTGGAATCTACTGTATGTGTCCTGTGAACTAACCAACTCACCTAGCTACAGACTGCTTTTCAGAGTTATCCTCACTGAATCCATGATGTCCTCGCAGCCCAAAATCTCGTTGCAAGCATTAGTTTGTTATAACCATGCGGTGTAAGGAGCGCACTTGTATATATTTCAGTGGCTCCAGGTGAGAATGAGGTAAATCTTGCATTTTGAAAAGCTCTGCAAATGCTTGCTGTCATCAGTGACTATGCCCATGGTAGTAAAGTGAGCTGCATTGGGGGAAGACAGGCTGCTTAGTGCACTAGGGATAGTTTCTTCAAATTCCTCAATGGCTCACAACCAAAAATGGATATATGGGATATAAATACTGTGGTGGTATAGAACATTTTTCTGGCAAAATGACCTAATCATTAATTTTACCCTGAAAGCATCACAACATGGCATTACTGTACCTGAATGCCTCGATGGTCTGTAACTCCGAGTTGCCGTCATTCCATGATTTCAAATACATGATTAGCATAACGATAAAGGAGTGGCGATAAATCATGAATGTGGTCTTCTCTATGGCATAATTGTTGATTGGTTTATTATTGTCAGCTGTACTGAAATAGTGAAAAATTAGTTTTGCATATCATCCATACAGATCATTTCAAAGCAAACACATCGAGGTAATACAAAGGGAAAAGCAATAACAAAATGCAGAATATAGACGCTAGGTAAACTTGCTCATTAATGCAAAGATCAATCATGTGGCATCAACTCAATGCATAAAAACATGCAGATATGGTTAAGAGTTTGTGTTCAGACCAAATATCAGAAAGAAGAAGAAATGTGATCTAATCTCAGAAACCGCTGATGATCTGGGATTTTTGCACAACAGTCTCTAAAGTTTACAGAGAATAATGCAAGAAACAAAAAGAAAGTATCCAGTGAGCAGCAATTCTGTGTTTAATGACAGAAGTCAAATGAGAATGGCCAGACAAGCTGACAGAAAGGTGACAGCAATTCAAATGACCATGCATTACGACAGTGGTGTGCAGAAGAGCATCTCTTGAATGCACATGTCAAACCTCGAAGTGGATGGGTTACAGCAGCAGAAAACACAAATGTACACTCAGTGAACACAGGAGGTACCTAACAAAGTGACCACTGAGTATAGAATTACAGTTAACAGAAAATGCAGTGCAGGTAGATGAATAAGGTGCAAGGGCCACGACAAGAAATGATCATTGATTCTTTAGGCCAATGAATGTGCATATATTGGTTCAGATGTTATTCTAAAGGAGCTTTGATGTCCTCTGCAAATGTCGGGTGGGAGTTATATAATGGGAATTTGTTGGAGGATAACTGGCCCTGACATCTTGATAGGATATATAAATTCAAATTATAGTGCAATGTTTCTTTCTTCTCTTATGAAGTAATAGACAAATTATAACTCTGTGCTTCATGTTAGCGGTAGAGTTATGTTGTTCTAAGAATCAATCTGAAAAAAATCCAATTCACTGCTTCTGGCAAATGTTACTTCAAATTATTTCAAAGTCATTGTCTGTGAGAACCCTTCTCTCCCCAGGAGCACCCTTCAATTTCTAATGACCAGCTGGGAGAGATCTGCAGACGGATTAAACATTGGTGGAGCTACTTAATGGCCAAAATTTTCAATTAGTGGTGAATTCATGTTTGGAAACCTACGAACTTTTCCTTTACTTTATCATTGGGCCTCGCTGCATTCATTACCATATTGTATCCATCTTTTATAAGAGAACTTCTTTGGATACATGGCCTTCATTAACTTGTGGTAGGAAATCAAATACTAGCCCAACAATTGCTATGATAATATTGATCTTTGGTAATTTTGTGAATTCAGCTTTGGCCAAACTTAGCACATTTCCCCCACGCACCTTGCAGTCATTGTTGTGTCCATGTTAGAGCCGATTAGTCGAGTACTCAAGATATTCTTTATAATCATGGATCTTGTTATTGCTGCATAATTGTCTATTAAGGGCCCAGCATAGTACATTATAATAATAATTGGTTTCCATGCTAATTCTCTGGGGATTAGCCTCGTACACAGGATATAATCTATAACCTAGGTTCCTTAGTTAAAGAGATGCTGTGCATTTATTTATTTTTTCTTACAATCAGGACTACAGTCGATTTATCATTGAAGTTGGTAAAAGTAAGCACTGGGCTGCCCATACACCTTACAATTAGATTATACTGCTGTGTCATTGTTGAATAGTTTCAAATTTGTATTTGATAGTGAATAACAGCCAACATTGTACACTGAACTCAATTTTCCTTTGTTTGACTTTGGTTTTCATTGTTAACTGCTGTTTACTTTAGATGATTTGGTTTGGTTTAAACTTGAAGAATATAATTTGATCTGCAAGTAAAATTTAATTATGCGTAGCCATATGGCACTATTATTACTACACATCACTCTTTAAATACTCCTTCAGTACCATGGACAGCTCATACAGGAGTCAAAATGCAGATTTCTACATTACATGGTTTAGAATTTAGCATATGTCAATGAGTACCCTACTTCCCTCTAATACCACAATGTATTATATTACACAAAGCTATTTTAAGTCAACATTCTGGGACATCTTGAATTTGTTAAATCAATGAAAGCTTTTCCACGTGCATTCTCTATACTAGCAAAAGCTAAATGAAATCAGATTCTCCCTCAGTTTCTATTCTGCAATGGACTAAAAATCAGACAAATTCTCCAATGAATGATCTCATCATTGGCCATGCAGAGAAGGCGTAAAGTTACTTGGGATGGGGTTTGGGATTAAGACAAAGATCTCTAGTTTGTTGGATAGCAGTATGGACTGTCACAAGTTTTATATAGATCAGTAGAGAACAGGGCCAAGTCCTTTGGCCTGCAGTGTGCCAAACCAATTTAACTAATAACTAAACTAATCCTTGATGCCTACACAATGTCCATATCTTTCTATGTAATGTTAATTTTAACCTACATTAGCAGTGTGTTTGAGTTGTGTGGGAGCCTAGCAAGTTTATAAATTGAACTGGGGCTTCTAACCTATCTAGCACCCCACCCACTCCCACTTTAAATGAGGTGCCACAGGAGAATATAATCAATTCTCTAAGGGCAACTAGACTCCTAGAAAGTTTCCACGACTAGATCCTTTTTATGACGATGTTCACGTGTCAGCAGTATTTTAACATTTATGATTATAACTGCAGATGGTTTCACATGCCTTAAAAAATTTAAAGCTAAAGGCAAGCTAGAAATCACTGCTTGTGGCTCAGGTGGACCACAAATGTTTCCTCTTGCCCTTGGTGCTATCCTGGATGGCCTTGGATATATTGGGGAAAATTAGTGGAAGTGGCCATATCAACACAGCCGCAGATGGGCTAATAATTAATGTCACTACCAAATGGACCTTTTAAATGGGACAATAGTGCAGGAGCTGCATTGCCCATCTCTGTTTGGCTGCATTTACCGACAGCGCCTTTTAATGCTTGGTGCGGCAAGATGTGCATTCCCCAAACAGCACAACAAACCCCTATTTAGCATTCAAGCATATTATACTATAGGATAAGAGTAAGTAATTACCATATATTTGTTCAAGTAGGCTTAATGGTTGCAGATGGGATTATCTTGGCTGCTGATTATTGATCTTATCTTAACATCTGTTAGTCAATTGGAAGCCTGCCAGATGCTTAAAGTAAAAGTGTATTTTATTTTTCTTCCAAATTTATTTCTCAATACTATTGAGGTTTATAAATAAAAGTCCACAATTTTAATCTGCATGCCCTCCAACTGTAGCAAGTGTTCAGTGGATTTCTGTCACTGCAGCTATCATTACTTCTGCTGTGGTAAAGCAGAGCATGGGGAAGTTACTTGGAACTCGATGAGGCAGTAAGAACAAACATTGTCCTTTTACCTTTGGGACCTGTATTTGAGTCCAGACAGACAGATGGCAGAAAAGTTTCCTTTCTCTGCTGGCTGTTAATTATCTTAAATGAGTTTCAGCTTAGTTCCCAGTGGACTTGTGTCCTATGCAGAGAACTGCCCTTTAATTTCAAAGAGCTGGCATGTGATTAGCAATTTTATTCGGAGGTTGTGAGGATATGAACTGCAGGAGTCTTAAGTCCCTCATGTGCAGGGGATCTTCCTATGAGTGTTAAGGCTCTTTTATCAATGTAATGTAGAGGGACATTAAATGTGGGCCAGGATTGCTGAATATTGTATTTTAATGCAAAGTGGGAAATTGTCATTCAATAAACTGACATCACTTCATTGATGCCTGAGATTCACATTATAGACCTGCAGAGAGAGAACAATTTGTAGGCAAAATTTAATAACAGAAGTATTTTCATCCAGTTAATTTTGTGTATTGTCTGTCTGAGTTGTAAGGAAAATCTAATTGTGGAATGGGCAAAGTTTGGTGAGCATATGCTCAAATGCTGGCTGCTTATCTCCTCTCCTAATATGTTTGCTTCTCTTCCAAGGTCAAGGTTGTCCATTGGGAATCATTTACCAGTTCCTGTGGGTTTGGGTGGGTGAAGAAAAGGTGGGAAGGACCCAAAATATCCTAGGAACAATCTGAAATGACATTTGTACTGGGGTGCTAAACATCAGTTCCAGCAACATGAATCACTGTTGGGAAAAACCAAGCATTTCTAGGTTATTTTGAGAAGTTTCAAGCTTTCCTTTCTATTTAGCCTTCTGAGCATATTAACTGCAATTGAAGCCATTTATAGCCCAGATCAGGGACCGGTGATGTAATCATTTCTCTGAAGAATGTTATTGTAGGGTTGCACTAGCTGCTGTAATGAAGTTTTAACTTGTGGCCAGTGTTACTGATCAATAAGCTTCTTTTGTGTCCTTCCCAGTTCTGAAGCATTGACTCTGTTTGCTCTTCCATTGATGCTGCCTCTTCTGTTGAGTGTTTCCAGCATGTTCAGTTTTATTATTAGTTCAGGACCATAATTGCCATTCCCTGTACTGGCAATCTGCCTACTTTGACTACTGTTTATGCTTCCTCTAGTGGTAGCATGAATGCGTTGTGATTGCATTGTATAGAATGGAAGGTGCCCGAATCTTTTGGCCTGAGCATATCCTATATGGATCAATTAAGTAGTTCTTCTGTAACCTGACCAGAACCCTATGTGTGAAAACAGCTAGATCATAATTCCAAACTTAACAACAAGCATGCGTGTTTCTACAGCTATTTAGTGTGGATCCAGCTGTTATGAAAATTTCTGTGGAAGAGAGTAGTTTCTATAGCAACTAGAATAGCTTCAAAGAAATGTTCAACACCAGATGCAGCATTAGACACCTCTGGTATCGCCAATCCTTTTAAATACAAGTCATTTTTTTTAGAAGCTCTTCCCTACCCCCCCCCCTTTGTTAGTCCACTCCTGTTGCACATTGCTGTATTAGAACTGCAGTCTAAATCCATAAAATTAGAACATAGAAAACCTACAACACAATACAGGCCCTTTGGCCCACAATGCTGTACCAAACATGTATGTACATTAGAAATTACCTAGGATTACCCGCAGCCTTTTATCTTTCTAAGCTGCATGTACCTATCCAGGAGTCCCTTAAAAGACCCTATCGTATCCGCCTCCACCACCATCACAGGCAGCCCATTCCATGCACTCGCCACTCTGCATAAAGAAAAAAAACAAACAACAACAACTACTTACCCCTGACATCTCCTCTGTACCTGCTTCCAAGCACCTTAAAACTGTGCCCTCTCATGCTAATCATTTCAGCCCTGGGAAAAGCCTCTAACTGTCCACACAATCAATGTCTCTCTTCATCTTATACACCTCTATCAGGTCACCTCTCGCCCTCTGCCGCTCCAAGGAGAAAAGGCTGAGTTCACTCAATAGGTTTTGATATCTTTACAAATCCAAAATGTGTTTCTTAATAATGAGAAACCTGCAAAAAAAAAGACCAATCTCTCTGAATCTAACTGTGTGCTTGAACAGCCGGCCATTCCACATCCTGGCTGTTGTGTGAGGAAAGTGCTTTATGCACATCTGTGAGCACAGTTAATAGTAGGGCCATTCATCTGTACTTGACAAGCTATTCCCCAAGCAGCACAAGGGTGACAGAAGCTGTAATTCATCTTAACTTTTTCTGCTATCTTAATCCAGAAGCTGGCAGGAATTGCAACACAAAGTTCTGTTAAATCAAGGAAGATGATGCTAAAATGGCTGCTTACTCAGCTACCAAGCTCACAATTGAGTGCTGGCGGGCTATAGTATAGTCCTTATTTGCACATTTGCTTTGGCACAGTGCTAAACATACAGGACTGTGAAGTAACATAAAAATAACAAATGCCATTCACTACTGTACGTATCAATTTTACATATCATATCATACAGATCTACAGGAATATTTTAGTTCTGTCCTGTTCTATATAAAAGTGGGTGTTGAGTTGCCAAATAGGATAGCAGGGGAAGAGATGCAGAGTAATCAATGCTTTCATAATTATATAAAATAAATTTACAATTTAAAATAGTTGCTTCATCAACACCTTTATAAATGTGATCCAGATGCTATTGAATTTAATTTTACCACTGATAGAGAACATTACTATGAATCTTGAATTGTTAATTTTTGAAATTGTATTTTAATCTCATTTTACACAGACAAAATTCAGTTCTAGCTTTAGCTCAGTATTATCCATTTTACCATCTCAATGACCTGCAGAGAATTCAGCCATAGCAACTGGAGCAATGATTGATCGTGTGGTTGATGCTGGGGAAGAAAAGCTTCACTGCAGGAAGATAAAGTTTGTCTGATAAGTCGAGCTGATGGCATCAAATGGAATTAAATACCGAAGTCAGGGTAACATATTTCTGAAAGTTCAACAATGCAAGAGCATATTGCAGTGAATAGGATGATATGTGGGGATATGGGGAACAAACAAGACCATGGAATGTACATCACAGATTCTCAGAGATACCAAGACAAGACATTAACATTGTTAAAGAGACATCCAAGATGATTTCCTTAATTAACAGGGGCAAAACGTATAAGGCATTATATTAGAACTTGTGCTTTGATTGAACAAGTGTACTGTAAAGACTGCTGCCAGTTCTAGGAAGCTGTGATTGCATTAGAGAGGATGCAGAAGTCATTTACATGGATATTGCCGGAAAGGAAATTGTTCTAAGTAGCAATGGTGTGACAAACTGCGGTTATTTTCTGTTGAATGGGAAGGGCTGAGGGTAAAACTTAATTGAGGTGCATAAAAATGACTGGGGGCCTAAATGAGGCCAAGTCCATAGCTCTCTGAAAATGTCAATACAAGTAGAGTGGTAAAGAAGGAAGATGGTATTCTTACCTTTATCAGCCAGACCAGAGTGTAAGGATCAGGGAGCCATGTTGCTGCTGTGGTTAGGTCACATGGTATGGCAGGAATTTCTATTCACACTATTACAGAAGGGTGGAGGCTGAGAACAGAGTGGCTGGTGCTGTTATAGCTTTGCTGTTTATTCTCAAGCAGCTTATTCACAAGGGATGGGAAATGGGAGGCAGTCAAAAAATATATATAACTTGTCTATATTGATTTTCCCTTTGGTTCTAATGGGAAACAAAATAGAGAAAGATTAGAAACGGACACCCAGCTGGATGGATCGATAGTCATGCAAAGCGAGGTGGTGTTGGGTGTGGTCAAATCGCGGAACAATCTGGCAATAGGTGGTAATAACTCTGGGAACTCTGGATTTTTAAACTGTACTTCACAACTAGTTTCCAGCTAACCTCGGAGCCCTGCGAGGGTCATCAAAAATACTTTGGTGACGGAATACCCAGGACTGTGGGTTCAGGGCCTCGCAACTTGAGACGACAGGAGTTGAGCCAGACACCAATTCGTGCCGGCGGGCAGAGGGGCATGAGCGGCAGCAGCCGTGGCAATTCACCAGGATGGGGGAAACGAGGTGGACGGCCCGAGTCTGGGAACGCTTCCTGTTCAATGTGCAGGCTCGCATTCCTGATACAACGACCGGGAGATCCCCGAGCCAGCGACGACATAACTGGAAAGTTTCACAAATGTCCTCTATTATATCGCTCTATATATTATATCGCTTTAAATAGCTCTAAAAGAGCTAGTTAAAATTCAGATTGCTACCTCTGCGCTGCTGTACAAAGTCAAAAACTTGCCCCAAACGCGCGCACATTATTAGGACAGTGCCAATTAAATGTAGCTTTTATTGTTAAAATAGTTTGGGTGTTGCTTGTCGCTAGCAGACGTGTTTGTTTTTGTTTGCTGTTTGTTATCCTCCTCTCTTCACCTTGAGAAATGATTGGTGACGTTCAAGGTTTCAGTTGTGAACTTTTCTGCTGGTAATTAGAATACTGCTTAGCAAAATAGTTGCCAGAGTTTCATTAAAACCGTTTGCTGTTTGTTGGGGTGCCATGTTCTTGTTCTGTGTTTGTTTTATTTTTCTCACTAGCAGTCATCATGGGGACTGGTTCAGCAGGCTTGCGGTCAGCAGGAGCCAAATCTGTGCCATCTGCTAGAGTGGCATTTGCAGCCAAACGGTATTGTAGAGACAGCACTACCAGTGGCAGTGTAAGTCACCTCCCGTCTCATCTGCTTTTCTTGATCAGAAAGGAGTCGTGAGTGCTATCGGCTAATGTGCTCGATATATTACCCTAGCCTCTGTCGGACAGGGCGTTTAGCAGCAATGATGCTCTCTCGCCGAGTGATCATTCACTCAGTGTCAATTTCACCGGACTGCTGCGGTTAACCAAGAGCAGCTCATCGAGGACACGGATGAAACCATCCATGGTGTAATAGGGAATGCCCATGGATCATGTTCCTGCAGTCATTCAAGGCGTGGAGGGTGCCAGATGCAGTTAGCAGCAGGGATGCATAGGCTGTCCTACTAATGCACACGATGAAAAAAAATGTAAGAATGCAGGTGGGGTTGGAAGTACGTTGTGGCAAAGCCAGGCAGATTAATAAACATTTGATTCATTAAAATTTATATTAAACTTGGCCAATGCAACTCCTCCTTTCTTTGTGCCAGGTAATATCCCTCCTTGATTGTTGCCAGTTTCTTTTTAACCAGTTTTATTGGTTCTGATACAATTTCATGTAACAACGCTTCCCCACAGGCAACCTGAATTTAAGCAACGAGTAGAAACAGAGTGATCCACACGCTCAGAGCGGGCGGCCCAGCCTGTTGTTTCTCCCAGCTGTCGGAGATTGAATCAATGACCCTTTCTTTACCAAGATCCGATAGCCACTACCCTTGTGGTAAACTATGTATACCTGTCTGGCCATGCCCCTCTGCTGACTGCTCCTGTGGCTCCTCCCACAGACCCTTGTATAAAGGTGATTGGGGCACTGCTCCTCCCTCAGTCTCCCAGATGTTGTGCTCCCTTTTGCTGCCAATAAAAGCCTATCGTTCACTTCCCGTCTCCGAGAGTTATTGATGGTGCATCAACCCCTATAAAGCAAATGCCCTCACGGAACTGGGTGGATTAAACAACAAGTTGTGTTCGGCACTCCTAATCGAACGCTGGGCCCTCTGTTTCGCCTTGCTGACCAGGTGCGGGCAGTTTGGGCATTACAGGTCTGGAGACCCAGCAGTCACCCTGGGTAAGCGATTGGGTTGGACTCCTGAGAAGTAGGGGAACAGTTCAGAGATCACAAGACAAAGGAGCAGAACTAGGCCATTTGGCCCATCGAGTCTGCTGTGCCACTCCCCCATGAGCTAAACTATTCTCCCATCTAGTTCCAATTTCTGGCTTTTTCCCCATATCCCTTGATACCCTGACTAATTAGATATCTATCAACCTAGCTCTGAAGGTGGTCGGCTGAGAGCTGGCGATGAAGAGCGGTAGATTCTGGTGGCCAACAGCAGGGATTGGCAAGGGCGAGTGTTCCAGTTTGAAGAATAGGAGAGTAAATTTTAAACTCTTGATATCTCATTTAAATCAGGCGTTTTCCCAAGTACAGTTCAGGCCCAGTGTTTTGGACAAAGCAATGATGGACAAGGTGAAGGAAAATGCCAATTAATTCTGAGTATATGAAATTCTGATAATTATAAGAGGGCAGCAGGGGAAAGAGTCAGACCAAGCATGGGTCTAATCTTATATAAATGCATCTTATTACCTTATTGGAATGTTCATAATATTTAAGAACAATTTGGATGAGCATTTTAAAAGCAATTGCAGAAGAGACTACAGGCTAAGTGCTAGAAAATGGGCAGTACAATTGGTATTTGATGTCTGTCATGAACATGATGGGCTGGAAGGCCTCCATGGGCATCCCTCAGCAGCATTGTCTTAACAGGTATGAGGTCCTTTCCTTCCACATAAAGGAAAAAAGACTTTCAGGATACATATTGTATACATTTCTCTGACATAAAATGTACCTATTGAAAAAGCCCATTTCAGGTTTGTGCTAAAAAGGAATTATCTTTTAAATTCTGTGAATGATTTTACACATTTCAGGCTGGAGGATAGCTTTCAAAAGGAAGCTTATTTCCCAGACACCAAGAGTACAAAGATGTTTACCGTTATGTAATAACATTCAACCTGGTTCTTATGTTTTTTGCAGAGGTGAGGAAAGGGAGCTGGCTTCTGTATGTGTCTGACGTCTGTCTGCTCTGAGTTTACTAACTGTTGGAAGGACCCTCCCCCACCATGATTTGTTCTACCAAGCTCCAGATTTTTTTTCCTTTTAGTCAGGTCACATAATACTGACCAAATGATCAGACTTTGCCTTAATATGTGACAGAGGAACAGGAAACATCTCAGGCACATTCCACTCATTTTCCTTTACCATAACTAAAATTGACATTCACTCCTGTTAACCACACATCCATTCGTCATGCTCTCTGAGATCCCGCAAGACTCTGTCAAAGCTCCAACACTTTACTAAATGGTTCTCACTGTGCTATCACTGATTTCCAGGATCAGTAGAACCTACATTCCATCCAGTCTACAAGTAAGGCATGTTAACCTTAATGAGTAAGCTGCAATACAGATACAACACATTAAGAGAGAACTCCAAGCCACCGTCGATCCGTTCACTGGAGAATACAAGAGAATGGGCTTATTTTAAATATAACAATATGTTCCTCTATCAACCTGTCCCATAACACAATATCACCCTAGAACAACAAAGGTCTATAACAAGAGCTCAGGAACCATCCACTGCTTACCATATAGAGAAAGTTACATAAGTAGATAGAGTGGTAAAGAAGGCCTGTGCGTGCTTGCCTTCATTGCGAGGACAAGAGAGGATAAGATCCCGGAAGTCAGGATGCAGTTCCATAGAGCTTTGGTTCGGCCGCACTTGGGAGTACATTGTGTATTTCTGGTTGCCCGTTTACAAGGAGTATGTGGAGGCTTTGGAAAGGGGGTAGAAGAGGTTTGCTAGGATGTTGCCTGGACAGGCTATAAGGAGAGGTTGGACAATCTTAGATTGTCTATTCTGAAGTGTCAGAGGCTGAGGGAAGAGTAGATAGATGTTTATAAATTTGAGTGCCATAGATGGGGTAGACGGCCAGAATTTTTTTCTCCAGAGTAGGAATGTCAAATACTAATGGTCAATAGCTTCAAGGTAAGAGGCAAAAAGTTTAGAGGGGATTGCAGGGCAAGATTTTTTTTTACACAGAGTAATCGAAACATAGAAAACCTACAGCACAATACAGGCTCTTAGGCCCACAAAGCTGTGCCGAAAATGTCCTTACCTTAGAACTACCTAGGCTTACCCATTGCCCTCTATTTTTCTAACTTCCATGTACCTATCCAGGAGTCTCTTAAAAGACCCTATCGTATCTGCCTCTACCACCACCGCTGGCAGCCCATTCCACGCACTCATCACTCTCTGCGTTTTAAAAAAAAAACCAAACTTACCCCTGACATCTCCTCTGTACCTACTTCCAAGCACCTTCAAACTGTGCCCTCTCGTGCTAGCCATTTCAGCCCTGGGAAGAAGCCTCTTGACTATCCACACAATCAATGCCTCTCATTATCTTGTACATCTCTATCAGGTCACCTCTCATTCTCCATCATTCGAAGGAGGAAAGTCTGAGTTCACTCAACCTATTCTCACAAGGCATGCTCCCCAATCCAAGCAACATCCTTGTAAATCTCCTCTGCCCCCTTTCTATGGTTTCCACATCCTCCTTGTAGTGAGGCGACCAGAATTGAGCACAGTACTCCAAGTGGGGTCTGACCAGGGTCCGATATAGCTGCAACATTACCTTTCGGCTCCTAAATTCAGTTCCACGATTGATGAAGGCCAATACACCGTATGCCTCCTTAACCACAGAGTCAACCTGCGTAGCTGTTTAGAGCGTCCTATGGACTCAGACCCAAGATCCCTCTGATCTTCCACACTGCCAAGAGTCTTACCATTAATACCATATTCTGCCATCATATTTGACCTACCATAATGAATCACTTAGCACTTATCTGGGTTGAACTCCATCTGCTTCTTCTTAGCCCAGTTTTGCATCCTATCAATGTCCCACTGTAACCTCTGACAATCTTCCACACTATCCACAACACCTCCAACCTTTGTGTCATCAAATAGATGACTGGAATCCACTGCTAAGGGTGCTGGAGGAAATGGATACGATAGTGGCATTCAAGAGGCTTTTAGGTTGGCACATGAATATACAGGGAATGATAGTGATCAAGTACAGAGTGAAGGGATTAGTTTAAATAACATTGTTCTTAATGCAGTTATTGTGGGCCAGAGGGCTTGTTCCTGTGCTGTACTGTTCTACATTCTTCTGATCTATCTTTTTTTTAAAATAGCGAACACCCTCAGAGCACTAGCACAACTTTTGCATACTTTGAGCCCTCAAACCTGCACAAATTGATGGGCTGTTCCAAAGGTTCATTTATTATCAAAGCGTGCATGTGGTATACAGCTCTGAGGTTCGTCTTCTCCAGACAGCCACGAAGCAAAGAAAAAGTATGGAAGTTGTTCAAAGAAAAACATTAAACTCGCCCTTCCCCTGCATAAAAAATCTTAGAAGTCACCCCAAATTTAAGTGGTAATGGCAAAAAGATGTCCCTTAAGGGAAAAAAACAAATTTGCAAATTGCGAGAGCACCCCACCCCCATGCACAAACAGAAAACTTGCAAATCACCCCCAAATTTAAATTACACAATGGCAGAAAGAGCATCAATACATATGGTGATCTGCAAGAATATCAAGCCCCAAATCTCAACTCCCCTGCCCCAAAATTAAATTGCTCAGTTGGCAACTAGAAAGAACTGGCAAAAACACAATGTAGAGGATATAAAACTGGAAAAGGGTACAGTGCAATCCATAAATTGCAGAACTTTAGTAACATCCTCTGGCCTTGAGGAGATCACTCAAGCGCAGAAGCAGAGCAGCGAGGGAGATAGGCTATCAGCCACAGACTCCTTTTCTGACAACGGCGAGTGATAAGCAGCCACACACAGACACCTTATCTGGCAACAGTGCGTGATAGGCGGTCACACACAGACGCCGTATCCTGCAGAGATCCATCACAGCATGCTGAGAGGCAGATAACTGGTGCTGAACCCTTCCTCACCTTCTGCATTCACCTCAGTGCTTTAATCACTGTAATGGAGTTGATCACGGTCTCTACATTCCTCCATGAGGCCCAGACTCGTCTCCTGGAATACTCTGAGATAGCAGATAGTCAATCTCTAAACTGTAATTTGTAGACCTCTAACAGTTCCAGAAACATATTTAAGATGAAGAGGTGTACAAGAAGTGAAATAAACAGTTTTATGGACTATCTGGGAGACGTTGCCTAAGGAAATGTTGTTTGCTGGTGCCATCTTGACCCATCACTGTATGCTTTAGAAATATTGGTTATCTATAACACCGAGGTACTAGTAGCACTATCTGCCCAAGATTATTGAGGTAAGGGAATTAAATCTGTATCTTTCCCGGAGCCAGATCCCCAATAATTGGCTCTAATTACACTCAGCAGACTCCAGTGAGTAGATGTTCCCATTTGTATGGTTGACACCTGACTCTCAAACAGCCATTTTGCTGTGAGCTCCATCTCATCAAAAAATTACCGAGACCACAGAGAAAGCTGTACAAAGCCCCCTCGAAAAACTAACTTCATAACCAGGTCCTAGGAATCCCTATCCTCTGACAGAAGAAGTAGGGAAGGAGTGTCTGGCATAATACCAAAAATTCTGAGAACTTGGGTGAGGAATACTTGAATGCTCAGCAAAAAGACCACGTCGCCTCCCACGGTGTCCCCTTCATCAGCTGTATAGAGCGCAGAGAACTGGAGAAGAAGCAGGTCATCTTCGATCCTGGGGAATTGCCTAAAAAGGAGGTTCCTACCTATTCTAACTTGACAAGGTTTTGGGATGTTAACACCTTTAAAAGGCTGACTGCTGAAATCTGAGTATATTTTAATTACAACAGGATAATAAGCTGGCTTTTGGCTTTTTTGGATGTGAAGCTTTAAAGCTTTACATGTTTTGGGGTAGCACAGAACAACCACCCCCCCCCCAGAAAAAAAGCACACCAAAGCCAAATTTCTAGGTCAAAATCTTAAATCCTCTGTACTTGATTTTCTTGTATTATATTAAAGTCAGAGTAATTGTAAATGCAGGACTAAAAATAGCACAAGACCTGCCAACACAGGTTCCTAATTATGCTGACAGGACTGAGACCTCCACAAGATGGTAGTCTAGTGATGAATTAATGGTCTGACAGCTCCAAGAATAATACAAAAAGTTGACAGGCTGTTCTGAAATCCACTCCTAATTCTTAAATCACAATTTATATGTCTACCTCTTTTCAGCTTATTGCATGTTGGTAGCGAACTATTAAGCTGTCATCTTAATGATATTCATGCAAGCCAATTGCCTTGCGTTCTTCTGACTCTCCTTGTGACATTGTGGGCACCACTGCACGTGAGGTATGAATTGCTGCATTCTGTGTATGGTTTATGGTGTAAGGATCTGCCTGAGTTGTGCAATGCAGTTCTGTGCTGATGGAAGTTAACTTGGGATATTTAGGCACCAACAATGCCTGATTTATGTTAAGGTCATCAAAAAAGGTAATTCATGAGCTTACACTACCAGCAGGAAGATTCATTTTCTGGCAGATCGCTGGGATATCAAACTGCCTGCACATGATTTCTGTCCATTAAAATGAATGGTTACAAATTCTGGATGATAAGAACACAATTTCCAGACATATACAGTGAACTGAAGGGGCTCCTTTCAGTAGAACAAGCTGGGAAGATGGTCTCCAAGGAAACAAACTTCACGGCACAGTATAAGAATGAGAGCTGAATAAGAAGCCATTTCATGTGCAGACTTTCAATCATGTAAACTCCTCAGTAAATTAGACTATCTTTACAACACATTTATTCCCAGAGCAATGTCCCAATAAATCATTTTCTCAGGCTTGGTCCTCTGGGCTCAATGAACAGAGATGCTTCATAAAAGTTAGAAGGTCACAAGTTCAGTCCGTTCTGTGGAGCTGCTGGTTGATCGCATCAGCATCAGGGTCGGTCATTCTTTGGCTGGCTGTAATACTAAGTACACTACACCCATCTTTAGTAGAGGCCTATCAGTGTGCAGGAGAGATTGTGGAGAAATTGAAGGGGGTAAAAATTCATTAACAGGAAGTAGCTGAGGCTTACAGCCATCAATCCAGGTAAGTCCATTAGACCATGCAGAATGCATTTTCACACACACACAGAACTGGGCAAGTTGGGCAGCATCTATGACGGGAAATAAACAGCCGACATTTCGGGTTGGGACCCTACATCAGGATGCCACGCAAATTACTTATTCCACTCCATGTTGCTTAGAGTTTCCCTATCTGCAGAACCTCTTGTGTTTGGGAATGCATTTTGACTATTTTTATTGAGATCTTTGATGAATAACAGAACTTTAATGAAACTAGTGTATTTCATATATATGGAGCTTCAAATAACATTTGATAAGTTACCAAATAATCGACTTGTTCACTAAATTAAAGGGGTTTAGAAACCAAAATGACTTAAGAATAGAAAACAAAGAAATGGTGATTGGTTCTATCTTGCTGGATAAATAAGGTCCCACTAATGCTCAGTATTAGCTTAACTGCTCTTTTTTCTGGTATTTTAAATGATCTAGTCCTTACAAAACTAAGCAAAGCTTCAAAATCTGCTTCAAATTCAGTCTGGTCAGGAACAAGTGGGAGTGACTGCAAGTGAGGCAGGTAGGGGATCGAAGAGGCAGTGCTGGAGGAGTTCAGCCCTTGAGCTTGCCCAGTAGTCCTTGTGGTGGGTATTGGGACAGCTTCTTTTCATGTTATGTTATCGGTAATTCTATTGGTGGAATTGATGGCTTTACGGTGAAGGGGAAGGTAGTGTTGAGGAAGCAGGGAGTCTGCAGAAGGACCTAGATTAGACAAATAGGCAAAGAAGTGACAGATGGAATACAATGTAGGGAAGTGTATGGTCATGCACTTTGGTAGAAGGAATAAAGGCATTGACATATTCTCTAAACAAGAGCAAATTCAGAAATTGAAGGTTGAAAGGGACTTGAGAGATTTAGTGTGGGACTCCCTAAATGTTAAATTACAGGATGAGTTGGTAGTGAGGAAGTCAATACATTGTTGGCACTCATTTAGAGAAGAATTTGAAAGCAACGATTTATTGCTGAGGCTTTATAAGGTTTTGGTCAGACCACATTTGGAGTACTGTGAGCCCCTTATCTAAGGAAGGATATGCTGGCATTAGAGAGGCTCCAGAGAAGGTTCATGGGAATGATCCTGGAAATGAAAGGAGTCTTTGATGTCTTTGTGCCTGTATTCACTGGAGTTTAGAAGAATGAGGGGGGGATCTCATTTAAACCTACAGAATATTAAAAGGTGGACATGTGGCAGACATTTTATTTATTTATTTAGAGGTACGTTGCAGAACAGGCACTTCTGGGCCAACGAGGCAGCAACCCACCTGTATAACCCTAGCCTAATCACAGGAAAATTTACAATGATCAATTAGCCAACTAACAATATGTCAGACATGATCAATTGGCCTAATTTTTCTCCTGTGTCTTGTGGTCTCAAAACATTCAGCTCGGAAATGTGCAATGTGCTGTGGTTGGTAACAGCCGTCAGGATGTCGGAAGTCGGCAGTGGTGGTCAGATGAAAGTTAAGTTCTAAGTGATTCAGTTCACAGATAGGAAATGCAAAGTAAGTGCAGGAACAGAGAACCATAAAGACAAGTCAACATAAATCTTTAAATCTGCCTGCCAAATTGAACAAACTGTCAAAGTGAATGAGAGATTTTGGTTTATATAATTTTAAAAAGGCATAAATTACAAAAGACTGGATCTTCATTAAATACTGGTCAAGCCCAAGATGACATACTATAGACCTTGTAAACACAGCACTTTATCTTCCGAAGGATATGGGAGCACAAATGGGTTATTTATAAGTTCATGGGAAATAGAGGCATTTGCCAGGAAGCCCTGATCTACTAGTCAGTAAGATCGTGGTTGATCTCATCTAGTCCTCAGATCCACTTTAATTATTACACTGTGCATTGAGGTAGTACAAATAGCAGAATAAAGTGCAACTGCAACAGAGAAAGTGCAGTGCTGGGAAACAAGATGCAAGATCACATCAAGGTAGATTGTGATGTTAAGAGTCCATTATATTGTACTAGGGAACTAGGAACTAGCAGGGTAGAAGCTGTCCTTACGTATGGTAGTACATGATTTTGTGCTTTTCTATCTTCTGCCTGATGGGAGAGGAGAGAAGAGAATGTTTGGAGTGAGTGGGACCTTTGGCTATGCTGGCTGCTTTTCTGAGGCAGCGAGAAGTACAGGCAGTCCATGGAAAGAAGGCAAGTTCTGTGTTGTACTGAGCTGTGTCCTCAATTCTCTACAGTTTCTTGCAATCATGGACAGAGCAGTTACTAGACAAAGCCATGATTTATCCAGATAGGATCCTTTCTATGATGTATCGCTAAAAGTTGGTAAGGGTCAATGGAGACATGCCAATCTTCTATAGCCTTCTGAGGAAATAGAGATGCTAGTGAGGTTTCATGAAGTCTACATGGTTTGACCAGGACAATCTATTGGTGATGTTGTCACCTAGGAATTGAAGCTCTCAATCCCCTCAACCTCAACACTGTTGATATAGATAGGACCATGTGTGCAACCATCTGTTTCAGGTTGTTGCCTTTTGGATTATACTTTGTCGTGTCTCCTTAATCTTCTCAAGGTCAGCTCTCATCCATCTAAAGACCACTTTCTGTAGGTCCAGCCTCTTCAACCATTCCTCATGAGGAACCCCTTCATCCCAAGAATCAATGAACCTTCTGAGACCTGTTCCCAATACGAATATATCCTCCTTAAATAAGCAGATGAAATGAGCATGCCATGCTCATCAATGACTTGGTTAATGGTATACTCAATTTCCTTCCTTATTGAACCTACATGCCAACTTTTTGTTTCATATGCAAGGACATACAGGCTGACTGTATGTTATAATTTTGGCATCTTCCACTATTATACACTATTCTGTTTTTCTATGCAAAATGCTGGAGGAACTAAGCAGATCAGGTAGCGTTAATTTCTCTTACATCTGGTAATTTCCACCACCCCTCCACCTTGTTTCATTCCTGCTCTGGTTCCTCTCTTGCATCTTCTCACCCGCCTATCAACTCTCCCTGGTGGCCCTCCTCCTTCC
Organism: Hemitrygon akajei; assembly: GCF_048418815.1. Classification (NCBI taxonomy): domain Eukaryota; kingdom Metazoa; phylum Chordata; class Chondrichthyes; order Myliobatiformes; family Dasyatidae; genus Hemitrygon; species Hemitrygon akajei. The sequence goes on from NC_133125.1 coordinate 58,402,201, forward strand.
TTTTCTCCCATGATCCACTCTCTTCTCTGATCAGATTCCTGTATTGTAGAGCATGCCTTATGAGAATAGGTTGAGTGAACTCAGCCTTTTCTCCTTGGAGCAGCGGAGGATGAGAGGTGACCTGATAGAGGTGTATAAGGTAACAAGAGGCATTGATTGTGTGGATAGTCAGAGGCTTTATACCAGGGCTGAAATGACTGCCACAAGAGGGCACAGATTTAAGGTGCTGGGGAGTAGGTACGGAGGAGATGTCAGGCGTAAGATTTTTACGCAGAGAGCGGTGAGTGTGTGGAATGGGCTGCCAGCAACTGTGGTGGAGGCAGATACAATAGGGTCTTTTAAGAGACTCTTGGATAGGTACATGAGCTTAATAAAATAGAGGGCTAGGTGATTTCTAAAGTAAGGACTTGTTCAGCACAGCTTTGTGGGCCGAAGGGTCTGTATTGTGCTATAGGTTTTCTATGTTTCTGTCTTTTCTCCTTCAGCCCTTTACCTTTTTCAACTATTACTCTCCATCTTCTTACATCTTCCTCCCTCATCTCCCCCACCCACCTGGCTTCACCTATCACCTTAGAGTGTATTCCCTCCCCTCCCCCACCCACCTGGCTTCACCTATCACCTTAGACTGTATTCCCTCCCCTCCCCCACCCACCTGGCTTCACCTATCACCTTAGACTGTATTCCCTCCCCTCCCCCACCCACCTGGCTTCACCTATCACCTTAGACTGTATTCCCTCCCCTCCCCCACCCACCTGGCTTCACCTATCACCTTAGACTGTATTCCCTCCCCTCCCCCACCCACCTGGCTTCACCTATCACCTTAGAGTGTATTCCCTCCCCTCCCCCACCCACCTGGCTTCACCTATCACCTTAGAGTGTATTCCGTCATCTCCCCCACCTTCCAGCACCTGCAGAATCTCGTGCTTCTGTTTTTCTATTCTTCTGACCATATCCCCACACAATGCTACATTACTTCAATGTGTGCATTTTGGTATTCCCATTCGCTAAACCTATTCATCATCCTTTCTGCTGTCTGAGTACTTTCCCATCTTGAATCGCAATGATGCATTTAGTCCATCTGCATCATTAATGAAGATTGTCATAGAGTCATAGTACATGGAAAAAACCCTTCAGCCCAACTTGCCCAACAAGCTAGTCCCATGTGCCCCCATTTGGTTCATAGCCCTTTAAACCTCTGGAATTGATGGACTTAACTAGATGGCTATTTTTATGTTGACCTCACACCACTCAACCACTATTTCTCATTTCAAATACCCTCTCAACTCTGATCGTAAACCTATGCCTCACACGCAAGACACTGGAGGAACTCAGCAGGCCAGGCAACATCTATGGAACAAAGTACAGTCAATGTTTCTGACCGAGACCTTTCAGCAGACTGGAGAAACAACAATGAGTAGAGTTAAAAGGTGGGGGAGGAGAGGGAGAAGCACAAGGTGATAGGTGAAACCATGAGGGGGTGGGTTGAAGTAGAGAACTGGAAAGTTTATTGGCAAAAGATGCTGGGCTGGAGAAGGGGGAGTCTAATAGGAGAGGACAGAAGGCCATGGAAGAAAGAAATGGGGGGAGGAGCACTAGAGGGAGGTGATGGGCAGGCAAAGAGATAAGGTGAGAGAGGGAAAAGAGGATGGGGAATGGTGAAGGGGGGGGGGCATTACCAATAGTTCAAGAAATTGATGTTCATGCCATCAGGTTGGAGGCTACCCAGACGGAATATAAGGTGTTGCTCCTCCAACCCAAGTGTAACCTCATTGTGATAGTAGAGGAGGCCATGGATTGACATTAACCTACCCTTTTGGTTTTAGCTCCAGTCTCCATGGGAAAAAGACAGTCTTTCACCCTGCTGTGGCTGTCATTATGTAATATACATCTATCAGGTTCCTAAATTCCACGGAATACTGTAATGTAAATGCGTAAGACTGCAGTTCCTATCTCACTGGCACCCAAACAGTTACAAAGATCTGAAACTGACTGTAATTTAGCTGATCCTCTTTCAGTCACTATGAGCTCTTAAGTTTGCTCTTTACTGCAGTGAGGCTGAGGCCATTGACCTTTTCCGGCTGCTCAGGGTTTTGTATCTGTGAGCTCAGGGATGTTTTGCTCCGCTGTGTGACGAGCTGAGGCTGTTGACCTGCTCCAGGCTTTGTGTCTGCCAGCTCCACGGCAGTTTTGCTCTGCTCTGTGATGAGCTGACGCTGTCCGCCTACTCCGGCTGAACCAGACTTCATGTCTGTGGACTCACTTTTGTTCTGATTGCTGTGCCTTGCTTTTATTGTTTGCACAATCTGTTTTTTTCTCTCTCTGCACCTTGGGTTTTTATAGGTCTTTTTTTAATGGGCTCTTTTGGGCTTCTTGTTTCGTGGCTGCCTGTAAGGAGACAAATCTCAAGATTGGAAGATCTCAAAATTACAGGAAGGATATTAATAAGGTTGAAAGAGTGCAGAGAAGGTTTACAAGGATGTTGCCGGGACTTGAGAAACTGAGTTACAGAGAATGGTTGAATAGGTTAGGACTTTATTCCCTGGAGCACAGAAGAATGAGGGGAGATTTGATAGAAATATATAAAATTATGATGGGTATATATACAGTGAATGCAAGCAGGCTTTTTCCACTGAGGCTAGAGGAGAGAAAAACCAGAGGACATGTGTTAAGGATGAAAGGGGAAAAGTTTAAAGGGAACATTAGGGGGCGCTTCTTCACACAGAGTGGTGGGAGTGTGGAATGAGCTGCCAGATGAAGTGGTAAATGTGGGCTCACTTTTAACATTTAAGAAAAACTTGGACAGGTACATGGATGAGAGGTGTATGGAGGGATATGGTCCAGGTGCAGGTCAGTGGAACTAGGCAGAAAAATGGTTCGGTACAGCCAAGAAGGGCCAAAAGGCCTGTTTCTGTGCTGTAATGTTCTATGGTTCTAAGGTTCTATTGTATAATGTATTTATACTTTAATAATAAATGTACTTTGAACTTTGTCATGCAGTTATATTTTATATAATACCTCCTGAAAATCTCAATATTGAATCTATTGCTTCTCCTTTATTCACCTTGTTTGTTGCATCTTCAAAATAAGTAATAGATTATTGCATTTGATATCCCTTAAAAGGTATGAAATTATTTGATTGTACTATGTTGTTCTAAATGCCTTCCCCATAGTTTCTTGCTTTCTGTCTTCCTCTTTTCCCGAAAACAGGCATCACACTTGATTTTTAAATTATGTGATTATCTTGCCCTTCCATTTTGTATCAGAGGAGGTCACTAGGAAATTCTGAAGAGGAGTTCAAAAAATTTTGGAGGTTTATATAAGGTAAAACAATGTTCAGTGGTAGAAATACAGCAAATCAAATGGATAAATTTAACTTAATTGACCAAAGAACCTGGAATAAGAGGAAAATCTCCTTAAGCAATGAATTGATAGGACTGGAAAGTTTGGTTAAAGCAGATTTACTAGCAACTTGAAAGCAAGTAAACTAGTGAAAAAGAATGCTTAGGGGGCTGAATAGATTTTCTATTAAGCAGCCAATGCAGATGGGTTGAATGGCTTCTATCTGTGCTGCATGATTCTACAATTCGATATTTATTTGGATCTTGTATCTTCTGGTATGTAGAAAAGTTAGGAGCAATGTGGGGTATCTTTCGCTGGCTGGGAATGCAAGAATATCAAACTACACAGGTTCTGCTCAACTTAATTTGCTCTTTATCACTTTCTGCCCAGCACCCACTTCATTGACAGTGGGCAAGCTGGAGTTCAAGGCTGCAGCAGAAGACTACAGGTGACAATCTCGGTCAGTCGCAAGAATTGACTCGATTTTCACCAGTAAGATGAATAATGCTTATCGCCACCTCCAGTTAGCAGGAGATCAGAGTTTTATCAGCTGCATGGGGAAAGGTGGGTACTATGGAAATACTTTTTAAGTTGTTAGCTCTGGCTTGGTGGTATCATTCTGACAAGTCACAGGATTCTTTGTAAAAGATCTGCTTTTAGATAGCACCTTCCAAATCTATTTCAGAACTTCAGAGCTATGAATGCTATTAATGCAGGATTAGAGATAATAAGCTCCCACAAGAAGCAATGTGACAAAGACTGGATAATGATGAGTAATTGTCTAAAGCTCTGTCCGTCAAATCTTAGTTCAAAGCTGATCATTAAGGAAAGTCAAAGGCTTATTGTGAGTCCTTGATTTTCCTTTTGGATCCTCCTTGGGCCCTACATAGTTGGGTACCATATGCATTATTTTCATTGGCGGAGCATTACTAGGCCATGCATTCTACTGGTAACTTCCTGAATATTAATTTGACAGACCTATCTAACCCTCTGTTATGGGAGCTACAATAAACCACCTTAGTATTATTTGTATCTCAATACCATTAATTATGTTGTCCTTGCTTTTATTCTCAATAATCAATGAAAGACTGAAGAGGTGTAAGAAATTTTCTTAAAGTGCTAACATGGAATTCTGATTCTCATATTTATGTTGCCCTTCGAGTGCACAAGTTGCACTCAATCTTTCCTTAATGCCAGTCAATTGCCATGGATTTCCTGTGTAAACTAAGGAGGTAACTTCGCTCTGTAACTTTAGCAACTTTTTGTTTTTGAGGTAAATGTTATCTTCGCTGAGATTATATAGGATCAGCAAGAATAGCTTTGAGGAAATTTACTTTAATTTTCATCAACATTCAAGTTCCAACTTTGCTTTAAAGGGACTACACAAGCTATTGGTTGTTGTCATGAATTGTAACTGAATACTTGAGAAGCATTGGAACTTGTATTATGTTTTCTTCACTTCTCCAGGACATCATAAAATGATTCATGATGAAACAGTCATTTTAGAAATATAAGTGAAGTGACTACATGGGCACTCAGTCAACGTGCTGAAGCTACTCTTGTATCAGAACTACCAGAGACAAAAATGCTGGAAGCACTCAGCAATTCAGCTAGCATCTGGCTGGAGAGAAACCAAATTAATATTTCAGGTCAAGGACCTTCCATTGAAAATAGAAAGAGTGAAGGGGTAAAAAGTGTTCTAAATTGCAGAGAATGGAAGGGTGGAAAGAATGGAATGGATAAGGGGGGTGGGGGAGAATGACAGTGGCATACACACTACAGTGAATCAGGAATGGTACTGCACCACCTTCCACAATGATAATCGATCACAACCGCTGAGCTTCCAGTGATGTCTGCACTTACATACGAAATGGAACAAACAACTCTGAATTCACAGTTTTTGTGATACTGTCCTCAGTTATAGATCCTCGTAAGCACAGGACCAGACACCACACCTGACACATATTTATACATTATAAAAGCAAACAATTGTTGACTTTTGAATTGTGCAGCCCATTAGTGGACACCTTCCCAGTGTGTCTGCCCTATTATTACTACTAAGTCTACCTCAGAATCTATATCCATGGTACCCAACATGGTTCACATGATGGAGGTGGTTGTAAATAACTTACTAACAACAGGCTGCCTGGTGGTTCAGCTGCAGATTACAAAGTCTTATCCTGCACAATAGTGATTAGGGCTGGCTGGCAGAGAGACAGCTGTAAAATAATAGCTGTAAGAACACCAATCCAGTCATTCTGAAAGACGGAGGGCTACAGTCCATGAAATCACTCACACTTCCCCAGCACTGGCTGGAACATGCTGTTCAGAGGACAGTTCACTCACTGTATTGCTGTGTGAAAATGGTGGCTAAGTAGTCAAGTTACAGGAAGGACACTCAAAGCTCCAGTAGTGTGAGATCAGCATATGTGATTTATCAATTCATGTACTTAGATACTTCTGGAATTAATAATTTAAAAAAACAATACAGGGAACATTTAATATTACAGCACAGACAGGCCCTTTTTGCCCATGATAATGTGCCATGTAACCCTCCCCTTCTACATAGCCCTACAATTTTCTATCATCCATGTACCTAAGAGTTTCCTAAATGCCCCTAATGGGCTGTTGGAATAAACTATTTTGTTCATTTACATGCTTCAGGGAATAAAATCTGCCATCTTCGCCTGGTCTGGCCTAAGTGCGACTTCAGACTTTTTAAAGTGATTGACTCTTAGTTTAGGGGGAAAGCATAGGCATTCAAATCTGTGTGCAATTTTAGAATAGTACAGTGATGTAGCAGATAAACAGGTCATCATGTTCTACAATGACAATTATAACCCTCTATTCTCTCTACCTATTCTAACTAGCTACGTATCTCTTCTAATCCCATTTTCTAGAATTGCTCCAGAGCCCATTATACGTCAACGATTCCAATGCTCATACAGATACGTCTTAAATGTTGTGAGAGTATCAGGCAAATTCCAACCATCCTTTGGGTGGCAACATTCTTCTTCAGATCTCTTCTACCCCTGTGCTCTCTGGTTTTAGATGTTCTCTGCTATAAAAGAAAAATATTAAGACCTACTGTATTTTTCCCCACCTCTGTCGACTTCCCACTCAGCTTTCTCCACTCCAAGGAAAGCTAACATAGCCTACTCACCCTCTCCTCAAACTGACATTCTGGTGAATTCCCTCTGCACTCTTATAGCTACAATTTCATCCCTCCTCGAGTCTGGTAACCAGAAATGCCTACAGTTCAAGCTGAAATAATGTTTTGTAAATTTGTACTATAACCTCCCTGCTCATATACTCTGTGCTATAGCTAATGAAAACAATTATCCCACGTGTCTACTTCAACACATCCTCCTGTGCTGCTTTGCATGGACGTGTGTACTGAGGCTCTGTGTTCTTCGATACTCCCTACAGCCATATTTTCATTGTGTACATTAGTCCTCACACTAATCAGAATCAACTTTCATGCCATTGCTCAGTCTGTCATCATCCTCTGACCTGTGACTTCTGACCTTATTATGAACAGCAATATAAATTTTGTATCATCAGCAAAGGTTCTATCCACATCTAAGTTTTTGATATACAGTTTAACACTAACAATGAAGGCTCCAGTGTTAAGCCCTATGGTACACCACAGGTCACAGGCCTGCAATTACAGAAACACTCTCTGCTTTCTATTACAAAGCCATTATGGATGCAGTTTGCCAAGTTGCTCTAGATTCCATGAGCTCCAATCTTTTGTCTCCCATGTGGGGCCCTGTAGAGGCTTTATTGAAGTCCATTTGTCCATTTGGCCCACTCATCTCCACTGTCAGTACATATTGTTTCCTTTGAGCAAATGCAAAAGACTGGAGGAACAAATCAAGTCAAGTAGCGTATGTGAAGGCAGAAGCAGAGGTCATGCTTTGGGTCAAGACCTTGCTTACATTGAATAGTCAACCATAAAATGAAAAGGTTGAGCAGCAAGCACGAAATGAGGGAGCAACTCGGCAAGTTAGGCAGCATCTATGGAGGAAATATCCAGTTGATGAGATCCTTCATCAGGACAGGAAAGCAAGAGGGAAGAAGCCAGAATAAGGAGGTGGGGGGAGGGGAAGGAGTACAAGCTGGGAGGTGATAGGTGAGAGAAGTGAGGAGGAAGGTAGGTGAATGGTTCAAGGAGGGGAATTGAAGTAAAAATCTGAAAGGTAATGTGTGGAAGAGCTAAAGGGCAAAAAATGGAAGGATCTAATAGAAGAGGTCAGAGGACCATGGAAGAAAGGGAAGGAGGAGGGGAATGAGGGAGGTGAATGCAGATGTGAAGAAAAGGGATAAGAGGGTAACCAGAATGGGTTTTGGACAAAGGAAAAGGGAGTAATTAGCAGAAATTAATTAACAAAATTAAAAGTTAAAAGACTGATATCTTTTATAGACTTACTGACACAGTTATCTTGACAATACCTGTTTCCACAGGGTGGAAAGAGAAGTATCAGAGATGGACCAAGTAAATTTGAGAGCAGGGTGGAAGTTGGAGGCAAGGTTGATATCAATGAACTCAGATTGGGTGCTGGAAGCACCATCAGTGGAGCAGAGAAAAGGCTGGGGAGCATTACCAGAGTAGGCTTGGAACGTGGACCTGATGGAACACGTTCTTGTAAGATGTGGGTAAGTATATCTTCCAGAAATTGACAACTTGATATTCAAATCTATCATTTAGCATCGATTCCAACCTTGAAGTCAAAAAATCTGGTAAACTCATTTCATTGAGCATGAAGTGGAAAACAGTCCAGTGATTATAATTAACAGAGTTCTGGTTCTTGAAGGTTAATTGTAGTTGGCCATATCTCAAATAACAATGAGTCAGAGTACAGGAATGGGATAGAGAGCCTAGTGACACGGTGCTATGACAACATTTTTCTCTCTACGTCAGTAAAACAAAGGAGCTGGCTGTTGATTACATAAAGGGAAGCTGTACTTGTGCTCCTATCCACATCAACGGTGTTGTGGGTGAGGGGGTTGAGAGCTTCATTTACCCAGGTGTCAGCATCACCGATAGTCCTTGGCCAGCCACGCTGATGTCACGGCCAAGAGAGCTCACCTCTGCCTCTACTTCCTCAAGATGTTCCTTTTGACTCCTACCAATGTATTGTAGAAAGCATTGTCTCATAATGGCTTGGTATGGCAACTGCTCTGCATGTTACCACACAAAACTGCAGAGAGATGAGACACAGCTCAGCTCATCATGGAAGCCAGCCTCCTCCCTATGGACCCTGTCTATACTTCTCGCTGCCTCACTAAATCAGCCAGCATAATCAAAGATCCCATCCACCCTGGACGTTGTCTCTTCCTCCCTCTCTCATCAGGCAGAAAATGCAAAAGCCTGGAAGTATAGTGCTTATCCCACTGTTACCAGACTCTTGTTCTCACAATCTTCCACTTTATTAATTACCTGCACTGCATTATTTTTGGCACCTTTTACACTTTATTCTGCATTATTACTGTTTCACCTAGCTCTATGGTCTGTGTAATGATTTGATCTGTATAAACAGTATGCAGGACAAGCTTTTCACTCTAGATACGTGTGACAATAACAAGCCAATACCAGTAATCATATTACAGCTAGAGTATTACTGCAGGAGTTCCTCTGGATGTGTTCTAGGTCTAACCATCTTCATGAGTGGTGTTCATAAAGTCTGAAGTGGGAATGTTCACTCAATATTCCAGTCCAATTTCACAATAAATGAATCAGTCCATGTGTGCATGCATCAGGACATAGCCCATATGCAGACTTGAGCTCATAAGTGGCAAGCAGTAATGAATGCCACAAAAATATTAGGCAATTTAGGAAGGACAAGCAGTTAGGAGAAGGTGGAAGAGTAACTCAGTCAATGATAATCTTAGAAAAACAGAGAAAGGATGTTCTATAGGTCAGTTGTGGAGAGCGCCCTCTTCTTTGTGGTGGCGTGTTGGGGAGGAAGCATTAAGAAGAGGGACGCCTCACGTCTTAATAAGCTGGAAAGGAAGGCGGGCTCTGTCATGGGCAAAGTACTGGAGGGTTTAACATCGGTAGCTGAGTGAAGGGCGCTGAGTAGGCTACGGTCAATTATGGATAACTCTGAACATCCTCTACATAGCACCATCCAGAGACAGAGAAGCAGTTTCAGCGACAGGTTACTATCGATGCAATGCTCCTCAGAGAGGATGAAGAGGTCAATACTCCCCAATGCCATTAGGCTTTACAATTTTACCACCAGGACTTAAGAACTTTTTAAAAGCTATTATTAATGCTTTTTGAGATAGTGATTTAGATGCATATCATTTTTTTACTGAGTTAAGTATTGTATGTAATTAGTTTTGCTACAACAAGTGTATGGGACATTGGAAAAAAAGTTGAATTTCCCCATGGGGATGAATAAAGTATCTATCTATCTATCTATCTATCTAGGATGTGGAAGCACTTTAGGTAGAGATGGGAAATAATAGAGGCAATAAGTCTTTTGTGGTACTGTTCAGGCCTCCTGACAGTAGCTACATGGTAAGACAGAGTATTTGAGAGTTTGTGGAAAGTTACAGTAATTAACCTGGGATATTTTAATCTACCTGTAGACTCAAAAAACCAGATGAACAAAGGAAGTCTAGACGATGTGTTCATAAGGATTTTACAGGAACGTTCCTTATAGCAACATGTTCTGAACCCAGAGCACAGGCTTTCTTAACCTGATATAATGGAATGAGATAGGATTATTGAAGGCACACAAGGCAGCAGAAATCAGACATGATTGAATTTTACATAGCCTAGACTAGTATTTTAAATTTAAATAAAGGGAACTATGAGGTCATGAAAGCAGAACCAATTAAAATGAGCCAGTAAATCAGTCAGTCAAAATGCAGTGTCTGACATTTAAGGGGCTTTTAGACTGCTCGCCCTCTCCAAGTTATGGCAGGTCAGAGGTCGCAAATGCGGCCACGAACAGTGTTTCCATGTAGCAGAAGATGCTTGCAGCCATGCAGCAGCTGGTAAAATCTATAGTGTCTTCTTTCAAGAAATGCTTCGGTTGTATGAGCTGAACATAAGTTGGGCATTCAAAAGCTGGGAAGGTCCAGTACACAGAATAGATGTTTTCCAATGAGAAAGAAATAACCCAAGGCAAAGACCACCATCTGTGGTTAATTATAAAGATTCTCAGACCTAAAGAAAAAACCAACGACAGATTGGATTGAACATAAAACAAAGAATAACCTAAAGATTAAAATAAATGACAGCAAAATGGAGAGAATAGGATCATGCTAGCCAAAAATATTTTAAAATGCAGATAGAGTTTCTGCAGATATTTACAAAAAGGTAAACAACATTCAACAAAGAGGGCATTAGTACTTAAAGAAATGAGTCTGGCTGGTGGACTAGTGGACATAACTAGTCATAACTAATGGAAAACAATGATGGCAGGTGAAATAAAGTGCTACTTTGCACTGCAGAGGATATAAGTGTTTACCCAGAAAGAGCTGTACAGCAAGAATTGGGAGAGAGGGAGGAGCGTGAGGAAAATACAATCATCAGTGAAGTGGTAATGAGCAAATAGCTTGAGCTGCAGGCTGACCAGTCTTTGGGTTCTGGTGGATTTCGTCCCATGGTCTCAAAGGAATTGGCATAGTTAATGTATTGGATTTAATTTCTCGGGACTTTTGAGATTCGAGGAAGTTTTCATTAAATTGAAAAATAGCAATTGTAACTTGTATGGAACAGGGAGACAGAATATAGCAAACTAAATGCTAGTTAACTGACATTTTAGGATATATGTTAGAAGTTACTAAAATAGGGCATTTAGAAAAATTCAAAATAATCATGCAGAGTCAACATAATTTTGTGAAATATAAATGATGTTTAACCAATTGGACTTCTTTGAAGAATTAACACATTGTGGATAAAGAGGAACTTGTATATATACTACACTTAGGGTTCCATACTGCATTCAATTTGGTGAAACATCAAAGGTTGTTCTGGAAATTAAGGTCATGGTATAGTAAGTAACATTTTAAAATCTGTACAAGATTGGCTGTCTAAAAGGAAACAGAGTAGGCATAACTAGGTCTTTTGTCTTTTGGTGAAGAAACAATATCAACTTCTGACTGAAAAGTGACTTGGATTAGCTCCAATTTGCCTACCAGTGGAACAGATCCACAGCAGATTCCATCTCATTGCCTCTTCACTCAACCTTGGAACAATCTATGGATTCACTTTCAAGGACTGTTCATCTCATGTTCTTGATATTTATTTTATTTATTATTATTTTGGTCTTTTTGTGTTTGCACAGTTTATTGTCTTTTGCACACTGGCTGTATGCAGAGTCAATGAAGTCTTTCATTGATTCTATTATATTGGATTTAGACTATGTCTGCAAGAAAATGAATCTCTAGATTGTATATGGTTACATATATGTACGTACTTTGATAATAAATCTACTCTGAACTTATAACGTTGAACTTTTGTGACTCCAAGAAGTAATGTGTAGTGTGGCATAAAAACAAGTACTAGGGCCTCAACTTTTTTTTTTAGAAAAAAAACTTACTTTAAAAAAAATTATTTAATGATACAGCATGGAATAGGATTGTCCAGCCCTTCACATTACCAGGAACCCCCAACAACCCTGATTAACCCTAACTTAATCACAGGACAATTTACAATGACCAGGGTCATACATTCCTGGTATGAGCTTGGACTGTGGGAGAAAATCAGAGTAATTTATGTAAATGGTTTGAATGAAGCTATTGAAGGTTTGGTTGTTAAATTTTCCTGCTGACACAAAGATAGGTAAATCGTAACCTCCTCTTTCCCCTTTACAAAATGATATATGTAGGATAAATGACAGGATGAAGGTCCAACAAATGGATCATTTGGATCTAAAATTGGAAGATTAAAATTGTTCACTTTGGCAAGAAAATTAATAAAGTATATCATCTTGATGGTGAGAGATTACAGAGCTATGAGATCCAGAGGGAGCCAAGTATCCTTGTTTTAAAAAAAAGCTACTATGCAGAAAGTAATTAGGAAAGCAAATAAAATCTTATCATTTATTACTAGAGGAACTGAACGGAACAGTAGAGAGGTTATGCCTCAGTAATAGTAGTCCTTGGTGAGACAACAACTGGATGATGCTGTATAGCATTGTAGAGATACATATTAGCTTGTATATTGAAATGTCAAAACATGTATTGAAATGAGTCATTTGTGTCAATGACCGACACAGTCTGAGGATATGCTTCCAGCACCAACATAGCGTACCTAAAACTTCCTACATCTTTGGAATATGGGATGAAACCAGATGACCTGATGGAAACCCATGCAGTCATGGGGAGAACATACAAACTCCTTACAGGCAGTGCTCACTGGCACTGAAAAGCGTTACACTATCCACTATGCCACCTATTTTTCTCGGCTTCTTTATTTAATGAAAAATTATCATGTCACAACTTAGATACTGAGTGAGCTACAACCTAATCTGCTGTAGTTGAATAATCTACTCCATGCTTCTAGTTTGTGTGTTCATGTGTATCTCTGATAAAAAGGAGTCTAATCCATCTTTAACATTTCCATGTATTACTACTTAAGCCGTAGGAGCAGGTCAGAGGCTTGGGGTCCTGTAGCAAGTGGCTTATCTATTGAAACCCTAAATCCTTTCCACCAACTACAAAGTCAAGTCAGGGTGGAATACTTGCAGCTTGTCTGAATGACTGCAGCGCCAATATCACTCAGAAAGCTCACCACCATTCAGAGCAAAGCCGCCCACTTACATGGCAATCCATACAGCAGTCTATGCATTCATTTCCTCCATAAGCACACAGAGACTCCAGTGAGTACCATCTACTTGTGAGCAATAACTTGCCTAGGGTATTCTGAAAGAGCATCCTAGGCTTTGACTACTTTTACCAACCCAAGCCACTAGCATCTGCAGACTCTTTCCCAAGTCATATACCAGACTAATTTACCAGTGTCTCCCTAGTCATGTATTACCACTGGATCAAAAGCCGAAACTCCCTAAAGATAGTGAGAATAGCTTCACTTGAAGGGCTGCAGGAGTTTAATGTGGCTGCTCACTAGCACCTTTTCAAATGAGATCAAGGACTGAGAAATACATAAAGTTCTTGTCAGCAAAATAGATAAACAAAATCTTAAGCAACTGATTTTATCACAGGACCATGCTTGCATTCTCACTAACAGGTTCAGCAAAGTTAAATTACACTAGACAGCAAATTTCTTTGGATGTTGCTACCTCAGAATTTTTCTGTGATTATGATAAACAACTTGAAACTAAACAGAAATATAATAGCGAATTACTTGTATCACATAGGAATTTGGAGAAACAAGAAATTAACTTTAATTGAATACAAAGCGTTTAATTGCATAATGGTGCTGACACTTTGCAATAGCCCAACTAAGCTAAAAATCTTTTAATTTTCATTTGTACTCAGTGTTGGAGGCTTCATGCTTAACTGTCCAACCATAATCAACCAGTATTGATGGATTCCAGTTGCCCTGATACAGTTTCTCCACGACTACAATGTCCTGACAGTGCCAAGATTTACAGGGAAGTAGTCTAAATGGGAACGTAGAAAATGAATCTTTAGTGACACGTTGCACTTCATTGTTTTGCATGCTTGAAGCTAGCTGCATGTAGTTTGGTGCTCTGTAGTTGCCAAGAAGATTCTTAGCATCATCTTTGAATGCCTTTTATGTGGATTTTCTCCGATCCTACTAGAATTTTTTCAAATTGACTTATTGATGACCTATTTGATTTGTGGACCAACAAAAATGCCTTCTTTAATCTTGACATCAGTTATTCTGACTTGAATTATGAATTGAAATGACAAACATAGGCGATTTTTTAAAAATGGCGGGTGATAGTGAAATTTCATGGTAATCAGCAGTCCAAAATCCGTAATACACACCCAAAAGTATTGATGTAAACACAAAGTACACTGCAGATGCTGTGGTCAAATCAACACGTACAAACACGCTGGATAAACTCAGCAAGTCGGGCAGCATCTGTTGAAAGGAGCAGTCAACGTTTTGGGCTGAGACCCTTCGTCAGGACTAAAGAAGGAGGGGGCAGTGGCCCTATAAAGAAGGTGGGGGGAGGGTGGAATGTGCCAGGTGAAAAACCAATCAGAGGAAAGATCAAGGGGTGGGGGAGGGGAAGTAGGGAGGGGATAGGCAGGAAAGGTGAAGAAGGAATGTAAGGGGAAAGCACTATGGGTAGTAGAAGAAGGCAGAATCATGAGAGAGATGATAGGCAGCTAGAAGAGGAGGCAGAGTGAAAGTGGGATGGGGGAAGGGAGAGGGAGGGAATTACCGGAAGTTGGAGAATTCGATGTTCATAACAAGGGTCTGGAGACTACCCAGACGGTATATGAGGTGTTGTTCCTCCAACCGGAGTTTGGCCTCATCATGGCAGTAGAACTCGGAAGAAGGCTGAAAAGCAGGACCTCCAGGGTGGTTATCTCTGGTTTGCTTCCGGTTCCTCGTGCTGGAGAGGGCAGGAACAGGGAGATAATGGATCTGAATGTGTGGCTGAGGAACTGGTGCAGGAAGCAAGGATTTACATTCTTCGACCACTGGGATCTGTTTTGGGGTAGGGATGAATTGTACAAAAGGGACGGGTTGCACCTTAATAGTCGGGGGACCAGCATTCTGGCAGACAGGTTTGCCACTGCAACACGGATGTGTTTAAACTGAGTAGTGGGGGGGAGGGGATGAACTGGAAATATAAGGATGGAGTTAAAGGGAAAGTGAAAATAAGAAAAGTTAGAAAGGACAACAGAGTCAATGGAGTAGAAAGCTCAAGAAGAGATCATACAGTATGGCCAAGTGAAATAGGAATTGATATGAAAGGAGAGGGGAGTAACAAATTAAAAGTATTATATATGTATGCACAAAGTATAAGGAATAAAGTAGATAAGCTTGAGGCTCAGTTGGAAATTGGCAAGTACGATATTGTGGGAATAACAGAGACATGGCTTCAAGCGGACAGGGCCTGGAAAATGAATATTCAAGGATATACATCTTATCGAAAGGACAGACTGACTGGCAGAGGGGGTGGGGTGGCTGTGTTGGTGAGGAATGATATTCAGTCCCTTGCGAGGGGGGACATAGAATCAGGGGATGTAGAGTCAGTATGGATAGAACTGAGAAATTCTAAGGGCAGAAAGACCCTAATGGGAGTTATCTACAGGCCCCCAAACAGCAGTCTGGATGTAGGGTGTACGTTGAATGAAGAGTTAAAATTGGCATGTCAGAAAGGTAATGATACAGTTGTCATGGGGGATTTCAACATGCAGGTAGACTGGGAGAATCAGAATGGTACTGGACCCCAAGAAAGGGAGTTTATGGAGTGCCTCCGAGATGGATTCTTAGAACAGCTTGTACTGGAGCCTACCAGGGAGAAGACAATTCAAGATTTAGTGTTGTGCAATGAACCGGATTTGATCGGGGACCTCGAGGTAAAGGAACCATTAGGAAGTAGTTACCATAATATGATATGTTTTAACCTACAATTTGAGAAGGAGAAGGGAAAATCGGATGTGTCAGTATTACAGTTGAACAAAGGGAACTATGGAGCTATGAGGGAGGAGCTGGCCAAAGTTCAATGGAACAATACCCTAGCAGGGAAGACAGTGGAACAAAAATGGCAGGTATTTCTGGGAAAAATGTAGAAGATGCAGGATCGGTTCATTCCAAAGAGGAAGAAAGATCCTAAGGGGAGTAAGGGGCGGCCGTGGCTGACGAGGGAAGTAAAGGGTAGTATAAAAATAAAGGAGAAGTATAACATAGCAAAGATGAGCGGGAAACCGGAGGACTGGGAAGCTTTTAAAGAGCAACAGAAGATAACAAAAAAGGCAATACGCCAAGAAAAAATGAGGTATGAAGGTAAACTAGCCAAGAATATAAAGGAGGATAGTAAAAGCTTCTTTAGGTATGTGAATAGCAAAAAAATAGTTAAGACCAAAATTGGGCCATTGAAGACAGAAAGGGGTGAATTTATTATGGGGAACAAGGAAATGGCAGATGAGTTGAACAGGTACTTTGGATCTGTCTTCACTAGGGAAGACACAAACAATCTCCCAGATGTAATAGTGGCCAAAGGAACTAGGGTAAAGGATGAACTGAAGGAAATTTATATTAGGCAAGAAACGGTGTTGGATAGACTGTTGAGTCTGAAGGCTGATAAGTCCCTGGGACCTGATGGTCTGCATCCCAGTGTACTTAAAGAGGTGGCTCTAGAAATTGTGGATGCATTGGTAATCATTTTCCAATGTTCTATAGATTCAGGAACAATTCCTGCTGATTGGAGGGTGGCTAATGTTGACCCACTTTTCAAGAAAGGAGGTAGAGAGAAAAAAGGGAATTATAGACTGGTTAGTCTGACGTCAGTGGTGGGAAAGATGCTGGAGTCAATTATAAAAGAGGAAATTATGACACATTTGGATAGCAGTAAAAGGATCAGTCCGAGTCAGCATGGATTTATGAAGGGAAAATCATGCTTGACTAATCTTCTGGAGTTTTTTGAGGATGTAACTATGAAAATGGACAAGGGAGAGCCAGTGGATGTAGTGTACCTGGACTTCCAGAAAGCTTTTGATAAAGTCCCACATAGGAGATTAGTGGGCAAAATTAGGGCACATGGTATTGGGGGCAGAGTACTGACATGGATTGAAAATTGGCTGGCTGACAGGAAACAAAGAGTAGCGATTAACGGGTCCCTTTCGGAATGGCAGGCTGTGACCAGTGAGGTACCGCAAGGTTCGGTGCTGGGACCGCAGCTGTTTACAATATACATTAATGATTTAGATGAAGGGATTAAAAGTAACATTAGCAAATTTGCTGATGACACAAAGCTGGGTGGCAGTGTGAAATGTCAAGAGGATGTCATGAGAATGCAGGGTGACTTGGACAGGTTGGGTGAGTGGGCAAATGTATGGCAGATGCAGTTTAATATGGATAAATGTGAGGTTATCCACTTTGGTGGCAAGAACAGGAAGGCAGATTACTATCTAAATGGAGTCAAGTTAGGAAAAGGGGAAGTACAACGAGATCTAGGTGTTCTTGTACATCAGTCAATGAAAGCAAGCATGCAGGTACAGCAGGCAGTGAAGAAAGCTAATGGCATGCTGGCTTTTATAACAAGAGGAATTGAGTATAGGAGTAAAGAGGTCCTTCTGAAGCTGTACAGGGCCCTGGTGAGACCCCACCTGGAGTATTGTGTGCAGTTTTGGTCTCCAAATTTGAGGAAGGACATTCTTGTTATTGAGGGAATGCAGCGTAGGTTCACAAGGTTAATTCCCGGAATGGCGGGACTGTCATATGTTGAAAGATTGGAGCGACTGGGCTTGTATACAGTGGAATTTAGAAGGATGAGATGGGATCTGATTGAAACATATAAGATTATTAAGGGATTGGACACACTAGAGGCAAGAAGCATGTCCCGCTGATGGGTGAGTCCAGAACTAGAGGCCACAGTTTAAGAATAAGGGGTAGACCTTTTAGAACAGAGATGCGGAAAAACTTTTTCACCCAGAGAGTGGTGGATATGTGGAATGCTCTGCCCCAGAAAGCAGTGGAGGCCAAGTCTCTGGATGCATTCAAGAGAGAGTTAGATAGAGCTCTTGTAGATAGCGGGGTCAAGGGATATGGGGAGAGGGCAGGAACGGGGTACTGATTGTGTATGATCAGCCATGATCACAGTGAACGGCGGTGCTGGCTAGAAGGGCCGAATGGCCTACTCCTGCACCTACTGTCTATTGTCTATTGTATAGACATATCCGAATGGGAATGTGAAGGAGAGTTGAAGTGAGTGGCAACCAGGAGATCCTGTCTGTTGTGGCGGACGGAGCGGAAGTGCTCGACGAAGCGGTCCCCCAATCTGCGTCGGGTCTCGCCGATGTAGAGGAGGCCACACCGGGAGCACTGGATGCAATAGATTACCCCAACAGACTCACAAGTGAAGTGTAGCCTCACCTGGAAGGACTGTTTGGGGCCCTGAATGGTGGTAAGAGAGGAGGTGTAGGGACGGGTGTAGCACTTATGCTTGCAGGGATAAGTGCCAGGTGGGAGATCTGTGGGGAGGGACGTGTGGACCAGCCAGTCGTGGAGGGAACGATCCCTGCGAAAAACAGAGAGGGGTAGAGAGGGAAAAATGTCCTTAGTGGTGGGGTCCTGTTGAAGGTGGCGGAAGTTACAGAGGATAATATGCTGGATCCGGAGGCTGGTGGGGTGATAGGTGAGGACAAGGGGGACACGGTCCCTGTTGTGGTGACGGGAGGATGGGGTGAGGGCCGAAGTGCGGGAAATGGAGGAGATGCGGGTGAGGGCATCACCTGCAGAATATTGATGACTTGTTCGATCTGCAGACCAACCAAAATGCCTTTCTTCATCTTAGCATTAGTTATTCTGGGCAACATCTGTCTCAAATATCGAAATCCTTCATGGATTTTTTTAATGCCGGTGACAGCAAATTCCATCCTTGCAGTCTGGAACCAAGTAATTCTACTTTGCCTTTGACAAACCCAAGTCTCTGACTAGGTCATTTAACTCAGACTGAGTTATCAGATGAGGCTCGGTCAACGTAAAGGGTTCAAAATCTGTATCAGTATCAGTGTTGTTTTTCTATTCCTGACTCCTGCATCATGGCATCTTTGCCTGCCTCCTCTAGACTCCATGTCTCTGGTGGCTTCAGCACTGGAAAATTATCATCATATGTCACAGGTGTCATGGCTAAAGGGAGATTGGGGTATTCAATGGATTTCTTGTTTTTAGCACAGAAAACAGACACACTGGTCAGACAGAAGTAGCCGTCTATCACATAATCCTGCTCTCACCGTATCTTTAGGACAGCGAACAACACTGACACCCGAGTGCCTCTGAGCCAAGCTCTAAGATCAACAGCACATGTTGCACAGGTTTTGTCTTGGTGGCCAATTTTACAACCAAAGCAGAGCTCACAGGCTTTCTGAATAAGAGGAGTCAGGCTCAATCTTTCAGATTTAAGTGTATACTCAAAAAATAGTTCCAATGGTTCTGTTTGTTATCGGAGAATATATACAGATACAACCTGAAATACTTGTCTTCGCAGACATCCATGAAAAGCAGAAGAGCCCCAGAAGAATGAACAACAGAGAAGTGTTAGAATCCCAAAGCTTTCTCTCCCCCCCCACAAGCAGCCACAAACACCAAAGCATCAGCATTCCCCCCGCCAGTTTCAGCAAGAAGCGTCAGCACCCGCCACTCAGCAAGCAAAAGCAAAGTACCCAAAGAGAGACCATGATCTGTAGTCAACAAGAGCTATTGTTTACCCAACAGTTCATCATGCCACAGTCCTCTTTCTTTCACCAACAAGGGACAGAGAGACATCACCCATTTTTCACAATGAAAGAGGAGACTGACAGTAGCTGTCATGGTGTTACATCTGCCATGCCGCTTTTTACTCTGACATTCCTGACTCACAAATCAGCTGCAGACTCTCCCCCATCAAAAGAGAGAGAGTGCGACCACTCTTCCTCGGAGACCTCCATCCATGCATCAGCTGCAGTGAAATCCTGATGTTCCTTCTCCCGCGACATGTCGGACAGCAACACCAGCCTGGAATCGATCATCCGCAGGGCCACACCCCGGAAGTGCCATCTTCCAAGCCGCGCCCGGAGAATGTCAGAAAACAGTCGGCTGACGAGCTCCAGGAACGGGAACTGATCCGCCGACAATATCGCGGTTGCTGCAACATTAGCCAGACACTTTTCTTTGCTATCACACATACTCCTGAAAATATAATTACTTTATTGTAATGAGTACACACAATATACTATGCATGTAGAGCATGGGCATCAACATAATCGCAAACCGATATAGACAATGCACAGAACAGTGTGTGTGCAAAATGCTTTTATAGCCTTTCTACAGCCATGCAGCATCTGCCCTAACTAAGCATGCTCAGGCATGCCTGGACACGTTAGAAAATTTCTCAGCTTACTTTGTGGGCAACATTTTAATTGACTTGAATTATGAATAAAAATAACAAATATAGATGATTTCAGAAAAATGGTGCGTGATAGGAAAATTGCATGCAACACACACAAAATGCTGGAGGAACTCAGCAGGCCTGAAATGTCGACTGTATTTTTTTCCATAGATGCTGCCTGACCTGCTGAGTTCCTCCAGCAATCTGTGTGTGTGTGTGTGTGAGATGGCCTGGATATCCAGCATTGCACATTTTCTGTTGTTTGTGGTAGGGAAATTGCATGGTGATTTTCATGGTCAGCAGTCCAAAATCCATAAGGTGTACCGAAGAGTTTTCAGGAATCAAAATCTTTGTTGTCCAGTGTTATTGAAGAAGTAAACATGTCTGACCCCCAATATAACTGACCCACATTCCAATATGTTTACATTACTTGATATTCAATGTAAAAGTTGTACTTACATCCGGAGATGAACATCTTCAGTATCTTATTCAATTTATCAGTTATGGTATAATCAATTCTCCAGTGATAAATAGGAAGCTACCACAAATAGTAATGTGAAAAAATCTAGATAGTCAATATTTCTGTGATGTTTGTTGATGGATAAAGTTGTACAAGACGCAGAACATCTCTAACTTTTGAATTGTGCAATAGAATCCATTTCATTCACCTGAGGGGAAAAAAGTACTTGATTTAACCTCTCATTTTAAGATATTAGCTTAGAAAATGTATTAATTAGCACCACTTTTCTATGCCTAAAGATCGAGTTAACTGGGAGAAAATCACAAAAGGGATTGTTTCTGAGTGTAAAGCTAGTCATCGAGAAATTTGACTGGGTATATCTGTACACTTTTCATTCAGATAGTGGACACTATTTTCACATCTGACACTCACAAATCACTCAACCCATTTCCCAACGTAAACTGGAATTTCTTGATGCGACGTATGACGGTTGTTGAACACAGTAGATCTAGAAACTGCACGTTTGTTTGTTGCTCTGCTGACTACAGATGAGGGCACTCTGTAGATGTCCATGCTCCTCAAACATCTTCCAATGATGATGATGCAGGGGGAGTATTTCCGCCAGAATTTCGCTATTGATATGAGAATTGATACTGCTAGCAACTTTCCTTGAGCATGACTGGCCACTCAGGGAAAGCCAGGGCAGGAAACTATGCCATGTTCATCCACAAGGTGCTTATTCCCACATGGTCCACTTCCTACTTCCTTCTCTGAGCAACAATGAATTTTTACGCTTCGATGTTTCCAAATTCTGTCATCACAGGGAAGTGACATTTCACAGGAAGACCATTGATGGCACCTTTGTGCCCAGGTGTCCTTTGCATGGAATTTAAGGTGATGTTGGCTCTCAGATCCTGCTTAAAAATTCAAAATTCTCAGAACAGACCTGTGTGGCATTTGGAGGGGAGAGAGTTGGTTGAGGAATATGTGCCTGCCAGTGGAATCTTGTTGGAGCTGGAGAAACCTATGAGGGATGATCTGTTGGTCAGTTGGGTAGAAGGTGAGAAATCCAAAAGAGAGCAGTGATACAGGAAATGCATGAGATATAGTCAAACGGTTCTGTCCACTATGAGCAAAGGCAAGCCATTGTGCAGGAAGACATTTCAGTGTCACTAGTGTGAAATGTCTCAGCATGCAATGTAATTGGATGAACTGGGAGAATGGAATAGGGTTCTTAGCAGAACCAGCATGTGAGGGATGTGATTATGATCTGGTCAATAATTGTGTAGATCCTGCATTAGCATGTATCTGGGTATTAATTATGGTAATATAATTTTGGGTGTTTTTTAGGGTGATATTTGGATATTTTGCTGAGCTCCCTGATTAACATAGCCACTAAATACAGCCACGTTTTAGCACATCTTCCCAATTTCCACAGGGTAAATTCCAATTTCCATTCAAATATCTCAGCAGTGAAGCAGTCCCTCAAAAATGCATTGGAATACCTACC